>NC_081308.1:26112596-26414615 GCF_030435805.1 Mustela lutreola | reverse complement strand
GTGGGGGTGTAGAGGAATCCTAAGGCCTAGGGTGGCAAGGTGGGGGCACCAGTCCCCAGGGGCGGGGTTGCCCTTTCATCCTGTTGGATTTCCGTGAGAACCATAATCAGTTTCCATTCGGAAGGCTCCCTGCAAAACGGCACTGATCCCAGCCCTGGGGGCATCTGCCAGCCCAGCTGCCCTTTGTCACCTCCCAGACTACCAAAAGGGGTTCCAGAGGGTGCTCGGCCCCCACGGCTGGTCTAAAGAGAGCCATCCCGGGAGCATTACTGCAGGCAGCATTGACGAACCCCAGTGCTGACCAAGGAGGATTCTGTTTCAGAACTGCTGGAGGCTGAGGCCTTTGGAGTTAACCCTACCTTTGAGCTAGTGCTGCCTGTCCCCAAGGCAGCCCAGGGCAACACAGAGCACTCAGGGTACCCTCTCCCCCTATTCAAGCACTACTGCCCAAATGCCCCGACCCCTGAGAAGCCAGCCTGCCTGAGGAGCTCTTCTGGCCTTTTGTTGGGGGGAAAAAATGACCTTGAAACACCTTGATTTCCAATAAATATAAAATCCTGTATTTTGTCATTTTTACTAAATATTTAGTGTGCACAAGGTACTGTTGGTTTTTGTTCTCAAGATTTACAGTGATAATACCTAGGGGACAATAAAAAGTTAAAAACCATTAGTTCAGGTGCTCATAGTGGTAATAAATGCACAGCTTTTTGGACATTTAGGAGGGGGAAAAAGCTGTGGTGATTTAGGTCACTGGAGGAAAGTTGACATGAATGTGGGGTGGATTTTGCATTGTCGTATGAGAGATTTGAAAAAGCTATTACATATGGTAGAACACAGCATTCGTGTAGGTGCCCAGAACTTTTGCTCATTTTGGGGGTAATGTTTAAGATAAAGTAATTAAGAAATTTAAAAATTTGGTAAAAATATGGTAAAGTGTGTGTGTGTATGTGTGTGTGTGTATACACAGTATAAAGTGTATATGAATATATACAACATAAACAGGGTGTGTTAACTCTCCTGTGGTTATAAAATGAGGTTCAGTCAGGAGACTTGTATCTCTCTGGTCCCTCTGATCTAAGGCATTATTTGCCCCCAAATGATAAAGTTAACACTGTAGTATTAGGGTTACTGGGATGAAGATATGGCAAACCCCCCCCCCCCCCCACTTTATCCACAGGGAATACGTTTGAAGACACCCAGTGGGTCCCCTAAACTGCAGATAGTACCAAAGCCTATATATACTATGGGTTTTTTTTTCCCCTGAAGATTTTATATATTTATTTGACATAGACAGTGAGAGAGGGAACACAAGCAGGGGGGAGGTGGAGAGGGAGAAGCAGGCTTCCCGCTGAGCAGGGAGCTAGCTCTACAGGAGGCTTGGTCCCACCACGGCTCGGATCATGATCTGAGCTGAAGGCAGTCTCTTAATGACTGAGCCACCCAGCTGCCCCTACTGTGGTTTTTTTTTTCCTGTATGTATATAGATACCTGTGATAAAGTTTGTATATTAGGGACAGAAAACGATTAATAATAATAAAATAGAACATTTATGACTGTATACCATAATGAAATTATGTGAATGTGGTGTCTCTCTTAAAATAGCTTATTTTTTTGTACTCACCCTTCTTATGAGATGATAAAATGCCTACGCGATGCACAGTGCGATGATGAATGGCGTAGGCACTGTGACGTAGTGTTAGGCCAGTCTTGACCTTCTGCTGATACGTTGGCAGGTGGGTCATCTGCTGCTGGACTGCAGTTGAGCATGGGCAACTGAAGTTGTAGGAGGCAAAACGACATGTAAGAGGGGACTCTTGTAGTTTCTGAGTCATGGTAAGAGAATGCTCATTTGTCAAAATAAGGCAGTAAGGCCACTGGCCCTTATATAAATTGCTCTTCATGGAACAGAAATGGGTTATATTATAGTCAGCATTTAAAAAAAGGCATTTATTCTTTTGGCCATGCAGTTTAAAGTTTCGTACATGCTTGCGGGGCCTGCACTTCATCCTTTCTTCTATAAATAGCTGAGGCCTCGGGATGTTACGTCACAACCACGTGTGCTGCAAAGCCTTAAGAAAACAAATGGTTATGTATTTCCCTCTTCGGACTGCCTTTGCCATATCCCATAGGCTTTGGACTGATGTATTTTCGTTCTCATTGGTTTTTCATTGGTTTCCATGAATTGTTGTTCTTTGGTTGACCCAGACATTCTTGGGCAGGATGGTCTTTAGCTTCCAAGTGTATGAATTTCTTCCAGACTTTTTCTTGTGGTTGAGTTCCAGTTTCAAAGCATTGTGGTCTGAGAATATGCAGGGAATAATCCTAATCCTTTGTTACTGGTTGAGCCCTGATTTTGTGACCCAAATGCCCATGGAGAAAGTTCCATGTGCTCTTGAGAAGAGTGAGTATTCTGGTGTTTTAGGGTGGAATGTGCTGTATATATCTATGAGGTCCATTTGGTCCAGTGTGTCATTCAAAGCCCTTTTTCTTTGTTGATCTTCTGCTTAGATGATCTGTCTATTGCTGAGAGTGAAGTCTATATATACAATGGAATCTTACTCAGCATCAGAAAGGATGAATATACCCAGGTTTTGTATCAACATGGACAGGACTAGAGGAGATTATGCTGAGTGAAATAAGTCAAGCAGAGAAAGTCAATTATATGGTTTCACTTATTTGTGGAACATAAGGAATAGCGTGGAGGACATTAGGAGAAGGAAGGGAAAAAGGAAGAGAGGGAAATTGGAGGGGGAGACAAACCATGAGAGACTATGGACTCTGGGAAACAAACTGAGGGTTTCGGAGGGGAGGGGGCAAGGGGATGGGTGAGCCTGGTGGTGGGTATTAAGGAGGGCACGGATTGCATGGAGCACTGGGTGTTAAACACAGAAAGTGCATCATGGAACACTGCATCAAAAACTAATGATATACTATGGTGAATAACATAACAGTAATACAAAAAAATAAATTTCCTGAATGAATGACGATCTAATCTGGCTCAGGAAAAAAAAAAAAAAGTTATTTAAAAGTAAAACCTGCTTATTATACTTTAAAAAAAAACAGTGGGTTATTTCTTAATTTTTCTTTGTTGCTGCTCTCTCCTTGGGATAATGTAGAATTTAATTACTGTAGAAAATATTTGTGACCTAAAAGAAAGGAAGATGGTTCAGCTTGTGATGCTACTTGGGAAAGAGCCACCTGCCCTCAAAGTGCGGTCTAGCATTCTGTGTGCTATTACTTAAAAGCTCCAGAAATCTGAGTTTTTGTCAGGTTTCCATACTGAGTTAGGAAAACTCAGCAAAAAGATTAAAAAAAAAGATAATTAACTCCTCATTTTGTCACATTTCTAGACTACTGAAAAGAAGGTGCTTTTAGAGCCGAAGATGTGAATAAGACTTCTGTGCTGGAGATTCTAGATCATCTTGAGGTAATTTTTAAAAAATTAGATCAATTGTTTTGTACAGATTTAATTTTATAGAAAAATTGAGAGGATGATACAGAGTTCCCATATGTCCAGCACTCAATTTTTTTATTATTAATAGATGACCTTGACATGGTATATTTGTTACAGTTAATTAATCAATATTGAAACACTTTTATTAACTAAAGTCCATAGTTCACTCACTTTTCCTTACTTTTTAACTAATGTACTTTTTCTCTTTCAGGATCCCATTGGGATAATGTTTAGTTGTCATGTCTTCTTAGGCTCCTCTTGCTGTGACAATTTCTTGGATTTTCATTGGTTTGATGACATTGTCAGCTGTGAGGAGAACTGATCAGGTATTTTGTAGAATGTCCCTCAACTGGGATTTGTCCCATGTTTTTTCATTGTTAGACTTGTGTTCTGTGTTTTGGGGAGGAAGACCAGAGAGGTAAAGTGCCATTCCTGTAGTCTTGTCACATCATGTCAAGAGTACGTACTGTCAACATGATTTATCACTGTTAATGTTGGTTTGGTCACCTGGCTGAGGTTTATGTCCACTTTCTCCCTTCTCCACTCAAGTGTTAGTTTTTTAAAAATCTTCTTTTGTAGTGTGTTGTTTTGGAATAAAGGCACTGTGTAGTTGCCACTTAAGTAGTGGGAAGTTATACTCCAGCTCCTTTAGGGTGTTCTACATAAATTATTGGGAATTCTTCTGCATGAAAGATTGTTTATTCTCCCCCATTTCCTTATTTACTTAGTCATTTCTTTGTATTATTATGGGTTCATGGATAATTATTTTATACTTTGGGTCATAATCCATTACTGCTTTATTGTGTTACTTAAATTTTTCTAGCCTTGGCCATTGATGAGCTCTTTTGGTTAGCCCGTGTGTTACTTTAGCATGCCTCCATTGTTGTGGGGTGGGATTCCTTTTGAGCACTTCCGTACTTTTGAGCATTGTAAGATATTCCAGACTTGTCCTGTGTATCCCTTGTTTTAGTTCTAGAATCAGCCATTTCTTCTCCACAATGCCCTGGTTCCTTTTATTAGAGAGTGCTAATGGTATTAGAAATCAAGATCTGAGTGCTAGGTAGGGTCATTGCTACTTTGGGGTGGTGGTATTTCTAGGCTCTGTTAGCTGAAATCCCAGGTATACACTATCTGAGTATTTATGCATGTCTATAAATGTTCCTCTGTATCTTATTTTTATATACCTATATCAATATTAAGCTAAACATGAGTTTTTACTTATGTCTCCAATGTAATCCATTAAGGCATGGATCATTCTAGCCTCCTCCGTTTGTTTATCTGTATGTAACCTCTCCCAATAGTGAAAAACCTGCCTGTCACTGTTCACCATCCATGTACTTAATTGTTCACTCCTACTTCCATGGGAAACACTTTATCAGCTACAGTACAGTGCTTATGTATATTTCCTTTTGCCTTTACTTTAGTCTTACAGATGCCACTCATTTCCAAAGTTATGTAGGTCAACAACTCCCCCCCCCCCTCGCCTCAACCCTCTGGGATGACATTGTGTCATACGTTTGTAATACAGTTAGATTACATCGTATGGTGTCTATTCCTTCCTGGGATCCCCTGACTTACTAAATGGTCTTAAATTTGCATACTTTAAGGTTCATTCTTGGGGCGCTGGGGTGGCTCAGTTGATTAAGCGTCTGACTCTTGATTTCGGTTCAGGTCATGATCTCAGGGTGGTGAAATTGAGCCCTGCATCAGACTCCGGGCTGGGTGTGGAGCCTTCTTAAGATTCTCTCTCTCCCTCTCCCTTGCTCCTCCCTTCCTCATAAAGAAAAAGGGTTCACTCTTTGTGTTAAAAGTTCTATGGGTTTTGACAAGTACATGATGTCACGTATTTACTATTAGAGTATTATACAGAATAATATCACCACCCTTAAAATTGCCGATGCTCCATCTGTGAACCTGCCCCACAAACCCCTGGCAACCACATCTTTTTGTTGTCTCTCTAATTTTGCTTTTTCCAGAATGTTCTTGAGATATTTTTAGAGTCACTTTATAAAGGAAACCTTTGATTTTTCTAACCTAGATACTATTTTTTCCTGCCACCAACTCAGTATTCCTAAATGAACAAAATACTTCTAATAAGAATCAATACTTTCCCATTTCTTTTTTCGTATGCCACTCTGTAAGGTTGTTTTGCTTTATTTTTTAATATCCTATTTCTTTGGAGCACATGGGTGGTTCATTCAATGGAGGATGTGGCTCCTGATCTTGGGGTCATGAGTTTGAGCCCCCTGTTGGGCATAGAGCTGAATTAAAAACTAATAATTGGGCCACTTGGGTGGCTCAGTTGGTTGGACATCCGGCTCTTGATTTCGGCTCGGGTTGTGATCTCCTAGTTCATGGGATCGAGCCCCAGATCAGGCTCCCCGCTGGGCTAGGAGTCTGCTTCAGGATTCTCTCTGTCTGCCCCTCCCCCTGCTGGCTTGAGCTCCTACCCTCCCCCCTTTCTTTCTCTCCAATAAATAATTTAAAAAAATAAGTAAAAAACCCAAATAATAATATCCTGGGTTTTTTTGTTACCATACTCAGAATGGGAGATGATCCCAAGTACCTTTATTTTTATTTTTTGTTGGGGAGGTCAGTGGGGGGCGGCAGGAGTGGCACATATGATGGGTTCTGTAGAGGTGGCAGTGTGCAAGCAGATACTCACTTGGGAGTGTGAGAATGGGTGCTCATTTTAAATTTAAACTGAATATGGGGGTACCTAGGTGGGTCAGTCGGTTAAGTGTCTGCCTTAGGCTCAGGTTGTGATCCTGGACTCCTGGGTTTGAGCCCCTCATTGGGCTCTCTGCTCAGCAGGGAGCCTGCTTCTCTCTCTGCCCCTCTCCTCTGCTCATGGTCTTTCTCTCTTTTTCTCTGAAGTAAATGAATAAAATCTTTTTAAGATTTTGTGTATTTATTTGACAGAGAGAGACACAGTGAGAGAGGGAATACAAGCAGAGGGAGAAGGAGAAGAGAGAGGGAGAAGCAGGCTTTGTGCTGAGCAGGGAGCCAGATGTGGGGCTCCATCCCAGGACACGGGGATCATGACCTGAGCCAAAGGCAGACACTTAATGACTGAGCCATGCAGGAATCCCAAATGAATAAAATCTAAAAAAAAAAAAAAAAAGTGAATATGCTTCTATTTGTTTCTGGGGGACTGTATTTATGATGAAAATGCTTTTTGAGTCTTTTAAAAAATTTTTTTAAAAATTTTTTATTTTTATTTATTTGACAGAGAGAGATCACAAGTAGGCAGAGAGGCAGGCAGAGAGAGAGGAGGAAGCAGGCTCCCTGCTGAGCAGAGAGCCCCATGTGGGGCTCAATCCCAGGACCCTGAGATGATGACCTGAGCCGAAGGCAGAGGCTTAACCCACTGAGCCACCCAGGCGCCCTGCTTTTTGAGTCTTTTAATATAAGTATTATATTGATCTGTAGTGTATCTCCAGAATCCTGTGGGATGATTATCTTAGAAATCATTTGGAAGGCTTATTTAGGGGAAATAACAAGTATTGAATTCTTATCCCTTCCTTGTTATTTAGTTGCACCTTTACATATATGCATGAAAAGTCTTGAAATTAGAACCCTTACCTGTACCACTAATAAAAGGTCATTTGTTATGCTCCACTACTGCCCACTTCTTATTGTTGTTTACCTCAAAGAATTTACTATCCAGTACAAAAACCCCTTCTGTTTTATAATCAGGTTTTGATTGAAACTGTCTTTAAGAGTTTTTGACATCATCAGAGCCTTACCATGTAGCCAGATAAGTTTGTTTCCTAGATTTGCTGCTTGTTGACTGTGTGACTACAGGGAACTTATTTACCCTCTCTGAGCCTCACATTTCCTCATTGGTAAAATGTGGATGATATTATTGCCTCTCCTGTGGGATAAGGGGGATTAAATGAGACAAAGCACTTAGCCTGGTGTCTGGTACATACATATGGCTCAGTAAATTTCATTGAAAACCAAAACTTCCAAAGCAACAAGAAAATGGGTGAAAATTCCAAAGGTTTACATGAGTATACATGTTTCTGTTCAACAGTTATTGGCTAGGCCAGACTAATCAGAAAAATGAATGATTCCTTTACTTAAAAGTCCTCTCAAGACAAGTCTTACTTTTCTTCAAATCTCAGCAGTTTTCACCTCACCAAACTTAAGGTGCTAGCCGTGGCTGTCAGCCTGAGATGCTCTTGACTTTCTAGAGGCCTCCTGGGGGTGCCTTTAGTGTTTTACAGAAGGGGCCAGGATCCTAACCGCCTTGTGATACATGGGCCAAGCATGCATGATGAAGAATTATTGTACGCAAAATTACTGTATCCATAGCCTGTTGTGGAGACACACTAGACCCGACTGATACAGTACTGGCTTTAAACCTTTGATGGAACATAGTGCAGGTGGCGCAGACCCCTCAGTAGGCCAGTGAGTGAAGTGACCTCAGGCCTCTGTGTCTGTGATGCCCTAGGAAGTGTGGAAAGTAGGCAAGCTGGAAAGTATGTGTCCCTTTGAAAGGGTGCAGCCATGCCTCAGTTTTAACCAGTTGCCTGCTGTTGCTCTAGCTTCTTATTTTTTTCAGAGAAAAATTGGGTATCCAGATTGTTATGTAAAATTTCTCTATTTTAAAGCGTGGCTCAGGGCACCTGGCTGGCTCAGTCAGTGGAACATGCAACTCTTGATCTTCGGGTTGTGTGAGTTTGAGCCTCAGTTTGGTTGTAGAGATGACTTAAAGAAGTAAAGAATCTTCCCCCCAAAAATGTGGCTCAGCTTTTTTCTTTAACATTATTGAGGTCAAAGCAAACAGATCAGGGGGCTGGATTTGGCCTACAGACCATTGGTTTGTAATCTCTGCTATAATTATTTTAGGAAGTGAACTAAAATGTTATAGAAGTGAACACTGAGGTCTATAACTGCACTACCCTGCATATTTGCTGATCTCTGAGAAGGCTGTGGAAAGAAAGCACCAGGTGTGAGCTCATTTTCTAGAGTATGGAAAATGGCAGCATCACAATAGAGCTTTGGGGGAAATTTGTCTGTTTGGGAGGAGGAATTCTATGGGGAGAAATCCTGGTAGCTGCTTTTTGAGCCCACTGCACCTCGTGGTGCTGGCTCTTCTGAGTGGGAGTGAGGGCAGCTGCACCACCAGAAGAAGCCTCAGTATGATTCCACTGCTAAGCCTAGCGTCTGGGCCCCCCCACTCTCCATCCTGCTCTCAGAGATTGGAATTTGCCCGCAAAGCTGACAGACAACAAAGTTCCACCCCGTAGAACGTCTTGGTTTTTTTTTTTTTTTTTTTTTTTAGATTTTATTTATTTATCAGAGAGAGAAAGGGGGAGAGAGCCAGCACAGGCAGACAGAATGACAGGCAGAGGCAGAGGGAGAAGCAGGCTCCCCGCCAAGCAAGGAGCCTGATGTGGGACTCGATCCCAGCACGCCGGGATCATGACCTGAGCCGAAGGCAGCTGCTTAACCAACTGAGCCACCCAGCGTCCCTAGAACGTCTTGGTTTATGTGGCTTTAGAACCCTACACAGCTCCACAGTCCACAGCTGTGGCCATCTGTGCTTTAATGGGGTTGTTTCAAGGGTGTCCCAGGAGTTAGGCCACAGCCTCACCTAGCCAGTATAGTTCAGATACTGCTTGAGTTCTCTGGTTGGTTTCAGATTGTCACTCATCACTTAAGAATTGTCTAAAAAGAAGCAGCCCGTTAAAATGTAAAGGAACAAAGTTTGTGTCTCTTTTGCATAGTTGTTGCATACATTGATAATATCTGGACAAGACTAGATACTGTGTTTTGATGTGTATCATATCAAAATCTATAATGTAGGATACTATAGGACAGTGTTTCATTTTGGTTGTATTCGGTGGGATTGAATGCAGAAATGTACTGTAATACATGTTTTAAAATGTTGCTTTTTAGGGAAACAGGCTCATCTTACTGGCTAGAATAGTTTGTAAACTCTCTGTTGTTTTAACCTCTCATCAGAGAGGAAATTGCTTTTTTTAAGGAAGAATTTTAACATTCTTTTAATCAGCAGGAAATTATTGAGAGTGTTATAGGTTGTGAAATACTTAATAGTTATCCATGTCAGTTTGTGCTTATGTGAATGACCATTGTATAGGGCCGAATGCTAACCACTGTTCAGATTACGGACATAATCCCTTAAAGAGAAATTTTCATATTTGCTGTAACAAGTAGGCCTACTATTAATCATTTTTCCGGGGATGCCTGGGTAACTCAGTCGGTTAAGTGTTTGTCTTCTGCTCATGATCCCAACATCCTGGGATCTTGGGATCAAGATCCTGGGATCGAGCCCTGCATCGGGCTCCTTGGTCACTTGGTCGGTGGGGAGACTGCTTCTCCCTCTCACTCTGACTGCTGCTCCCCCTGCTTGTGCTGTATCTCTCCGTCAAATAAATAAATAAAATAAAGTAAAAAAATTCATCTTTTCAGATGGTTGCCATTTTTGTGGGTATGTAAATTGTTGGCTTTGATTATAAAGATGCTTTTTAATATTTTTTTCCAAAGATAAGTATTTATAACTCTTAAGAAAAGGATATTTTTTCCCCTTTTAGCTCTGCCTTGTTTGTATCCTAAAACAGCTTGTTTATACAAGGATTCTTTGCTCCCCTCTTAGCCCTTCGCCTCCCACACCCGTAACCCCTCTTTTTGGATGATAAAGTGATGGGGGTTTCTTGTCTTTTTTTCCCCAAAGAAAGGTGCTCCTCCTCACCTTCTGGCAATGTCCTTGTTACCTACCAGTGACGTAGTGGAAAGAGCACAGCCTTTGGAGAAGGCAGATTTGGATTTGAGTCATGATTCTGCCATATGCCCATTCTTTAGGTTGTTTTCTTACCTGTAAACTAGAGATCATTACAGCTACCTTTGAGGACACAATTGTTCAGTAAATGGTATATGATAGCAGTAGTGGTGAAATTAATGGTAATTTTGGTGTTGGTGGCACCTGAGGTTTTAAAAAGGTAGACAGAGCTGGCAGAGAGCTAGCAGCTTCCAAGACCTCAGAACCGGACAGAACCCAAGCTCTTGCTTGACACCTAATCCGTCTTTGTTTTTGTTTACCCTTGTTGCCTTTTCTTTTTTTGTAAAAAGGCAATTATATTATCCTTCTATTTTAAAGACTTGAAATTAGGATTGAGAAATGAATAAAACAGTTCTTTGGAGCCACTAGGGAAGCTTGAGTTAAGCTTTTGGGTGCTTCAGAAGCTCTTTGTGAACAAGTTAAATAGCTATCAAGTGTTCTGAATGTGGTTAGCCCCTCAAGTGTGAAGTATCATTTCCTGGTGGGAAGGTTGTCATCATTTCTGTAAATACAAACAGATTTGATGACTAAGGTAATTTTTACCATTAAATTCAGTGAATTACATTTTTTTTTCTATTTTACCTAACAAATACTCATTTAATATCTAGTCTGTGCCAGGCCCTGTGCTTAATCAATTGAATACCCTCCAAGGAGATATTGAATTATAGAATCTAAGAGTTGTAGGGCTTAGCCTTTTAATTGAATGAAAGTCCTAAAGCCTTAGAGCTGCGCTGTCCAGTAAGGTAGCCACTGCTAACTGTAGGTGGCTGCTAACTACTTGAAATGTGGCTAGTCTGAATTGTCATGTGCTGTTAGTATAAAATGCACAATGGATTTCAAAGGTCTAGTTGGAGAGAAATATGTAAAATAGCTCATCATTGATTTTTAAAAATATTGATCATATATTTTAAAAATACTATTTTTGATCAGATTAAATAAAATGTATTAAAATTTCACCTTTGCTTTTTCCTTCATGTGGCTTCTAGGACATTTAAAAGAACTTGCAGTGTATTTTTATTAGTGCTGTCTTTGACCTTCAGTGACTTGGCAGTGTTACTCATCTAGTTAGGACTCCTAACTCTAGTTAGGCTGTGCAAATTATATATCATCTTCCTGTGAAGATGGCAGATAATGTTTGTTTTGATGAAAATGGTGGGTAATTCAAACACATTTAAAGATTTTATTTATTTGAGAGAGAGCGCGTGCAGGCTGGAGGGAGAGGGAGAGAGAATTCAAAGCAGACTACTCACTGAGCACAGACGCAGGTCTTGATCTCACGACCACGAAATATGCCTGAGCCGAAACCCAGAGTCAGTTGCTTACCTGACTGAGCTACCCAGGCACCGAACAGGATTGAATTGACCCTAAGGATTAAAGTTAACACTAAGGACTTTGAAATAAGGTACATTTTAAATTAAGCCTGAATTGTTAATCTGGTAGACTATTTTAGCTTTTCAGATTTGGGATATTTTAAGAATGGAAAACTGTAAAAACATACTCACAGATCTAGTAGCTTAAATCAGTTTTCCCTTTTTCCTAAGCATTCACAAGTTGTTTTACATAGGTGATCACCGATCCCCCAGTATTTTACTGGGGGTGTGTTTAGGAGGTAGGAGCCAAGTTTTGTGTATATATTTTATCTTCTTGGGTAGATTGGTTTGGTATAGTGAAAGTGACTTCTTTATTTAACAGACATTTGAGCAAGTGTGGGCTCAGGCTCTGGAAACGCAGTGGTAAGCAAAGCATAGCCCCTGAATAGAACTACAACCTTTTTGGTTTTGTTTTGACTTTTTATTTGGAAATAATTCCAGAAGTACAGAAGTTGTGAGAATAAAAATTATACAAAGAGCACATCCTTTATCCATATTCACCTATTAACATTTTCCTCCATTGGCTTTATTTGTTCCTGCTCTCTGTGCATGTATGTGTGTGTGTATGTTTGTGTACATGCACATATGTACACATACATACTATACATTTTTTCCTGAATCTTTTTAGATTAAGTTGGCATATGCTTTACCCCTAAATATTTCATTGCCTAGTTTCCTAAAACTAAGTTTAGCCTCACATAAAACTGTAGCACGGGTATCAATTCAGTAAATTTAGTAAATTCAATAAATTAAACATAATGGAATACTTTTCATAATCTACCTTCTGTCTCTCATTTTTGTTAATTGATCATTCTTTTATAACATTTTCCCCACTTAGTATAGGACCCAGTCTAGGATCAGTTATTAGATTAGTTGTTATATACTCTGTCTCTTTTAATCTGTGATATTTTTCTTGCCTTTTTCTTTTATAACATTGACATTTTTAAGATGACATGCTCACCTTGTCTCCACCTCTCTCTCTCTTTTTTTTTTTAAATAGAGCATTTATTGTTTTGGCTTTGTTTCTTTCCTCACAAGTTTCAGGTTCTGCATTCCTTTTTTTTTTTTTTTTTTTAAGATTTTATTTATTTGAGAGAAGGAACACAAGCAGAGGGAGAGGGAGAAGCAGGCTTCTGGCCGAGTAAGGAACCTGACACGGGACTCAATCCCAGGACCCTCGGATCATGACCTGAGCTGAAGCCAGGTGCTTGAGCACCTGAGCCATGCAGGTGTCCCTCAGGTTCTGCATTCCTGACAGGAATACTGTAAAGTAATATGTTTTCTCGGGGTGACCTGCCTGGAGGTGTATGTTGTCCATCTTTCCCTCATTGATGTTAATTTTCATTAGCTAGTCATGTTATCGTTTGATTTATCTACTGTGTAATCCCCCCACTTGCAACTAATAAGCTGTTTTTGGGGGTATACTTGAAGACCATTCATACATACTACTCTTTATCCAAATCTACTCCTAGATTTAGCATCCTTGATGATTTTTTTCTTGAAGCAGTCTGTACTGTGATATCTGCAAAATGATGTTTTCTTAAGGCTTCAGCACTCCTTGAGTGTTTACCGGTTGGATTCTACCGTACATAAAAGTCCTCCCTTCTCCATTTATGTATGTATTTAATACTGATAGCAGCTCGTGGGTTCCTGTTTTCTACAGGCCTGTAATTCATTACTGTCCTTAATTATTTTACTCAAATTGTATTTTACTCAAATTGTCACAGATTTGGCCAGTGGGAGCCGCTTTAAGCTAGCTCCCAGGTCCTTAGCACAAGCTCCCATCATTTTTGAGTACTTCCCCTACTCGGTGGTGTAACACCATGTTCTGGGTAGAGCTACGGTTCATATGAGACCTTTAGGCACCCTAGTGGCTTCATTGTCATGTGTTTGGTGCACCTGTGAGGATAAGCGCAACCTGCAGTTACAGCATATGGAGGGTCCTCTAGCATGGTGGGTAGAGGAAAGGCTTGGTGGCAGGATTCAGGGAATGTTGTTGTCAGTGGAAGCCTCCAGAGAGGAAGTGCCATCAGTACCCATGTGTACAGGATCAGTGTGGCTTTGAGAAGCAGTGGGAGGAAGGAAGAAAAGCATCTCAGGCAGATGGATGATCATGGTATCATGCCCTAGGAGGAGGTAGCACAGGACAGCCATGCACGGGATTACAGCCGGCTCTCTTCTGTTGGGGTGCAGAGTGGAGGCGACATGATCAGATCTGCATCTTAGAGCACTAATTCTGTGGCTGTGATGTTGGAGGAAGGCAAGACCAGAGGTGAGAGAGCAGCAGGAACTTGGAGCCCTAACGTTGATGACAGTATTAAAAAATGCCCTTAATAGTAACTAATGCTTTCTGACTTAGTAACGGTTGACATTTAAATTTTACTACAGCCCTACTATTATTTCCATTTTGTAGGTGAAATTTCAAA
Organism: Mustela lutreola; assembly: GCF_030435805.1. NCBI lineage: Eukaryota > Metazoa > Chordata > Mammalia > Carnivora > Mustelidae > Mustela > Mustela lutreola. The sequence continues at coordinate 26,400,554 of NC_081308.1, read as the reverse complement.
GGTGTGAGGATTGAGTATATTTCTTAGACACTAACAGATGGCAAAAATGGGGTGGAAACCATGAGCACTTCCTTTCACCCTGTAGTTGGTTGTGCAAGAATGGGAAGTCAGGGATCACACCCTGGTTTCTAGTATTGTTACTGAGTGAATAGTGGTAACATTCATGGAGAGAACAGAGAGCATTTGGGGAAGGGTTGTGGTGAGGATTTCCTTTTTGAACATATTGACAATTATCTTTGGGCATATCCAGATGGTGCTCTGTAGTAGGCAGGTGGCTGTATGTGTCTGGAGTCTTGCAGAGAGCATGATGTTCAAGATACCGATTTGGGAATTCTCAGCCTTTAAATGTTACTGAATGCCTAGTAGTGGATACAATCACTGGTTAAAAGGATGCAGAATGAAAAGAGGAAGCAAATTAGGACAAAAACCAGACGGACGTTAATGGGACAAAAGAGGTGGGAAGAAACCAGGCTAGTATGTTGTCAAAGAGGCTAAAAAAAAGAAGTATCAGTCAATATTGTCAGAGGCTGCAGAGATCAAGGGGGCATAGGGACCAGAAAAATAAATGATCTAGATTTAGCATCAGAGAGATAAGTATTTCAGTGGAGCAGTGATAAGAGCCAGATTAAAGCAGACTAAGGAATGAATTGTAGGGAGAAGAGTACAGGGTAGACAGAAAGCCCATATGTGTGCCAAGAATGTTCCCCAACATTTCAGTTTTCCTTCATGTTCATTAGACAGCTTTTATATCGTGGCTGGAGGTCATTAAAGCAGTCACTAATGGCTCTTTTTATCTGTGGTTAGGCCGAATCTCATAGATATGGACTTTGTGACCACTTGGTAGACAGAAAGAGTGTCCATAACCCTTGACAGTCTTAGCTTGGAAGGAAGAGGAGAGCCAGCCAGACACCCAGTTGAAGCCGGCAGTTTGTGTGCAAAATGAAATGCCCTGCCTGTAATCAACATTGAGTTTGAGATTACATGGTGATTGTTTTTCAAGTATCTACTTAATTATAAACCAGCAAAAGTAATACTGATTTCAGTATTTTCCTTAAACATTTTTTTAAAAGATTTTATTTATTTTATTTGACAGAGAACGAGATCACAAGTAGGCAGAGAGGCAGGCAGAGACAGAGGGGGAAGCAGGCTCCCTGTGGAGCAGAGAGCCCGATGCGGGGCTCGATCCCAGGACCCTGAGATCATGACCTGAGCCGAAGGCAGAGGCTTCAACCCACCGAGCCATCCAGGCGCCCCTCCTTAAACATTTTTATTTCTTAATTTGTTTTTCAAAGATCCGTTCAGTTCTTTTTAATTAAATTTTATTTTTTTAATGATTTTTTTGTTGTTTTAATTTTTAATTTTTTATAAACATATATTTTTATCCCCAGGGGTACAGGTCTGTGAATCACCAGGTTTACACACTTCACAGCACTCACCAAAGCACGTACCCTCCCCAATGTCCATAATCCCACCCCCTTCTCCCAACCTCCCTCCCCCCAGCAACCCTCAGTTTGTTTTGTGAGATTGAGTCACTTATGGTTTGTCTCCCTCCAATTCCATCTTGTTTCATTGATTCTTCTTCTACCCACTTAAGCCCCCATGTTGCATCACCCCTTCCTCATATCAGGGAGATCATATGATAGTTGTCTTTCTCCGCTTGACTTATTTCGCTAAGCATGATACGCTCTAGTTCCATCCATGTTGTCGCAAATGGCAAGATTTCATTTCTTTTGATGGCTGCATAGTATTCCATTGTGTATATATACCACATCTTCTTGATCCATTCATCTGTTGATGAGCATCTAGGTTCTTTCCATAGTTTGGCTATTGTGGACATTGCTGCTATAAACATTTGGGTGCACGTGCCCCTTTGGATCACTATGTTTGTATCTTTAGGGTAAATACCCAGTAGTGCAATTGCTGGGTCATAGGGCAGTTCTATTTTCAACATTTCGAGGAACCTCCATGCTGTTTTCCAGAGTGGCTGCACCAGCTTGCATTCCCACCAACAGTGTAGGAGGGTTCCCCTTTCTCCGCATCCTCGCCAGCATCTGTCCTTTCCTGACTTGTTGATTTTAGCCATTCTGACTGGTATGAGGTGATGATTTTTTTAAATTTTATTTTTTCATTGTTCCAAGATTCATTGTTTATGCACCACACCCAGTGCTCCATGCAGTATGTGCCCTCCATAATACCCACCACCAGGCTCATCTAACCCCCGATCCTCCTCCCCTCCAAAACCCTCAGATTGTTTTTCAGAGTCCACAGTCTCTCATGCTTCGTCTCCCCCTCCGATTTACCACAATTCACTTTTCCTTTCCATCTCCCTATGTCCTCCATATTATTCCTTATGCCCCACAAATAAGTGAAACCATATGATAATTGATTTTCTCTGCTTGACTTATTTCACTCAGCATTATCTCCTCCAGTCCAGTCCATGTTGATACAAAAGTTGGGTATTCATCCTTTCTGATGGAGGAGGCATAATATTCCATTGTATATACGCACTATATCTTCTTTATCCATTCGTCTCTTGAAGGGCATCTTAGCTCTTTCCACAGTTTGGCGGTTGTAGCCTTTGCTGCTATGAACATTGGGGTACAGATGGTCCTTCTTTTCTTAATTTTTTAAATCCAAGAATAGTGGACTTACAATGTCAGTTAGAGCTATACAACAGACAACAGAGTGATTCAACAATTCTATACGTCACGAATGCTCACTACAATAAGTGTAGCTACTATTTGCATGATAGATCATTATTACAGTATATTACTGACTGTATTTCCTATGCTGTACTTTTTATTCCCATGACCTGTTTATTTTATAACTGGATGTTGGTACCTCTTAATCCTTTTCATGTATTTCGCCCATTCCTCCTTCCTGCTGGCAGTTACTAGTTCTCTGTGTTTATGAGTCTGTTTCTGTTTTCTTGCTTGCTTGTTAAATTTTTTTTTAGATTCTACTTGTAAGTAGAATCATATAGTATAGATCTTTCTATGATTGGCTTATTTCAGTTAGCATAACACCCTGTAGGTGAATGACAAGATGTTATTATTTTTTGTGGCTGAGTAATACTCCATTGTGTATATATACCGCATGTTCTTTACCATTCAGCTGTCAGTGGACACTTGGGATATTTCTGTAACTTGGCAGTTGTAAGTAATGCTACAGTAAAAGTGGGGGTGCATGTATCTTTTCAAATTAGAGTTTTCATTTTCTTCAGGTAAATACCCTGCAGTAGAATCACTGGATTGTATGGTCGTTCTATTTTTAATATTTTGGGGGAACCTCCATACGGTTTTCCATAGTGGCTGCCCTACTTTACATTCTCATCATTAGTGAAAAAGGTTTTTTTTTCCCCTCCACATTCTCACAACACTTATTTTTGTCTTTTTGATATTAGACATTTTGACAAGAGTGAAATGCTAATTCATTGTGATTTTATTTTCATTTTCAGGATGAGTGATGTTGAGTGACTTCTCATGTGTCTGTTGGTCATCTGCATGTCTTTGCAAAAAATGCCCATTCAGGTCTTCTGCCCATGTTTTAATTGGAATGTTTGGTGTTTTGTTTTGTTTTTGGTGGTATATGCATTTTTTATATATTTTCTCCCCTTCAATAGCGAGTATCTTCTTCCCTTCAGTAGGTTGTCTTCTAGGTTTGTTGATGGTTTCTTTTGCCGTGTAAAGGCTTTTAAGTTTGGCGTACTCCCCATAGTTTTTCTTTTGTTTCCCTAAAGGGAAATCAAGAAAAACGTTGCTAAGGTTGATGTCTAAGACATGACTGCCTATGTTTTCTTTTAGGGTTTTTATGCTTTCAGGTCTCACATTTAGGTCTTTAATCCATTTTGAATTTTTTGTATATAAGAAAGCAGTACAGTTTCATTTTTTTGACATGTAACTCTCTGGATTTTATTATTTTTTTTTTAGGACCGTTTATTGAGGAGACTGTTTTTTTCCCCATTGTGTATGCTTGCTTCCTTTATTGTAGATTAACTGACCGTGTAAGCCTGGGTTTTTTGGGGGGGATCTGTGTTCTGTTTCATTGATCTTAAGTGTCTATTTTTATAATTACTATACTATTTTGATTACCTTTGTAATATAGCTTGAAATCTAGCATTGTGATAGTGCATCACTATTTTAAAGAGGGAGAAAGAGCCCAAGAGAGAGCAGAGAGCACAAGCAGGGAGGTGAGGAGAGGGGCAGAAGTGAACTCTCTGCTGAGCAGGGAGCCCAATGTGGGGCTCTATCCTAGGATCCCATGATCATGACCTGAGCCGAAAGCAGACGCTTAACTGACTGAGCTACCCAGATGCCTCACAGTCTTTGTTTTAAAGTTTATTTTGTCTGACACTGCTAACCAAGCTTTTTTTGGTGGGGGGCTTTCATTTGCGTGGAATATTTTTCTATCTCTTCATTTTCAGTCTGTATGCGTCTTTTTGTCTGAAGTTAAGTTTCTCATAGGCAGCATGTAGATGGGTCTTTTTTTTTTTTTTAAATGCATTCAACCTGTGGCTTTTGATCAGAATATTTAGGTCATTCACACTTAAGGTAATTATTGATATATATGTACTTATTGTCATTTGTTAATTTTTTCTGATAGCTTTTGTAGTTATCTGTTTCTTTATTCTTTTGCTCTTCCCTCATGTTTGGTGACTTTTAGTTTTATGCTTGGATTCCTTTCTTTTTATTTTTTGATGTATCTCTTAGAGGTTTCTGTGTTGTAGTTACCTTGAGGTTCATATAAAACATCCTAAGTATATAGCAGTTTGTATTAAGTTGATGATTGTTAAAGTTCTATCACATTCTGAAGAATTGCATTTTTACTTTCCCATCCGTCTTTTATATGTTTTACATCTTTTTGTGACTCTCTTAATTTTTTAGATACAAATGATTTTTACTATTATTGCCTTTTAGCCTTCATACTCACAGTGTAAGTGATTGATGTACCATGTGTGCCTTTACACTTGAAATTTTTTCCTTTCATCGTTTTCTTACCTCTTGTCATGGCTTTTTCTTTTCCACTTAAAGATGTCCCTTTAGCATTTCTTACAAGGCTGGTTCAGTGGTGATGAACTCCTTTAATTTGTTTGTCTGGGTAACTCTAGCTTTCCTTTGATTTTACGTGCTAACCTTGTAGCATGGAGGATTATTGGTTGTTGGTTTTGTCCTTTCAGCACTTTGAGTACATCTTGCTACTTTCTTTTGGCCTGCAAAGTTTCTGCTGAAAAATCAGCTGATATCCTCATGGGTTTTTTTTTTTTTTTAAGATTTTATTTATTTGTCAGAGAGAGAGAGAGAGAGAGAGAGAACTCAAGCAGGCAGAGCGGCAGGCAGAGGCAGAGAGAGAAGCAGGCTCCCCACTGAGCAAGGAGCCTGATGCGGGACTCGATCCCAGGACCCTGGGATCATGACCTGAGCCGAAGGCAGCGGCATAACCAACTGAGCCACCCAGCCGTCCCTCCTCATGGGTTTTTTTGTTGTGGATGACTGTTTGGTTTCCTCCTGCTGCTTTTAAGATCTTCTCATTATCTTTAATCTTTGACATTTTAATTATAACATGTTTTGGTTTGGGCCTTTTTTGGGTTCATCTTATTTGGGGCTCTCTGCTTCTTGAACCTGGATGTCTCTTTCATTCCCTACGTTAGGGAAGTTTTCAGCTATTATTTCTTTCTATTATTTCTTCCCCTTTCTCTCTTAGCTCCTTCTGAGATCCATACCCTGGGAATGTTAATTTGCGTGATGTTGTCACAGAGGTCCCTTAACCATCTTCATTTTTTAAAAATTCCTTTTTGTTTTGGTGTTTAGCTTGAATGTTTTTTCTTACCTGTTTTCTGGAGTGCTTATTTGCAAGATAAAGAAGATTTGCTGTGGAATGGCCCTTCCTTATGTGTGTTCTTTAGACCATGTAGCTTAAAATTGTGGTTTCCATGCCTCTTAAGATGATGCAGGTGTTTACTTCGCATACTTAAAAATATTTGACCATCTAGTGAGTGAACACAGCAGAAATTATGGGATTGTATGGTATACACTACGTTTTTCCCCTTTAAAAAAATGGGAAATATATGTAGTTGAACCCTTGAGCAACATAGGTTGAAACTGTATGGGTCTACTTAACATGCAGATTTTTTAAAAATATTTTTTTATTTATTTGACAAAGATCACAAGTAGGCAGAGAGGGAGATTATTGCAGATTTTATGCAGATTTTTAAAAATAAATACAGTCAGTGCTATAAATGTTTTTTTCTTCCTTATGATTTTCTTAACATTTTTCTCTAGTTTTTACTCTATTGTAAGTGTAGAGTATATAATATGTCATTTCCAATACAAAATGCATATTGATTAATATGTTATTAATGATTAATTTGATTAATATGACTGTTTATGTTATCAGTAAGATTAGCAGTCGGCTATTAGTAGTTAAGTTTTGGGGGGAGTCAAAAGTTAAATACGGGGGCACCTGGGTGGCTCAGTGGGTTAAAGCCTCTGCCTTCGGCTCAGATCATGATCCCAGGGTCCTGGGATCGAGCCCTGCATTGGGCTCTCTCCTCGGCAGGGATCCTGCTTCCCCCCCCTCTCTCTGCTTGCCTCTCTGCCTACTTGTGATGTCTGTCTGTTAAATACATAAACAAAATATTAAAAAAAAGTTAAATACGGATTTTTTTTAAAGATTTTATTTATTTGACAGAGAGAGAGAAATCACAAGTAGGCAGAGAGGCAGGCAGAGAGAGAGGGGAGGAAGCAGGCTCCCTGCGGAGCTGAGCGCCCGATGTGGGGCTCGATCCCAGGACCCTGGGATCATGACCTGAGCCGAAGGCAGAGGCTTTAACCCACTGAGCCACCCAGGTGCCCCGTTAAATACGGATTTTTGAATGCTCTGGGGTTGGTGTCCATAACCCCTGTGTCATTCAGAGGTCAACTGTATTAAAACATGTATCAGTTCGTTGATTTTTTTTTAAATATTTTATTTATTTATTGGACAGAGAGAGAGATCAAAGGAGGCTGAGAGGCAGGCCCAGAGAGAGGAGGAAGCAGGCTCCTCGCTGAGCAGAGAGCTTGATTCGGGGCTCGATCCCAGCACCTGGGATCATGACCCAAGCGGAAGGCAGAGGCTTAACCCACTGAGCCACCCAGGTGCCCCGTTAAATACGGATTTTTGAATGCTCTGGGGTTGGTGTCCATAACCCCTGTGTCATTCAGAAGTCAACTGTATTAAAACATGTATCAGTTCGTTGATTTTTTTTTTAATATTTTATTTATTTATTGGACAGAGAGAGAGATCACAAGGAGGCAGAGAGGCAGGCCCAGAGAGAGGAGGAAGCAGGCTCCTCGCTGAGCAGAGAGCCTGATTCGGGGCTCGATCCCAGCACCTGGGATCATGACCCAAGCGGAAGGCAGAGGCTTAACCCACTGAGCCACCCAGGCGCCCCCAGTTCATTGATTCTTGATGCTGCCAGTTAATTTATGAATTGTTATTTCACTAGTTGCCTTTTTATATATGGGCGCTCAGCTTGAGTAGTGCCAGTGAGATTTGATGTTAATTTTTTCCACTCAAACTGTATCCTTAAATCCTGCCATCGTAGCACCTCTGCCAGTGGCATTAGAAAATAAGTGAAAGCCCAGCTGTTTAGGTCTGGCAGATGATGGGCCAGCAGCAGCGTCTTTTTAGTTAATTTTTTCTTCCAAGATTTTATTTAAATTCAAGTTAGTTAACATGTAGTGTAGTATTGGTTTCAGGAGTAGAATTTAGTGATCCATCCCTTAACATACAACACCAGTGCTCATCACAAGTGCCTTCCTTAATGCCCACTACGCATTTAGCCCATCCCCCCACCCACCTCCCCTCCTGAAAAGCATCATCATTAAAAACAAAGGAGTCTTCATTTCCATTTGCGTTTGCTAAGTTATTTCCTTTAGACTTTGGGTTCCCTTTACTCATACTTCAAATCCAAATCTTTTGGTCTCAAAGTACAAGTAGAACGTAAAACAGACAGGAGAGGTAATTCTTTGTGGTGTTATCATCAAGTCCTTGTTTTCTTATTACTTTAGACATCAAAATGACTTCTCTGCTCTGGGGAGTGATGTGATAGCCCTTGGGAAAACCTGAGTGATTATACACAAGTAGCATTTCTCAAGGCTAGTGAGATAAGGTTGCCAAAATAGTAATACTCTGTAGTTTTAATCTAGCTGGTGCTTTATTTTTTTTTTTAAGCATTAAACTGAAACTGAAGTTTTGGGGATGTCTTTTGGCTTTTTTTGTTTCTGAACCAGTGATCAGAAAAGTCTGGCTAAATTGAGTTTGTCAATTTTACGACTCGCCATTTTAACACAGTGACCGTTGCTATTTGAATGATGTGAAATATGTAATTAAATTCAACCATATTTTATTGAGATATTGTTGACACACAATGTTACAAGAGTTTTAGGTGGACAACACAGTGATTAACTTTGATTTCTTTTAATAGAAAATGAATGCGGTGTTGGAAGATCACTACTATCGGAAGGCTGGTTAGCGTCAATTTCCTAAGCGATACTTGACCACTATTTGTTCTGGCATGGCGCAGAGCACTCCACAGCTTGACATGCAGGTTCTCCATGACCTCCGACAGCGTTTCCCGGAGATTCCAGAGGGTGTTGTGTCTCAGTGCATGTTACAGGTAGATTACCTGATAGTGATATTAAGCTACAGTTCTCCTTAAGTTTTCTTGTCTTTGTGGAGGGCAGTGGGAGGTATTTAGAGCAGGAATTCTCAGCCTTGGTGCTATTGACATTTTGGCCTGGGTTATCTTTGTTGTGGGGCCCTGCCGTGTACATTGTAGGCTGTTTAGCAGCATTCCTGGTCTCTACCACTAGATGCCAATGGCACTCTTGCAGTTGTGACAACCAAAAATGTCTCCACACATTGCTAAATGTCTTATGGGAGGCAAAACCTACCCTACTGAGAACCACTGATTTAGAGGGGGAAAAAAAGGCCTGTAGCAAAACAAAAACTGATTATGTTCAGATTCCACCTTTTACAGTTTTGGAGTTGGTTGATCACTCCCCAAATTCTTAGATTTGAATTTTGAATCTCAGATTTATCATTCTAACTTTTTGGCTATACTTTTGAGCCAGTTTTTTAAAGTCTATAGAGAGTCCATTCCCTTTCTTACTGTTTTTCTAGTTAATAAATGCTTACTAACAGGTGATTTTAAGTGTAAGGCCACTTTGTCTAGTTTAATCATATTTCTTTGATTTTGTTGTCTTATATTGAAATATATCTTTAAATTGGATAGAATGTGTTTTCCCATTCAAGGGATAAGAGAGAAACCGGCCTAATACTCCCCTTGTTGAATTTTGCATCATCCTCCACAGGATCTCCATGTGTTTTGGGTTACAGCATTTCCCTGTTTGGTTCACTTTTGGTACAGTACTTTTGTCCACTGGACTTCCTCCCACATTGTCGGTTTGAATTCTGCCTTACTGCATCATATGCAGACTCTACCTTACTGCAGTGTAAGTGGCTCAGCTTATCACCTAAGCCTATATACTGCGGAGTTTAATTGCAAATAGAGACTCACAGAACAATTGTGGTAAAAGAGGTGCTTCCTAGCCCTTCTACTACGTTTAGGCCTTTGGGATTACAGTTTTTGTATTACAGCTTGCTTTTGTTTTTTCCAACACACATTCCCACTGTGAATTTCCATTCTTGACTTTAGCCACATTTTGGTCTCTGGTAGAGAAAAGGTGCTTCCCAAGGGAGTAAAACCAAGCATGAGTGAGGCTTTTAGTTAAATCCATTTCCTAGCAATTGCCTTCCTTACCTGTCCTCACCACCTATCCCCCAACTCTTTGTTTTTTCAAATTTAATTTATCCTTTTATTACCTGTATTTTTTCATGGCTTAGTGTCTTTATCACACTAAACTGAAGGAATGAACTTTACTGAAGGAATGAACTTTAAATTCAGCTTAATGAACATTTACTGCTAATTGACATTGACTCAAGTCTTCCTCTTCCTTGTTCCTTTGGGATTAATAGGAGTCTGTTGGCATAGAGACTTACCTTTGAGTGGCACTGAAAAGTTTTGCTGTTTGCATTTAAAGACTCAGTAGTTGACATTTAATATATAAGTTTTAAAGCCTCTCTCTCTGAGCCAGATATCATCTCTCAATTTAGGGTCACTTTTTAGGAGTATGATGCTTTTTTGCCTAGGTCTTTTCAAGAGTTTATATATGGTTTTTGTTTGTTTGTTTGTTTGTTTTAATTCTAACCTCTTAGGGCACCTGGCTGGCTCAGTCCATAGAGCATCCAGCTCTTGATCTCAGGGTCATAAGTTCAAGCCCCACACTGGACATGGAGCCTACTTTAAAAAAAAAAAAGGAAAAGAAAAAATAATTCTCACCACTTTATCCAACTAAGTAATTTTGTTTTATTTATTTGGATTTACTATTTGATAAATTTTGTATCCATTTTTTTTTCTTTTGAAGGCATTCTGCAGGTTAAAGATCACATTTGAATCTGTTTCAGTGGTATTTAAAAATGATTTCGTAAAGAAATCTTTTTAAAATTTTTTCTTCATAGGAAAATTTACTTACCTTGTCACTGTAGACATGCATTTGAATAGGCTGACAAAGCAACTTTGTATCATTGTGAATTTGGGTCCTATTTGTGAGGATACTGTTCAGGCTCCCTAATTCACTGTAGAAAACATGAAATTTCAGCAGCATTACTACAGTTGTCAAATAGTGAAGTATCCATGACTGCTTTAGGTTTCATATAAATGGGCTATTTTTTTTTAATTTTCACCAAATTTTTCCCTAGTTAGGAATAGTTTATCCCTAGTTAGGGATAGTTCTATAGGGATAGAACTATAGGGACCTATAGAGATCACAAGTAGGCAGAGTGTCAGGCAGAGATAGAGGGGGAAGCAGACTCGATCCGAAGATCCTGGGATCATGACATGAGGCGAAGGCAGAGGCTTTAACCCACTGAGCAACCCAAATGGGTTGCTCATAAAATGGGCTAAATTTTGTTCTCCTTTTATTCCATTTGCAGACATACTTTATTTTCACTTTTCATATTTTTTTCTTTCAGTTACCTGTCAGTGACATTTTTAGTAGGCAATCAGTTGGAACCCTTCGGATCCAAATTTGCTTAATACTGAGCTTCTCATCTCTTTAGCACAGTGATTTTCAAACAGGATTTTTTAAAAAAGGCCATACTCTTGAGTTTTAATAATTTTCTTCTTTTTTTAAAAATAATTTTCTTCTTAAATTTTGATAGTTACTTTTCTCTAGGGCTCAGAATTTTAGTATCACAGCTTTATATAAGGAAACAGATAGAAGTTATGTATGGACTTTTGATGAAGCCAGTTCTTTAAATTTCTAAGAATTCATTTTGTAAAGGTTTGTTTAACTGAATCTTTGTTTACTTCATGAGCTTTAATATAGTTACTTACTTTTAGCCTAACATCCTCTCCCTTGAAATTAAGGAGTTAGGAGACTGAGAATCTAGAACTGGCTCTCCTGTTAACTAGTTAAGTGCTTGTTCTCAAGCCATGTGTCCCTTTCCTCATCTGTAAATGAGTTGATTTGGAATAGATGAACCCTAAACGTTTCCAGCTCTAAAATTACAGCATTGTATGTTCTGTTTTAGGTTTAACCTTATTTGCTTCTCAGCAGAAGTAAAAGTGTCTCCTTTCATTTTTGTATAAAATGTGCTTTTTCCTAAAATCAGTATGCAGTAGTAGGTTTGTATGTGCGTATCTGTGTATTTATAAACTACAGAGAAAGTCATAGAAATTGAGAAATTTTATTATTCCAAAGGCAATGGATAATAGTGCTTTAGGCTAATAAAATAGTTGAGAATTTCATATTTTAATGGAAAACTACATTATATTTTCAAATTAAAAAAAGACGAACCTCCTTCATTAGTTACATTATTGTCAGAATGTCTAAAATGTCACTTTGGTAATACCATCTCTAAGTGTGTGTATAGTGACTCAAAAAATTCAGATCCTACAATGCTTGTGAAAGTTGACCAAGCTACTTTTCAGTGGGTAGAAAATGTGTGTCTGTGGGAGTGTGAATGAATTTCACTGAGGCAGTCGAGACTTGGTTTTCTGTTAAATAGCCTTAACTTTGGCAGTTCTGGAACCATAGTTCAAAAATGTGTGCTTGTTTTTACTGATTTCTTTGGTTAGCTTCATCTTTCCTAAGGATAGTTGAAGTTCTATAGGGATAAATTTGATGAAAAGAAAAGGCTGCTTTAGAATTTTTATTGTTTTGACTCTAGGAATTTTGTTATAATTTTTCTCCTTTTGTGGTTCCACTACCTTTCAAAAACTAAAGCATGACTATTTTCATGTTTTCTGGTTTTAAACTGGTGTATTCTGAGCAGTTATGGTGACTCCAAGATTGGCCCAACATGTTAATTTGTTGAAAAGCATCAGACCTAAAGTGAGTCCTGGATTTGGACTCCGACAACGTGGAGTTGAGTCACCGTGTTCATTAGTGGGTGCTTTCCATTTCTGTAGCAGTAGCGGGAGTACTAGTCATAGGAACTAAATGTCTGTGAAACAGTATGAATTGTTTGGGATCTCCTTGACAGGGTAGATGACTCTGAAGCTGTTTGTGCTTAAAATGCCATTCTCTACTTATTTTATGACAGTCGTATTTGCATAACCTGCAATGCTTGACTTCTTTTAGGATTTGTTCATTTTGTCATTGTTAATGTTACCACTTTTCTCCCCTAGAACAACAACAATCTTGAAGCCTGTTGCCGAGCCCTCTCCCAGGAGAGTAGCAAATACTTATATATGGAATACCACAGTCCAGATGACAACAGGATGAATAGAAATCGCCTTTTGCATATTAATCTGGGTATCCATTCTCCGAGTAGCTACCACCCAGGAGATGGGGCACAACTTAATGGGGGTCGAACACTGGTACACAGCTCAAGTGATGGACATATTGATCCACAGCATGCAGCGAGTAAACAGCTGATATGTTTAGTTCAGGAACCACACTCCGCTCCAGCTGTTGTGGCTGCTACTCCGAACTACAATCCATTTTTTATGAATGAACAGAACAGAAGTGCAGCTACTCCTCCTTCACAGCCACCTCAGCAGCCGTCTTCCATGCCCACAGGAATGAATCCATCTGCTATGCAAGGGCCTTCACCGCCGCCACCTCCTTCGTACATGCACATACCTCGGTATAGTACAAATCCGATTACTGTTACAGTGTCCCAGAACCTCCCTTCTGGACAGACTGTACCAAGAGCTTTACAAATTCTTCCACAAATTCCAAGCAATCTCTATGGGTCTCCTGGTTCTATTTATATTAGACAGACATCTCAGAGTTCATCAGGAAGACAAACTCCTCAGACTACACCATGGCAGTCCTCACCACAGGGCCCAGTGCCTCATTATAGCCAACGTCCTTTACCTGTTTATCCACATCAACAGAACTATCAACCTTCTCAGTATTCTCCCAAACAACAGCAGATTCCTCAACCTGCTTACCATTCGCCACCTCCTTCTCAGTGTCCTTCACCCTTCAGCTCTCCACAGCATCAGGTGCAGCCTTCCCAGTTGGGCCACCCAAGTTCCCACGTCTTTATGCCCCCTAGTCCTTCAACTACTCCACCGCATCCGTATCAACAAGGACCTCCCAGCTATCAGAAGCAGGGAAGCCATTCAGTAGCTTATCTCCCATACACAACATCTAGCTTACCCAAAGGATCCATGAAGAAGATAGAAATTACAGTAGAACCCTCTCAAAGACCTGGGACAGCAATGAACAGGAGTCCTTCACCTATCAGTAATCAACCATCTCCACGGAATCAGCACTCCCTGTACACAGCCACCACACCACCTTCAAGTTCTCCTTCAAGAGGAATATCCAATCAACCAAAACCTCCATTTAATGTTAATCCTGTGTATATTACATATACACAGCCCACTGGACCTTCATGTGCTCCGTCGCCATCTCCTCGAGTGATACCAAACCCAACTACAGTTTTTAAAATTACTGTAGGTCGAGCGACGACTGAAAATCTTTTAAATTTAGTGGACCAAGAAGAACGTTCTGCAGCCCCAGAACCTATTCAGCCTATTTCAGTGGTACCAGGCTCTGGGGGAGAAAAGGGAAGTCATAAATACCAGAGGAGTTCTAGTTCTGGATCAGATGACTATGCCTATACACAAGGTAATTTTAGCCCTTTTATGAAATTTAATCTTTGTAGTGAGGTGGCTTTTTCAAAATAAATTTCTATTAGCTGTTTAGTTTTAATGAAATGGTTAGGATTTATTCAGTAGTTCACAGTAGCATTGCTACCAAGAATAGGCTGAGACAAAAAGAGTGTCAGTGCTTCAGAGTTCTCTATAGGTTTTGTTTTAAAATTTGAAAATAGTGATCTAATAAGGCTGTTTTTAGGAAGAACATTCATTGGGACAAAAACATAGACAAATGAAAGTGATACTGTCAAAAAACAAACTACAGAATTGGAGATTCATAATGGGTGGGCTAATGTTTATCAAGGTTAAGAAATTTGAATCTTTTCTAACGAGACTGGCCTAGGGGGTGTAATATTTATAAGTGATACATATTTATAAGTGGGATTGGTGGTGAAGACTAATGTTGGATTAGTTAATAGTGGACGTAATTAAAGGGAGGATGGAATTTTTTAAAAGTCTATCCAGGTTTCAAGGTATCTGAGAATTTAATATTCTTTCATTGTGTAAGAGGAGTAGTAATTATAATTATGGTTCGATATGTCTGGTATTGAACCTGTTTAAAAACCACACAGGTATAGTTAAAAAATCTTAGGTTAGGGAAACGAAGGTCAACAGAGCAAGACGGACATATGGATGATGTCATTTTGGCAGGAGTTCCAAGAGCCAAATTAAAGCTTAATAACATTAGCAAGACACAAGAGTAAATGCCAGCTCAGAATGGAGGACAGGGTTTCTTTTGAGTATTTTATGCACTAGCAGTGCATATAGAAATTTCCCATTCACTTGTTCAATGTTACCCTCTGCAATGACTCTATCTGTAACACTATAGCCTTGCTGTTACATCAGCGAGCAAGGATGGAGAGGTTAGCAAAGCAGTTGAAACTTGAGAAAGAGGAGCTAGAGCGGTTGAAGGCTGAAGTGAACGGGATGGAGCATGACCTGATGCAGAGACGGCTCCGAAGGGTCAGCTGCACCACTGCAATCCCCACGGTAAGTCCTCTGTTAGCCTGTGTGGCCAGGAAGATGGGCGTGATGGCTGTCTGGGGCATGTGTTCTTCTTTGATGTTCTGTTCCTGACAGGGTCTTTCCATATTTTAAACAATGGATGAGAGACTTTTGCCTTCAGTAGTTCTTTTCCGAATAATTCGGTGCTTTTATTTCTTCTCACATGTATGAATTCCATAGATTCATCAGTATTTTCAAATGACTGACTTTCTAACAGAGGTATGGCGTCTCATTTACTATGAATTGCTCTCTGTCAAAATAGAGAGGTACACCCTCCCCAAGCATTTTATATTTTTTTCTCATCTGTTCATTTTATTCTTTTAAGCATATACTATACGTATAAATTCCAAAGATTTAAAAGTTATTTTCTCAAGTATGTCGATTCAAATGCATTAGAACAGTGTCAGTATGAATCTGGGAAAGTGTGCACCATAGAGCATTATAAGGCAGAGCAATTTTATTAAGTGTAAATAAGGTAGGAGCTAAGGTAACCATACTGACAGCAGTCCTAATAGTAACTGCCCTAATGAAAAGATTTGGATAATATATTCATAACATTTTAAGTACGGTTTACGAGTTCTAAAAAATGTTAAACTATTCAGAACGTTTTAAAACCAGTCTCCTAGAATCTTGTGATGGAAGTACAAGCTTTCTGTGATCTGATAGTCATTCGTGCAGCCCTTGTTGAGTTTATTTATGCATGTGGTCTGTATGTATGCACCAAGCTAGGTTCTTGGTGCGTACGTGCTAGTGAGAGAAATAGATCCGTGGGCAGATACTTAGAATTCGGTGTGGTAGGTGCTGGTAGTGCTCACGGGTAATGAGAGGACTCGAATGTCAACTGGTCTGTGTATGTACTCAGTGCACTTCTGCTGGAGTGCCCTTCTGAAGCTCTTCATGGCTAAGTCCTGTGTATGCTTCAGGGCTTCCCCTTACTCTACTTTGTCCTTGGAGCCATTCCTTATTTTCCTGATCTCTTTCAGCGGAGAGTAATTTCTCAGCATTTACAGGTTTGGAGAAGAGCAGCATGTCTGCAGCTCTGCCTTCATAGATAGGTTTTTAATGGAAGGTCATGGCTTCAAAGGCAGCCTGTGAACTCCTGAAGTCAGGTGCAGTCTGGAAGCATGTCTCCAGTTTCTGGAGTTTCTGATTTTTGTTAAGGTTAATAGAATGGAGGGGAAGAGGGTGAGGACCCACTGGTCTACATATAGTGTTGCTGTAGAGGGAGAGAGGAAAGGGGAGAGCATTTTAGAAGGGAAAACAAAAGAGAAAAGAGGGAAAGAACATAGAGGTAACAAAAGTGCGAAGTTAAGGCAGAGACAGACTTTCAGGAGGCAGCAAATACAGGTCTTACACTTAAGCTGAAATTTCTGGTGTCCTAACAGGTAAATGTGCACCTGTCAATTGCGGTTTAGACCTTGAGGGTGAAGTGTTTGAACTTCTGCTGGTAATGGGGAACCAGTGGAATTTTTCAGAAGGAAATTATTGATACTGATTATTGATAAAGAGGCATATTTAGTAATTTAATGAAATTTTTTCTAATACTGACAAAATTCCTAAGTATAGTCAGTATTAGAACCAAGAAGGAGGGAGGGTTTTACTTAAAGCACTAAGAAAATTATAAAGCTCTCATTAACTGAAAGGTAATAACTTTCTTAGTGTTTTCTCCACTTGAAATCTTAATTGAATTCTTCGATTGGGGGTGGTATTGAAGAACATAACCCACAGAGGAATCTATCCTGGTGGTTGGGCACTTTGGAGTCTTTTAGGTACTTATGGAGCATGAGCAGATTTTGTTAACATAAAAGTCATTTCCCTAACATAACTAAATAAGTTTTGTTTAGTGACCTCTTGCTGTGTGGTAATTCCTGCTGAAATGAACCCTATTGGTTTTTGTTGTTGTTTTGGAAAGTAAAGAACTGTCAAAGGTAACATAGGTTAGTGCTTCAACAAAATCCAGATTTTAGATGAGCATCTTTATTGATGAGTTACTTAAAAAAAGAAAAAGAGTAGAATGAACCCCCTGTGTAGCCATCACCCAGCTTCAGAAATTGGTAGCCCATATTGCTGACAATATTTAAGAGATGAGAAATTTGTGTGATTGCCTTGTGTTTCTGCTGCCAGGCCTAGAGTAAAGTGAGGGACTATTAGCTATGGCTGAGGGACAATTCTACATGGAGGTTCAGACAGTGCCTCTCTATCGGGTGTGAATTTGACTCCTCCTCCTGCTACTCATATATCCTTGGAGAAGTAACTTTCTCTGCTTGTTTTTTTACCTGTAATATCTTCAAGTGCCCATCTCATGGGATTAAATAATATTATACATAATCAATATATGTAATCCTCAACAAATAGTAAGTATTCTTACCAGTGTTGGTTGGACAACACTGGAAAATCCTATTTAAGATACACACACACACACACACACACACACCCCTGAACCATTTTGCAAAATTTTGACTTAACTCCAGGAATATGCATAACGTATGTATATTATGTAGGAAATTAATCCAGAAGTAAAGCATTTTGTCAGAATTCCTTTTTGTTGAAAGAGGCTCATTCGAGTCACCATGACATCCTTGTAAAGACTGCCCATATAAGGGGCACCTGAGTGGCTCAGTCAGTTAAGCAGCTGGATTTTCCTTTCTGCTCAAATCATGATCTCAGGGTCATGGAATCAAGCTCCACATTGGGCTCCATGCTTACTGAGTCATGTACTGGAGATTATCTTTCTTCCTCTTCTTTGTCCCCTCTCCCCCAATCTCTCTCACTTGTGCTCTCTAAAATAAATAAATGTTTTTTTTTAAGATTTTATTTATTTATTTGACACAGAGAGAGAGATTACAAGTAGGCAGAGAGGCAGGCAGAGAGAGAGAGTGGGATGCAGTCTCCCTGCTGAGCAGAGAGCCTGATGCGGGACTCGATCCCAGGACCCTGGGATCATGACCTGAGCTAAAGGCAGAGGCTTAACCCACTGAACTACCCAGGTGCCCCCCAAAATAAATAAATCTTAAAAAAAAAAGTGCTCACATAGGCTCTGGAGGCAGAATAGTTCTGGCAATCACTGACTATATCTAAGTTATCTGCATTTGATTTTCCCTATCTATAAAAGGGAATTCTGTTAAATATATTTTAATATTGTTGTCAAGATAAAAGCAATATATGTAAAGTGCCTGGCATGGAGTTAGGTTTTCAGTAAAATGGCTGTCTTTATCTTTGTCCCACTCACGTGTGGGATTACGTGATAGAGAATGGACTATTGTTTTGCTACTAAGCACATATTTCTACCTTCAGGTTTTAACATTTCTTTATCAAGCAGTGTACTAAGAAATGTGCATGCTTCAGGAAACTGAATGCACATTTGTTGCCAGCTGTAGAAGCTCAGAGCACCAGTGCAGTAATCTAAGTGGAAGATCGCCCTAATCTGCCATTTGCAAAGCACTGTTAAGTGCTGTCGAAGAGGTCATCTCATAAAGAGATCTTTATGTAAAAGGATAAATGTGTGTCTGTGACCTGATACGTGTTTGTGTGTGAGAGAGAAAAGATCATGTAAATTGACATTAAATCAGAAATGTTGGCCAGTTTAAGGATATTAAGTACTTTCAGTGTTTTGAGATAGAAATGTTAACTTTTTGCTGATAGGGTTCAAAGATGAGACAGTTTCATGGCGGAGAGGGAAATTTAAGTTACACGTTGAAAGATAAATAAGGTTGGATTAAGGCAAGAGATGCCATTTACCCCCTTAGTCAAGTTTTTCCTGTCATTTGTCTTATTCTAAATGGGTTTCTGGAATAACCGATGTTTGTTAGTCTCAGATGCATAATTAAGGCCAAGCCACCGAACTCCAGTGGTCTTCGACTGGGTCTCTGTGATACAACTTCTTCAAGTGCTCAGTTGACTTAAGGTAGTTTTGCCCCTTTTTGGAAAAAGCTTAAGAGTTTTTCACTTTGAAATGTCAGCTCTTTTACAAACAGATCTAAGTTACAGCCAATCTTGAAACCCCTCCTCCCTGAAAAGACAGTGTATTTTTTGGTGAATGGTACTGACTTTTCAGATTTTTTTTGACCTTGGTTTAATCAGAAACTATGAAAAAGGACATAAGAATCTTATAGGTATACCATTCTTTTAGTGAATTGGAGTGGTTCTCTTGTCTTTGGAAATGACTTTGTTGAGTAAATCTCTTGTTATAAGCAAATGTGCTGTAGCCTCTAGACTATATATAAAGTGTATTACAGTACTTCCATACTTAGTTATGGAGCTTCACTCTTTATGACCTCTGTGGCCAACCCCCCCCCCCCCGCCACCCACATAGGAAGAAGCAACTCCTCTAGGTCCTGAATTTTTCTGTTATGACTCTACAAAGAATGAATTCTTTTACATATTCCTAGGAAGACAATAGCCGTCTTTGAAACCTCTGGACAAGTCCCTTATTTTTAGTATAAATGCTCAGGTATATTTTAAACCCTTTTAATGTTGCCTGGCAGACAAGGTGTAAGCATTTTACTTGGTAATGTCCCATACTTTTGCAAATAGGAAAAAGAAAGCAATCCCTAATAAATAGTTCTAAATGACTTTTGTGTTCTCATAGCATTCTAAGCAATTGTAGCTCTTACTGTATTCTATCACATATTTTAAATGTTTCATACTTAGTAATGCAAGGGGCAGTCCCATTTATTCTGATGACGTGTCCTAACAGCATAAGAGCTTGCATTATTGTGAATTAAGAACCTTTTTACTCCTTTTTCTTTGCTCTTAAACTAACATAGTTTGTAGAAAAATAAAGGTTTTTAATGGAAGAGGATTTTATTCTGTCACAGCAGATATTTATCTTTTACTTCATGTAGTTGAAAGCACATTAGTAACTAACTGAGTTAATATCTGGGCTGTGCTGAAAGCTTCAGTATCCCTGCCTTTGGAATTCAGACGTGAATTTTGTTTGTTATTGTGTGTGTGTGTATGCGTGTGTGTGTGTGTGTATCTATATATCTATAGATATATAGATATATATAAAATCTAGAAGTTCCGGGGATGTAAAGACTTCCAAAAAACTTTATTTAACTGAAGAAGAGGGCATTCTGTACATTTTGATGTCTTGTGTGTGCCCCTCAAAGGCCGAAGAATAGGTAAACCAGGCTCTAAGTCAAGAAGAAGGAAACAAATATGGAGGAAGAATGGGATCCATTTGTTTGTGAAATTTTCATGTAATAGATTGTTTGATGTAAATCCTGGTTTTACCAATCATTGTGTTTTATAACCTTGGGAAAATTATATGCACTGTGGGTGCATCAGCTTCCTCATGTATAAATTAACAAGGATATTAGTACTTGCCTGAAAGATGTTTTGAGGAAAGAATGAGACCTCTGGTAAACACAGTGCCTGATACTTAGTATTATTGTTTTTTCAAGCCTGGACAGCACTAAAATCAAGGACATTGCTTGTTTTACAGATTGATTCTCATAGTTTCCCTTACCATGAAAGCGTAGAAGTAAATTATTTTTAGTGCCCTGTGATTAAAATGATATTTTGTATGATAAAACATAGTCTAGTACTGTATCTTGCCACGTTTTATGCAGATTTTGTGTTTATGTGGCCATACTGATGTCCCCATTTTACCTGATTGTTCCTTTAAATGTTTAGGACTTCTTAACATGCCCTCTTATGGACTAAGGCCATATTGTTGGTAATGACCAATCAGACCTATTAATATGAATAGCAGTTCTTAAATGTTGGGCTTGATAATGACTTTCCCACAATTGCTATTTTGGGTCCTTTCTTACTAGCCTGAGGAAATGACAAGATTGAGAAGCATGAACAGACAACTCCAGATAAATGTTGACTGTACACTGAAAGAAGTTGACCTCCTTCAATCTAGAGGTATAGACTTGATTATTTGGTAAACCATAAGTAATAGTGTGTTTTAAGCTGCTAAATAGCCATCATTTTTGGTTTTACAGGTTTAAGAGATAGTTTTTATCCATTATAATTCTACTCAAGAGATCCTTCTACTCCATGGTCATAGATTTGGGGGATCAAAAACAGTTTTACTTTGGCAGTTCCATCATTAAGCTCTTGTCATTTAGACTGCTCTAAGTGGTTACTCCGCATTTTTCTTGTTCTAGTCATTTACTATGAATATTTTGTATTGATGGGTCTTAATTATAAAACTTCCTAGAGTGATGTTATGGTAATCATCAGAAGTATCTGTTAAAATAGGGAATCACATATCAGAACACCAGATTTCTCACTTTTAAAGTAAATTCCATATGCCATTTTTTATATCTATCATATGAAAACATCCAGCTGTATCTCGGACTTTTTGGAGGTTTTTTTTTTTTTTTTTTTTTGGCTTTTTTTGTTTTTGTTTTGGCTCTCTTATAGACTTGTACTACAGTAGAAGCTCTCTTAGCTTTCACTTACCAAGCTCCGTAGGTTAGTGATGTTCTTTATTTCCCCCTGTACAATACTCTGACGCTGTCCGCAGCTGCTGCACACTGATGACTAGGGACCACGTGCTGGCGTGTTCAAGTACTGTCACTCCTAGTGGTTGAACGGTCTGCTCAGTGAGAGTTTGTTGTACCTGTTCGCTAACTTGCACATGCCAGTTACTCTGCTTCTGTAATTTAATGTTTATTAAGCTGACAAGAATGCAGGAGGAGCTGTTCTTTCTACCAAAAAACTCCCAAAGGCCAATTACTTTAAAAACAACAACAAAAAGGCACGGTTGGGGGGTGGTCTGAGCAAAGGGTTCAGGGGATAAATCACAAAAATCTAAGAGCATTCTGTTTTCTTACTCAAAACAATACAAAATTGTAGAATTTTAGGGCTCAGCAAACTAGCTTGTTGGTTCTTTTTGTAGCTGTAGTCAAATGTAGTCATGCCCATTTGTTCACATATTGTCTGGGGCTGCTTTTGTGCTTCACCAGCACTATTGGGGGCTTGCAGCAGATTGAATTACAGGTCCACACAACGTGAAATGCTGATTTTCTGCAACTTTACATAAGAAAAAAGTTTTCCACTTCCTCTGTAACTCATCATGGATGTTTATGTAAGAAAGACTGTGTAGAACTTCAGTGGACACGTGGTGAAAAAAAAAAAAAGTCTTTGTCCAGCTTTGAAGTTGACAAGTAGTTTTTCTTGAAAGGTCTGTTTCAATCAGCCTCTCTATTACCACCACTTATTGTTTTCAATTATGGCAGCTAAGGGAGCTTCTACTCTATTTTGACAGTATATAGTAAATCTCAACTAAAAATGGCAATGGGCTAACTTTAATAGTAGAAGCCTGGGACCCTAAAAGATACCGAACAATCTGAATAGAAGCAAATTTGAATATGAAAGTTGAGCAGCCTGGGCATTTCACAAAGTAGTCCCTTTACAGACTTGTAGCTTGAAGCAGTGGAGCTCTGCGTTATAGCCGGGTGATACAGATCATTGTTAGTGTATTGGGAGACCACATCAGTTTTTGCTTGGGTGCTTTTTAAAGCACAACACACAAACAACCAGTTAGAGTATTTATAGTCAGCCTTAGGAGATCTAGAAATTAAAACATCAGCTGTAACTTAAGTAATTGAAAAAATACATATGCAACATCTTAGAGCATTGTGGCTTCCATTATCTTCCAAATGGTTAAAAGCATTTGTAATAGGACCTGGACAAGAACCACTATTAAAGTTTTATAAGCAAAGAGCTGTGTTTTTGGTCTCCATTGGGCAACAAAGAGCTCTTTTTGGTGCTTAAGTATTTCTAAATCTCCTTTCATAAGGGGTCCAAATATGTCCATTTTATACTGAATTCTACTCTTCCACACTCTGGAAAAATTTTATACTGAATGCCAACGTGAATTTGAAGTGAGAGAATGGATCTAGATGCAGATCATTATTTGGATTGCTGAAATACAGGTTTATTGTTGGTTTTGGTGAGGGAAACTTGCGGGGGAATAATGTCTAGAAATCAAAACATCTAATATATTTGAACTGTTAGTAAGCATGGTAGTTACATTGCTTAATTGGAATTGTGCAGAACAAGCCAGTTACAGTGATGGGTTCACAGAAGTGAAGGTAGGACCTAAGGTTGCCACTGTATCAGAATCCACCTTGGAGCCATCATGGCAGGAGTTTAGACTGAAATCGGCACAAGGCCAGGGAGTGAACTTTTTAAGAGAGTTGAAAATTTTGTGGCAAGACAAAACTCTCAGGGATCATTGTATTTATTATTCTGAAATTGGCACCTTATCATCTTTGTTAAATCTTTAGACCACATTCAGTATTCTCCATTTCTTGAAATCTGTGAGCTGCTGCTAATATGTTTGACTTCATTCGTCTTTTGTAAATTTGTATGTTTGACTTCTTCCACTGTTAAATTCATAATGGATAACTTTTTAAGGTAAATTATGAATGAGATGAAGGAAACACTAGAAAATAGTTTAGCCTTTCTTTAATTTCTCCTACTCATTTACCTACCTAAGTGTGCCACGTACATAATCCTGCTGAAAGAGACTAGCTTTGCAGTTAGAAAAATATTCCTTCAAGTGATAGTGGTAAAATGCTGTGGTAGTTTGCTTGCAGTCTTTTCTCACAGGGACCAAGAAAAACATTTTCAGTGGGAAGGTGATAGGAGTTTTGAAACCCTAGAACACAGTTTCCCATTTTAGCTATTTTATTTCTATACATTTTTAAACAAAAAAGTCAAATAGGAGAAAGCCTTAAATGCATGGTGATTTTATTTTCTTTATAGGAAACTTTGATCCAAAAGCCATGAATAATTTTTATGACAACATAGAACCTGGCCCAGTTGTACCACCCAAGCCATCTAAAAAAGGTGAGTAGGGAAATGCCATAAACATCATAGAAATAAATATCAGAATTCTTTGAGAGTTCACCTCTTTAGCTGAAGAAATTTCTATTAGAGATGCTAACTTGTTCAGCATTAAAAAATTAACCATATTGATACTACTGTGCCCATACTTTAAAAAGCACTAAAATTAGTAACTCCTGGAGTTACTGTCATAGGTAATTAAATGGAATATGCAAATTAATCTTTTAAAAAGAACTTAAAGAATATATTATATAGCGAATATTAGAATTTCTTACCTCTATAATAACTGTAATCCTAAAAGATAATTCTTATAAAATCATGAGAACATAAAAGGTCTTACGTTAGAATGTTAAATTGTATCTGTAGTAGATCTGAGACTAGCAGGTTGCAGAAGAATCCTTGTGTGCCCAACAAGTGAACATAATAACTAGATAGGGACTAGGTGTTTTTTCATGAAGGTCAAAATAAATCCTCTGTAGCCAAGATTTGGAGGAATCACTTTTGGATCTGTTCTCTTTTATATTTATGTATCAGTGTTTAATTGGCATTTCAGTATCTTAAAAAATTAACTTGAATTAAGTTTACATCTTGAGTCATTGGATTTAGATAAATTTTTTCTGTCCCATTCTTACTTAAGGCTCATGTTCTTTTGTATAGTTCTCAAGACTGAGCTAAAGTATGCATTTCGTATCTTAATCCATTTTGCTTTAAGCAATTTAAGGGTGAAACAAGTTAAAATCTTGTTATAAAGTAACAAGTAAACAAGTTACTACTTCTTAGGTAAGATATAAATTTCGTTACCTAAATTTTAGTTGAACAGTTTTCTGTGTATTTTAAGTATTTAATTTATAGGTTGCAGTGCAGTAATACTACCACCATAGATGTTTAATCAGATCTGCGTTTAAAATAGTATGATTCCGGGTGCCTGGGTGGCTCAGTGGGTTAAGCCGCTGCCTTCGGCTCAGGTCATGATCTCAGGGTCCTGGGATCGAGTCCCGCATCGGGCTCTCTGCTCAGCAGGGAGCCTGCTTCCCTCTCTCTCTCTCTGGCTGCCTCTCTGTCTACTTGTGATTTCTCTCTGTCAAATTAATAAATAAAATCTTAAAAAAAAAAAAAAGATTTTAAAATAGTATGATTCCTAAAAATACAAATAAGAGTCTTAGTGGATGACTTCCAAGTATTAGATTTGGCACTATGGCAACATTATATGCCGTTTCAAGCTGAAAGTCACAGAGTTATGTATCACTGACCACTTTAACCATTTGGATTAATAATACATGGGGCTTGGGGTGCCTGGGTGGCTCAGTGGGTTAAGCCTCTGCCTTCTGCTCAGGTCATGATTTCAGGGTCCTGGGCTCGAGCCTGCTTCCCCCCTCTCTCTCTGCCTGCCTCTGTGCCTGCTTGTGATCTCTCTCTGTCAAATAAAAAAATAATAATACATGGGGTTTTAAACTTGATGTTGCCCGAGTGTCTACTAAAGAAGTATTTCCTATTACTAATCCAACACATAATTGTTTCATGGTCTGTTATAAAAGAATCATCCTGTTTAAGGGAGTATGTTGAAAAGTTGTTAATCTGGGGATAGACTACCCAGTTGATGAGCAGTGTGTCTACCATGAGCCATCTCATTAGCATAAACTCTCAGGTATGGTCCAAAGGGCCCACTGTAAATAACAGAGACAACTCCAATCATTTGGGAAATTTTTAAGATTTTAGTGGTTATCTCCTAGGAACTAGGGATTAAAACTAGACCTGCTTTAGGCAAGGTCAGATTCTTTACTTACACAGAGTTTATGCAGTGAGTACAAAGAAATTTGTAGATACACAAGACCTGAAGATTAATATAATCAGTGACCTAAAATTCCTTAAGCTAGGAAAGAACAACAAAGTCAAAGAGATGTAAAGATAAGTAAAACTTAAGAGTATATTGATTATGTCTATCTAGAAAGAACACAAATTCACAACTTTTCAAAATCAGAACCAGAAGATGGGTTACCCGTTAAAATAATAATAAAATGTGGTGAACATCTTTATGTAAACTCAGCACTTTATGTGAATGGGTGCATCTACTCAAAACTGAAAATGAGATGATATAGGACCTAATAATAGTCATATATCTGTTTAAGAAATTGAATCCATTATCTCAAAAATTGTCCCACAAAGGAAACTCCAAACCTAGATGACTGCACTGGTGGGTGTATACTATAACACATTAAAGGAAGAGATCCTACCAATCTTACACAGTCTTTGAGAAAATAGGGGAGGAACAAACTCCTCCCCTTTTTTTGGGTCTTATGGAATCAGCAGAGCCCTGATTTTTTTTTTAAGATTTTATTTATTTATTTGACAGACAGAAATCACAAGTAGGCAGAGAGACAGAGAGGAAGGGAAGCAGGCTCCCTGCTGAGCACAGAGCTCGATGTGGGGCTTCATCCCAGGACCCTGAGATCATGACTTGAGCCAAAGGCAGAGGCTTTAACCCACTGAGCCACCCAGGCGTCCCAAGAGTCCTGATTTCAAAACCTGATAAGGATTACCTACTCACCCTGTTCCCCCAAAGAAAATAGAATTTCAAATCAATAATCCTGCACTTAAAGCAAAAAAAAAAAAAAAAATCCTTAATATTCATGGTAAATAGAAAGAATAATATATCATGATCATGTTTGTTTTAGCTCAGGAATGCACTATCAATCAAGGAGAAAAAGCTCATGATTATTTTACTAGATGCAAGGAAAGCATCTGACTAAAGTCAGCAGCCACACCAACTAACATGGTTATTTGCAAAGATAACCCAAGGATACTAAACAAGAACTTAAGGTCTTGGGATGGAAGGTCGGTATACAAGAACTATATTTTTATATACTAGCAAACAATTGAAGAATGAAATTAAAAAGAGAATAACAAAACTATCAAAAAAACATGTTCTACTTACGAATAAATCTGACCAGCTGTATATGCTGAAAACTATAAAATGTTGCCAAAATAAATTAGAGTAATATACCATGTTTGCGGTTAAATCAAAATTGGGAAACTTACTTTTTCCCCTGATTTGTATGTAGGGTATCCAGAATCATCTGTAAAAAGAATGAAGTTGCAAGTGTTAGCCCTAACTAACCTTAGAACTTACTATAAAGCTGTAGCCATCACAGTGTGTTACTGGCATGGGGATAAAAAGTAGATAGAGAAGCGACTGTAGCTTTATAAATAGCCCAGATACAGACCCTCTCTTACACTGCCAAATTCTTGACAAAACCACTAAAGTAACCAATGGAGAAAGTCATTGTAGCAATCAGTGCTGGAAGAACTAGATAACCAAATGGAAAAATTACCAGTTTTGATTCTTACCTCCTACTATACACAAAAATCTGAGGTAGGTCATACTGAAGTGTGAAGCTAAATTACAGAACTTCCAGAGCAAAATATAAAATATCCTTGCATCTTTGGTTTAGCTTAGAATTTTTGGGACCCAGAACAGTTGGTACCTTAGCCTTCATTAAAATTTAACTCTTCTGCTCATCAAGAGGCACTATTAAGAAAGTGTAGAGGAAAACCAGGGGCTGGGGAAAAATATTTGTAAACACATATGGTCAAAAAAACCCAAAAACTGGTCTTTAGAATCTGTAAAGAACTTTTGTAACACGGTAATAAAAGGACAGTCCAGTTTTTAAAAGGTCGAAACATTTGAGTCGACACTTGACAAAGAAATATATATGTAAATGGCCAATAAGCACATGAAAACACTCAACTTGAATAGATATTAAGAAAATGCAAATTAAAATCTTGAGATTCCTGAATAGCGATGGCTTGAAACATTAATGAGAACATAGAACAGTGGAATTCTTACACATTTCTGGTAAAAGTTTAAGATGGTGTGACCATTTCTTACAAAACCAAACATTCATTCGCTTGCCCTGTAGCTCATCAGTTCTCCTTCTAAAAATTTATCCAAAAGAATTTAAAGCCTGTGTCCACAAAATGACTTGTGTTAGAAGATTCATAACATGTTTATTCAAAATAACCAAAAATTTGGGAACATACCAAGGGGCCATCAACAGATGAATGGATAAGCAAACTGATACACTGAGTGGTGCAAATCAGCATTTTTAAACTCAACATGGGCCAACCTCAAGGACATAATGCTGAAAGAAAAACAGCAAAGAATGTGTTCGGTATGATTGTTTACATGCATTTCATAAGCTGTATTTCTGTCAAAAAAACAGGACAGCTGTTATCTCTGGGAGGAGAGGTTGGGGATTAACTGGGAAAGGGCGTGGGAGGATTTTATAGGCTAATGATAATATCTGGATCAGGATTTGGATTATTCAGGTATACATGCATTTGTCAGAACTCCATATGGCAACACATGGTTTGTGTATTTCATTGTATAAGTTTTACCTTGAAAACTTACAAAGTAGTAAAAGGAGAATAGAATCTATAATGGAATAGATCAGCTGCCAGGAGCCCATATAATCCGTGTTCTAGCAGTGGTGAGAGCAGTGTGGCAGACGGTCACTCTGCCTGCTGTCTTTGAGACCAGCACCACGTGTTTGAGGTAGAGAGCTAGTGTTCAGCTCTGTTAGGAATAGTACAGGGTTTGTTTGCATCATTAGGATGCTGTAATATCAAGCTTCATTGGGCTCTCTACAAATAGTTTTATACAAAAAAAAGGCACTTTGAATTCAAACAAATTTTGCTAAAGCTGATAATTGGTTAGTCCTTCAGAGTTAGCTGTAATTAAATTCCAGTTGCGATCAGCTTTTAAATTATAGAGCAAATGCTCAGTGTGTAGATGGATAATGTGCATAGACACTTGATGCTACGAAGTTGAGACATGACTCCTGCCCCAAGAAGCTTATCTTCTACATAAACAGTTTTGAGTAGAGTAGAGAACTAATATCTTAAGTATAAATGAATCTCTACCATAGCAATGTAATTGAGCCTTCATTATATATACTGTTGGTGAGAGTATAAAATAGTATTATTTATGAATAGAACTTAATGCTGCAATTCCTTAAGAAGACTTTTCATTACATTTCTAAAAGCTATTTGATTTTCTCTATGAAGTCAAATTTGTTTTCTTCTAAGCATTTGCAGATTTTTAAACTAAATTGGCCTCTTCTTTAAAAAAAAGTTAATGTAGTTTAATGTAGATTTTCTTGCAGTATCACTTAAGATAAAGTATAAATAGCAGGTAGGATTGATTTATTGGTTAGAATAAATGTCTTGGAGTTATTACAGACGTAAACTGCAAATCCAAGTGGAATGCGGATGTTTGTCTGAAGTATGGTAATGAAAAGGGGAGAGTAAGGAAAAGAAACAGAAGGAAAAAGAGGGAGACCCAGAAACCTTTTTGGACTGAGCTTCGTATTAAAGCAGTGCAGTGTGCATGTTAGTTCCTTGGCTGACCCAGCAAGGCCTCCCCAAGCTGTCATTGGTAACACAATGGTGAGAGCATTGACCTTGGTGTCCAACAGCTTGATGTCTGGGTTGTTTTGGCCTCCTGACCTTGTTCAGATCTAGTCCGTGCACCAGAAAGGTGATCAGTCCAGTAGTTGGTGTATTTTACAGGGCTGTTACAAGAGTCTGTGAGAGTAAGTATGTGACACTATGAAAGTGCTTTACAAATTTAAGAAATAAAACTTGACACTATTCTTTGGAGCCTAAGGAGACCATTTACTCTGCTTTTGTTTACTCTGATAATGGTGTGTTTACATACCTAGGTACCAAGCTTAGAATTCTGGAGCAGTGATTTCCAAAGGTGGATCGTACTAGAGGATTGCTTATATGGGCTCAGAACTAATCAGAAAATAGAAGATCATTCTTTGGTTCTGAAGGGCAGATGATACCAAGTCTTAATTACAAAGAAAGGACTTCTTACTAACCATGTATAAATTAATAGAAATAAATTCATTATTTTGAGTTCTGATTTTTTTCAGTTACTGCTAATCCTACTCTTTAATTATGATGTACTATAGTTTTATATTATTTAATGGATTTTTTGGCTAACCTTATACATCATTTACTTTCAACCCATGGTTTTCTCATAACTATTGCTTACTAAGGCAGTTGCTGAAGTATCATCTTCCACATTTTGCCCTTACATTTAATTACCGTCACTGAGTTTGCACTAGGAAGGGGGAAAACTGGTAAAATTAGGCATTGCATCCAAGTAATTATAGAGGATGGAAGAAGTTCTAAGAGCACTGTTCTGTATAGGTTGTAAAAGTGATATTAAATATGGCACTTACCTTCACAGGAGAACTAATGATAATATGAAGCAATAGAAAGGACAAACACGCAACCGTCCACGTGCCATGGGAGAGCCTTGGGAGCCTGTCCACTCTTCTCATGGATGGCTTTAATCCCTTTTCTCCTGGCTTTGCTTCTTTTCATGCAGATTCGTCAGACCCTTGCACAATTGAGAGGAAAGCCCGAAGAATTAGCGTGACCTCCAAAGTACAGGCAGACGTCCATGACACCCAGGCAGCAGCTGCTGAGGGTTTGTACTTGTGTGTCCGGATTTTGTGCACAAAGTCCAAAGACACGTGTTCGCCCATGTAGACTTAACCACAAGTAAAGTCCACCTTTCCCCACCTCTTTATAAAAAAATTACTCTCTCCAAGTGCCTGGATGGCTCAGTTGGTGGAGCTTGTGACTCTTCAGCTTGGGATTTTGAGTTCAAGGCTCACGTTGGGTGTAGAGATTCCTTAAAAATAATTATTCTCTCTGCTGAGTTTCTAAGGCTGTGCTGCCCAACAGAAATATAATACAAGGCAAATACTTAAAATATTTAATCTAGTATATGCCAAGTATTATTTCAATATGAAGTCAATATAAACTAGTGAGATATTCTACATTCTTGATTTCATACACTATCTTTGAAATCTGGTGTACATTTTACACTTAGAGCACATTTTAGTTCACAGTGGTCACATTTCAGTTGGCCGGCAGTTACCATATTGGACAGATTGCTCTAATAATAGCGTCTAGAAAGCAAGGCCAAGTAATTAAGGAAATAACTTGAAAGTTCTGGCTTTTATAACTTCTCACTGCAGTTTTCTAATGCTTCTTGAATTTTACCCTGGGATTCCGTTGAAATAAGCATTCTAAAAATACTGTCTATGTTTGGGTTTATACAAATATGGCTATGTAATATAAACAATATTGGTGAAACTGTTGATTTGTGCTATTTTTGAGGATGGTTATTTTTATGGAAATCTGGCCTATGAACCCCTTTAAAAGTAGTATTTTTTAAAGTTTATTATTATTATTATTTTTAAGAATTTCTATACCCAATGTGGGGCTTTAACTGATGACCCCGAGATCAAGAGTGGCATGCTTTGCTGACTGAGCCTGCCAAGTGCCCCTAAAAATAATTAGTCTTAAAGGAAAAACATACTGATTTCACTTTTCATTTGTGTATACATATGCATATTAATTTTTCTATGAGACCTGAAATATTTTTCTTTTGAAAAGTCCATAAAAAGACAAAATTTTACAAATGTAAATCAAATGAAAACGGACATCTAAAATGTCTTTTGGGTTTTAAATACTTCTATTTAAACAGTATTTCCTGTGATGAAATGAGCAGCGTCTTACCCACAATAATTCTAAATTAGGTGCCTTTAAAATTCTTTTGATAAGTTTCTTCAGAGTGACTTGATTCCAAATTAAATCATTATGGTGCTGAAGGGAAAAATATGCCACCGCCAAACATGCCTCTTTTCCAAAAGGATTACTCTGAGAAACTGCAAAGGCAGGAGAATCTCTGACAACAGAGTAGAAGTTACCCTTTTGTAAGGAACATCTACAGTGATAAAGGCAATCTCCACCTAGAAATGTCTCCCTGCCCCTACCAGAGAGCCTAGTGACTAAATCAAAAGAGAAGTGGATCAGTGGAGAAGGGAATCTAGGCAACAGTCAGGTAACCTTCCCTGCTTGGTTCCCCTGCCTTCCCCCCAACACGTTTCTTTTGTCTTTAGCTGTAGATGGTATTTTAAGTTAGGTTTTCTAGGTCTCTGCCCTGTCTGTGTGAGCTACATATGTTAATGAACTTCGTTTCTTTTCTTGTTAGTCTGTCTTTTATTACAGGAGGGTCTCAGGCAAGAACTCAAAGTATAGAAGGGAAATTATTTTTACTTTGTGTACAGTATTAGACTATGAAGAGGAGCCCCAAGTATCCTGTATTAGTTATGCTAAAAGAGGTTGTGCAGTTATTTATAGAGTTTAGAAAATAACATTTTAGGCTAGGTTTGGAGTTATACTTCATGAAGTAAAAAGTTGCCTGCTCTGGGAAAGTATAAAAGTGAGTTTTCAGAGCCTGTTTATTAAAAGCCAACAGCAATATGGTTTACGTGTTTACCTTTTCGGAGAACAAAATGCCCTGAAAACCAAAGAGTACTGTATGAGAGAGGACCTTTTCTGGAAATGGCGTGCAGAACATTTTTCCTCTAACAGAAGGCCGTAGCAATTAAATGTGCTTTTTATTCTTCCATATTGTACAAAAAAGAAAACTATCAAGTCTCTGTGTTTTGGAGTCATGAGCCAAAAAATACAAGGTGGGTGATAATGGCCACTCAGATGGCCAGTGGAGGTCATACAAACAAACCCATTCTCCTTTTTATAGTTCTAGGAATAGGCTGATGGACCATTGGTTTTCTATTTTGTTGTAAAGCTAACATCTCCTTCCTGTTTCAGCCTGAGTCTTACTGTTTTTTTAAAGATTTTATTTATTCATTTGACAGAGAGAGATCACAAGTAGGCAGAACAGCAGGCAGAGAGAGAGCCCTGCTGAGCAGAGACCTGATGTGGGGCTTGATCCCAGGACCCTGAGATCATGACCTGAGCTGAAGGCCGAGGCTTAACTCACTGAGCCACTCAGGTGCCCAAAGCCTGAGTCTTATTATTGCCTGTTGTAGGGTTGGAGGTCTGAAGCTCAGTTCTCTCTATCTCTTGGAGAACGTCCACACCAGCCATTTGTCATGAAATACAAATTGCTAACCACAAGTGAGCTCATTAATTTCCAGTGGAAGATAGACTTAACCCCAAATGAGGACTGATTAAATCCTTCCATCTTAGTTCCTTCTGTGACCTGCTTAGATAGGTTGCCTACCTTAGATCTTAATCTCATTTACAGTTCACAGTGATGATTTCCACTGGTTTAACAGGTAGATTTTCCCAGCCTCTGGCCATGATCTGGATTCCAGGGGGAATTCCACCCAGATACCTTTCGCCTCATAGTCACTGCTGCCACCTTCAGTAGGGGCTAATCCACAAAAGCAGGATTTACAGATTAACTCCCGAAGCAAAGAGCCTTTTTGAGCTCAAGGCTGAGAGATGAGGATCTAGGAGGAATCTAAGATTCAAGTATTTTTAAGAATTTTATTTATTTGATGAAGAGAGTACATGAGCAGAGGAAGAGGGAGAAGCAGACCCCCCGCTGAGCAGGGACCCTGATGCGGGGCTCAATCCCGGGACCCTGGGATCATGACCCAACCGAAGGCAACATTTAACCGACTGAGCCACCCAGGCTCCCCAAGTTTCAGGTGTTTTTAAAGAAAGTCCTGAGGATATTAGGAGAAGGGAAAAATGAAGGGAGAGAAAACGTAGTGGGAGACCAACCATGAGAGGCTATGGACTCCGGGAAACAAATGGAGGGTTTTAATAGGGAAGGAGTGGGGAGTGGATGAGCCTGGTGGTGGGTATTAAGGAGGGCACGGATTGCACGGAGCACTGGGTGTTATATGCAAACAGTGAATCATGGAACTCTACATCAAAAACTAATGATGAGAACTGTATGGTGGCTAACGTAACACGCACACACACACAGTCCTGAGGACCAGGGTTACCAGGTGACTCAAATGGTTAATTTAAGTGCCTGTTCTGGCTCAGGTCATGATCCCAGGGTCCTGGGATCTTGCGGGCTCAGGCGACCTGCTTCTCCTTCTCCCTCTGCTCCCGCTGGCTCATGAGCTCTTTCTCTAATAAATAAAATCTTTTAAAAAAAAATCCTGAGGACCCACCTAAGGTTGTGATCATTTTATATTGCCAGATAATAGACTTTTTAAAAAACTACCTGAAGAACCTTGTAATGCCAAAAAGATAGGAGAAATTTGAGAATAAAAAAGAGTCTTTCAGGGATGCCTGGGTGGCTCAGTGGGTTAAGCCTCTGCCTTCAGCTCAGGTCATAGTCCCAGGGGCCTGGGATTGAGCCCCACATGGGGCTCTCTGCTCCGCAGGGAGCCTGCTTCCTCCTTTCTCTCTGCCTGCCTCTCTGCCTACTTGTGATCTCTGTCAAATACATAAATAAAATCTTTTAAAAAAAGAGTCACATGGAATGAATTTGGCTTTTACGAAAAACTGTAAAGTTTTTCTCTTTTAACCATTCCGAGCAACTTTGTTAGGAACCGTCTCTTCGTGAGCCCTTATTATTAACTGACATATGCATACTGTAAAGCTGCAGATCTCCCAGAAGGAGGCAGACATCCCAGAACATGTTGAATACAGTATGGCCACTACTCTAAGGGGCTGTGAAGTAGGGGCGCTGAAGTGAAGGGGGAAAGGTGGAGGCAGAATTTCACATGCTGGGGTATAGTTCTCTGTCCATTTGGCTATAGTACAGCATAACCACTATCTATGGATACTGAATGAGGGATGGTAGTCGATCCTGGACTTCAGTTTATTTTCTTAGACCAAGTACAATTTGTATCATAAACTTCCTGTTCTAGTAGCTATGGACATTCATTGGCTTTTATCCTAGGTCAGGTAGGAAACTACCTTTTTTTTCCTTTCTTTTCTTCCTTTCTTTCTTTTTTTTTTTTTTTTTTTTTGTAATTTTTCAGTTTGGATTATACTTGGAAGAATTCAATCTCTTTTTTCTCTTGATCCTAACTTCCCTCAGAGCATCTGACTGGCTCCAAACAGAGTCCCCGGACACAACCCCGTGATGAAGACTATGAGGGGGCCCCATGGAATTGTGATAGCTGCACCTTCCTAAACCACCCTGCGCTGAACCGCTGTGAGCAGTGCGAGATGCCACGGTACACTTGAATGCCCAAGAGTCTGCATCGACCTGAGAGAGAAACTGGGAGCACCCACTAGAAGAAAAGGAGCCTTGGGAGTGTGTGCATCTGCCCGGCCTTTTCATTTCCGATTCCACTGGGGGAGGAGCAGCGCCCCTGTAGGGCTCGTGCTCATTCAAGAAAAATGGGGAGTTCTCTTTGTTTTGGGTTTTCCTTTTTTCCTTTCTTAACTCATTGCAGAGTGAGATAGAAAGGGATACTTGAAACTGGGAAAGGATTCACTCCTGAAAGAATGTACACAGAGAAGTCAAGAGCTCTTCTGTGGAATCCCAATTGTTAAAGTTACTGCTGAGTGGCCCTTGCTTTATAAACTAGAACTTTAAGTCATGGTGTGACATGTTACAGTTCATGCAGACAAACTGTGAATTCTCAGAGCAGACTTAACCTGGTCACAGCTCTGTGGAAAACCAAGGTTCCCCATGCTTCTTCCCGTTGTTTCCTACTGAAGAGAAGGACAGGAGAAAGCACTCAGAATATGACTTGGGGGGGTGGGCAAAATAATAAGGGTATGTGTAATTGCTGCTTTTTTCAGAGATAATTTCAAACACACAAACATAAGTGGCTTAAAATGTGATTTGTAGCAGTTAAGAATGAGGCATATCGTGCCTTTCATTCAAAAGTACAATCAGAGATGAGAAGATCCCTTTTACTTGTACAATAATTCATCAAGCTAAATCAACACTGGTAACTAAGACCTAATTATGCCACATAGTAGATACAATTTTTAAGTTACTGCATGCTTTTATTGGGCCATTGGCCTTAAAAATAACAAGTCCTTATCAGTACGATTTTATGAATTTTATGAATGACCTTCTTGTAAAACTGCGCTTTGCCAATAGCACAGTGAATGTATGCCAAATGTAAATGCATTCCAAAATCCATTCGGAAATCTTGAGCTCATCTGTGGTTCTGTAAGAAATGTTTGCAGTCCATAGGACCTTTTTTATCCTCCTTCCAATTTTGTGATGAATTCACGATGTTTACAGCACAGTGTTTTGTGCCAGAATCCTTACTTAGCTGAAAAAAAAAAAATCAACATTAGCTGTTCAATACGGATTGATTTGCACATGTCAGTAATAAGCCAATGTGAGGGAAATTACAGTTGGCCAAGATCATAAAGTTGTACACTGCATTACCTGGGAGGAAGAGAAGGCTAGTCGAGAAACGGGATTTTAAGAGAAGGGTGAATACAAAGGACTTTAAAACCAAGAACTGTTTCAATTTAACATATTGTATTCTGAGATAATACTGAGTTTGTTCAAGTAGTTCAGGTGATACTAAAGCACTCCTTGTTTATGAAACCCCAGCTTTAAGGTATGAATAACTGAAGAGATATAAAATCATGTGACTCACTAGGGTGCACCACTGGAAAATTATTAATAGGTCATTTAATTAAGGTCTCTATCACTGTTGAATTTCCTTCCTAGCTCAGAATTGGGTTTTGGAATCTTCCTGTTATTTTGGTGAATATAAAATAAATAACAGCAATAAAACTAGTAACGTTTGTAATCCTAAAGGATTTTACCAGAGTTTTTGAGGAATATCCATTCTCCCATACTGTGTGCCCCACTACTCTCACACTCACACACTCTCTCTGTCTCTCTCTCTCTGTCTCTCTCTCTCTCTCACACACACACACACACACACGCTCTTGAAGCTGTCACTGTATTCTACTTTAGAAGTGATATCTGGCAGACCTGGAAAAACAAGCTGCACTTAATAGTATAATGAAACCAAAGGCTTAATAACCCATCATCATTTTCCATCAAAATCATCTAATTTCACACTTGACCTACAGCTTTGAAAATGTTCTTTTCCTATGTGGAAAATCCCCCCCCCCCAAATCCACTTGTCTCACAAAAATATGCATGGCTATGTTATGACACTGATAAAACATCTCTCATAAAACTGTGGCAAAACTGTGAAAATAATGGTGAGAAAACAGATGGGCTTAAAAGAATTGACCTGAAAACTGCATTCTTTAAAGGTTTCTGTGACACTGGTATCTGTCCATCTCCAGTAGCCATCTCTCAGTCCTGCTATTCTGTAATACGCCAATGCCTTTGCCTTTGTGTGGTTTTCGTATCTCTTTAGGGACGATCAACCCCCCCCCCCCCATGGTATTAGATAACAATTTCGGGGAAAAATATATATACTGCTTGGTGTTCTAGCTAAAGGTTTACCAGTATTCTTAGATCTGCTGAAGGGGCAGCAGTTAACTTGGGACATGTCCGTTGAGAATGAAAGTAGCATGTATGCAAACAGTCGGATGCTTTATTAAAACCCTGTAGGTGATTTTACAACTACTGCATGAACACACATCCCGGTTAATAAGCTGTTGTCACGCAATAGATGCATGGTTCCAGTCCTTTGGTGATCTATCTAGTAAATCATTGTTTTCACCTGCCAGGAAAAAGAAACAACCAGTCTCTCAGGTGTAGAGGGTGGGGTAGGAGACATCAGAGCTGGGTTTTAAAGTCGTTTCGTCTGTCTTCATTTCTGGTTGTGCACAAGTTTCATATGCCAACATAGGCTCTATTCATTTTTCAAGAAAGCAAAATTGTCTTACACTGACAGATGTGG
Organism: Mustela lutreola; assembly: GCF_030435805.1. Classification (NCBI taxonomy): domain Eukaryota; kingdom Metazoa; phylum Chordata; class Mammalia; order Carnivora; family Mustelidae; genus Mustela; species Mustela lutreola. The sequence continues at coordinate 26,362,856 of NC_081308.1, read as the reverse complement.
TCAGTTTAACCATGTCCCCTGTATATACTTCTTGCCCGTGACCGCTTTAAACAAGAATTCAGTCCACTTCTAGGTGTCTTTTCAAGAGGATCTCCTGGTCAGATGGACGAGCACATGCAGTCGCGCCGGAGTGGGCGGAGAGAAGGTGCCTGTCTGCTGCCCTCCTTTGGCTCTCGGGGTCCGTTGGTGCACTCGTTTTTCTAGTGAAAAGTATGTTTTCTTATAACACGCCTAGTTTGATATACCTGGTAACACATAGGCCTGATGATACACGTTACGCTATTTCATGGTTTTGTAAACTGGGTTTTTAGAAAGCACGTTTGTTGTTTTGTTAAAAGTACATTGCCCCTTAACTTTTGGAGTAGGTCTGAGGAGTTTAAAGTGGGAATGGAAGAGCCAGAAACTTTCTCAGCATTGTCAGATATAATGACCTTGTATGCGAGAGGAAAGAGGCAGGGGGCTTTAAAGAAACTAAAGAACTGCATTGTAGAAAAGGTAGTTTTAGAGAAGATAATGGATGGTGGGGAAAGTGTTGCTAATTTGTTTATTTCCCTGAACGAAATGGGAAGTGTGATGAGCAGTTTAATTTTTAAGGAGCTGGTCTCGATTTTAGTACTTTTTAATTATTAAAAAAAATTATTGTTTCCGTAAATTTTGTCATTGTTTTGTCCTGGTTACCAAGGGTTCGTATCCAACTTTCTGTGGCAACTCCGTTTTCTATAGTATTTTACAAGGTAACTGTAATGTCTTTGACAGTATAAACAAAAAGCAAGGATATAAGGCATAGAAAATTTGTCCTTTGAAAATATCAGTGATGTATCCTGGAATGTGAAGATGTCCCTTCATAGTTAAATTTGATTTATTTTGCTATTGTAACCACTGTTCAGACTTGGAATGAATCCATGTTGCAGTGTGTCTGTATATCGATTGAGCAAGAAAAATGACCATTGAAATGTTACTATAAAAAATGAGAATAAATTGGGCACTGTCTGTTGCACCACTACTGTATCTTTTCGAAACAATTAACAGTATTTTCTTACTGTAAAAGTTAATTCTGATGGTGTTTTCACATTCACTAGACCTGCATTTTTTTCTTTATTATTTGCATCCCCAAATATTTAATACAAGTAGATTTTGCATGGCTTGGGCATTCAGAGATTAATAGGATGGTGACCCAATATTAGTTTCTAAAGCCATGAAAAGTTGCTTTGAGACTGAACAATTCTGAATTCTTATTTATAATGACACCCGATGTCCGTGTTTCCCTACTGTAAAAGAATTGATCAGTTTCTTCATTAAAACAGCAAGACCTTATTAAATCTTGTAAATACCATGTTTCTTCTAGATTTCTGTGTATGCTGTGAATCATTATTTTGAGGTGAAATTGTACAAAGGCATTTTAAAAGGCTATGCATGCATCGTACTTCCAAACAGTACATACTCGGAAAGTCGAAGATTCCTGCAAAATAAATTAATAAACTAAAAACAAACACTACATTCTGCATCTTTTCTGTGTAGTTAGAAATGATTTATTTATAGTCCAACACCTAGTTTTCTAGACTGAAATATGCTGTCTCAAAAACGTAATCTTCCATATTTCTGTTCCTCTTTTAGATCACGTCGTAATTTTAGATTTGGGGTATTAAATGTCCATTAACTTTAAAGCCTGGGCAGAAGGATAGATAAGCAAATTTTATGAAAATGGTGGACTAGGTTAGGAACTTAAATAATGAGTACTTTTCTTCTCAGTTTTTTCATCATTTGTAACTATAGTTGACCCTTGAACAATATGGGTTTGAACTGCACAGGTCCACTTACGTGTGGACTGTGCTAAAAACAATACAGGACGACAAATGTGTTTCATCTTATCCTTTTCTCCATACTTCCTTTTCTCTAGCATGCTTTATTATAGCAATATAGTCCATAGAACATACAACATATGCGGTGAATGACTATGGTCTCTGTAAGGTTTCCAGTCCACATTAGACTATTACGTTTTGGGGACCCAGAAGTTCCACACGGCGGATTTACACTTGTGCAGGGCAACAGTGCCCTTGACCCTCCTCTTGCTAGAGTCATAGTCCACCTTCCAACATTTGCACAGCAATCAGCACAGATGAATTCTAGTAGGTAGCCTTTTCAGTGAGTAAGCATATTTGGAGTCAAAACAATTTCTACTACTTTTTTTAATATATGAAAATTAATGCACACACTCAAATACAGAAGAATTGTAGAATGACCTTTCATTTGCTCATTATCCAGCTTCCAATATTATCCCTATGTAAGCAATTGCATTTCATCTATGTTATGATTTCCCCCACGCCCCCATTATTTTTGTTTTATAAAAGATTTTATCTATTTTTATTTATTTGACAGAGAAACACACAGGGAGAGAGGGAACACAAGCAGGGGGAGCAAGAGAGGGAGAAGCAGGCCTCCCGCTGAGCAGGGAACTTGATGTGGGATCTGAGCCAAAGGCGGATGTTTAATGACTGAGCCACCCAGGCTTCCCTCCCCGTGATTATTTTGAAATGAAACAAATCCCAGGCATCAAAGAAATCATCTATCAACTTTTTATTAAAAAGATTTTATTTATTTATTTGACAGATCACAATTAGAGAGGCAGGCAGAGTGGGGGTGGTAAGCAGATTCCCTGATGAGCAGAGAGCCCGATGAGGGGCTCAATCCCAGGACCCTGAGATCATGACCTGAGCTGAAGGCAGAGGCTTAACCCACTGAGCCACCCAGGCGCCCTATCAACTCTTTTTTTTTAAACCTAAGCGCCAAATGCTCCTATTGCACCGTACGAAATACTATCTTCTATCCTGTGTTAAATTTTCCAAGTAGCCTTTTTTTTTTTTTTTAATAACAAGAGTTCTCAATTAGGATCTGAGTAGAATACTTGTTGTCCCTTACATCTTGAAACTGCACAAGTCTATACCTTAAATCACAAGCTTTCCCTCATTACTCTTTGGTTACCTCCCCACCACATCTAACAGTAAGTAAAGTAATTCATAGAAAGAAAATCCAAGACAACTTCAAAAAACAATAGGTGGACTATTTTTCTTACTCCCCTGCTCCCTTTCTTATTTCCCACATTCTAGGTTGTCCCTTTCCAATAGTGGATTTTGAAAAAGAAAATGACATCGAATCTGTTAACACAATATTGATGATGGTGCTCGTTTTTGTAGTTAAGAGGCATCTGTGAGAACTACATGATCTCCTTCTCATAATTTCTCTCTAGGTATTGAGTAGCTCAGTTTCCCACAGAAGTCTGGCTCACTGTTGGGTGCGGGGAGCTTGTCTACCACCTGCATTCCTCCAAAGACTTCTTAACTTTGGTCTCTTGGCCTTTTCCTAGGATGCTGTCCGGGCCATGTTTTGTGATAGGGGTTTCAAAGGTTTTAATGAGATACAGAGTATGTGGGTGATGTTATGGTTCACCAGTTCCAGGTTCTCCTCTCAGGCAGACCACCTCACTTTTCCTGCCTCTTGGAATTTGATGGATATGTTTCTGGCCACTCTTTCTTGATATTTTGGTGGTTAAGAAGCACAGAGTGTGGGGGAAATCAGGTGCTTTTCACACAGCCTGGCTTCCTCAAGTTTTGCATTGTAGTTTGGAAACAAAGTGTTCATTATTCTATATTCCTTTGCTTGGTTTTGACTTATTTGTGCCTAGATTCTCTTGGGGTCCCAGGTGGTTTTCAGGAAGTACTGTTGCACCGGTCAAGAACCACTAACTTTTATAGCCTTTTTAAAATCCCATCCTCCAATTTTGATTTCTTTCAAATCACTAAGAATAGTCTGCCCTGGGTAGGTTAGGTTTAATTCAAAGATCTTTGGGTTACGCATAACTGAAATCACTCGCGTTCCCTATACACTGTGGCAAGGAATCTAACGGTCAGGTGTGGCAGGGGAACTCCTATTTTAAGATTATGATTTGAGTTTCTCTTTCCAGGTTCTAAAGTAACTAATGGAAACATCTTTAACGTTTGGAAAATAGGAAATGATGTTCTGGGGGTCAGAAATGACCAAGTACAGATGGGGACATACTGAAGGCAGTAGCAACCAGGATCAACCAGGCCACATTTGCAGTCACCAATGAAGCTTATCAAGGAAATCCTGCACAGCACATCTATGGGACTCCCCACAAAAGGCTTTGAAGCCCCCCAAGTTCGGGGCAGCAGACAATGCAAGGGTACGTGTGCTGGACAGGAAGCACTGATACAGCAGCTTTTGTTTTTGTCTCACTGCTGCCATGGGTTTCATTACAGAAGCAAGGCATTGAAGGGAGTAGTTTGGCCACTGAGATAAGGAGTGTGATGCACCAAGTAACTTCCAGCTACCACAACGAACCTGGAGGAAAAATCTGAATCTCCTAGCTGAGGATTCCAGGGAACAATTTTCAACTGTCCAGGAAATACCTAAAGCAGTACCCATGGGTGCTTGCTTACCAAGTGGCTAAAAACCAAGGCTTCACAGTACATGCAACTTGCTTGTCTTTCCTCGGCTCTGTCATCAAGGATTTTTTTCATTGAAGAAAATCCACAGAAAAAAGTACAAAGCTTTAGCTTTCTTTTTCATTAAGGATTACAAGATCTGAGCACTGGGTTCCAAGTCATCTTTTTAAAGACTCCTTAAAAATCAATACACTCGTGGAAAGATTTAGCATTCTTAAAGAAGGACCTCATCCTTGAACCAGTGCAGAAAACTTTATTTCTAATTTTAATTCCAAACAAAATGTATAGCAATGGGCTATCTTTCAGAAAGGATCAAATCAGATCAAAAACAGTTTCCTTCCAATGAAAACTTTTTTTTACAAAATCCTAAAATGCAAATATAGGTAGTTAAACTTAAGAAACCCAAGTCAACAGAAAATTATTCAAGAATTCAGAAGAAAGATGAAGAACTAACACAACAAGCATGAAATCTAGATCTAGGAGTAGCAATAATTAAAAATGCGATTAGAAATGACACAGCAAATGGGAGAGAAACAATAAATAGAAACATGGTGGGAGGGTTAAAAAAATAGTACCTACAAAGAAAAACAAAAGTGACACCGGAATTCTCCTGCATTTATGTTAAACTTGAACAGAATTCTGAGTGTGAAATGTAAAAACAGACAAATAGTATAAGAATCAGCTTACTGAAACCTCCATGCAATAAAATTATATATCTCACATGACCTAAATGTTCTTTTAAAAATTTACCAAACATTTACAAAAATAAAAAAAACTGGAAAACTGCAATTTTTAAAGCAATTATACAGGCCACATTTTTCTGACTGTGAAATATTAAATCTAAAAACAAATCAAGCCACCAGAAAGAAAACGGAAAAACTCTTCTAAATAACTTTTTATATTTTTTATAAACATATATTTTTATCCCCAGGGGTACAGGTCTGTGAATCACTTTTGATCAAAAACTGGAATTAAGAATAAAATCAGATTTAGTTCAGGCAAATCCTTACCAAGGGGCGTTGGCAAAGATGTTATCAGACACGAAAAATGCTTTCAATTCCCAGAAAACGGAGCAGAGTAAGACAGTACTCTGTGTTTAAAAGAATGTATCTGGGTGCCTGGGTGGCTCAATGGGTTAAAGCCTCTGCCTTCGGCTCAGGTCATGATCCCAGGGTCCTAGGATGGAGCCCCGCATCAGGCTCTCCGCTCAGCAGGGAGCCTGCTTCCCCCCCTCTCTCTCTGCCTGTCTCTCTGCCTACTTGGGATCTCTGTCTGTCAAATAAGTAAATAAAATCTTTAAAAAATATAAAAGAATGTATCCGTTGAAAAATTTCTACATGCAAATAAACTGTCTACACCTGTACAAGAACAGGTTGCACAAAGAAATGACACTTCAGACCTCTATAAATACATTGCCAGCACAGGATGTCTTCGTGCCAACTCAAACAGTGAAAGAGAAATATGGAAAATCACAGCTCAGCTATACGCTGAAAGAACATGCTGTATCTAATATACAGCCAGTGTCAAGAATCCTGGTGAGGTGGAGAGTTGCAGGGAAGAGCTGGATCAGAGCTCGAGGTTCCCGGGCTGTCCAGAAGCAGAGCATTCCTTTTCAAAGCTTGTGTAAGCTGAAAAGGCATAAAGGAAAGGAGCAGGCACCATTCATTTACAGGAGACATTTTCTGAGCACTCCTGGACCCCCCAAAATAACCTCTTTTAGGGTTTGTCTGACACCTTAGGACACATGTGGCTAAGAGATACACACACACACACACACACACACACACACACACACACACACACACAAGTCAGGACGAAGCACAGATGCTCACAGGGTGTAAGGCTCCGTCGGCTTGATGCAGAGACGTTCAGTGCAGTTCCCAGAGGGGGCCGCTGGGTGGGGCCACTCTCACTGCTTAAAGGGTTGGATGCTGGACACCTTTTGTTCTCTGCCTTTTTTGGTAAAAAGTAGTCCTCTTCAGGTTTCTTTTGGTTATCAAAAATACGTATGAATGTAGATCTTTTGTAAAAACCGATTGGTGTATCACAAAGTTTTGAAAGGCCAGAGATACCCGTATTCCAAGGCCAGGCTGTATAACTCCTACGGAAAAGTGTTTATACAAGCCCAGCGCTGGAGAAGGTCTGCGAGAATACATACAGGAGTCAAACCCTACAGCTGTCACGTGAGTGGAAAGCTGTTCACCCACGCAACCCGCTGAGAACTCAGGTACTGAGCCCTACAAGTGAGAAGCCATACCAAAATGCATTATGTGATAAAGTCTGTGCAAAAATGCTGCTTATTCATCCATAATCACAAGCGTTCTGGTGAAAAAACCACTATCAATATGAGGTATGTGATTTACAATTTACAACTTCTGGCAATCCCAAAATTCATGCAGGGACACACAGCAGAGAGAAGCCAGCACACTGAACTATCCTGGTCATAGGAACATTGGAGGAAAGTCTTATTGGGTCATATCCATGAACACGCATTTGCAGTCTCTTGTTTTCCTGTCACACACACTTAATAAAACATACAGAAGAAAACCATGACTGGGTGGTTATCTGTAGAAGAACTTCAACTCAACAGAAACTGTTGACCTCCTCAATAAGAAAGCCTGGACAAAGGGGTAAGATGCCCAGAGTAGGAGGATCCTAAGCTCATCTCATCCCATGGACACAGTGAAGTGAACAGATATGTCCATGCCCCTAACTCTGAAAATGACCTGAAGACTGGCAGACTGTCTCAAGAAAACAGGAAGGCAGAGAGATGCAGCTGGGAACCAAATCCCAGGTAAAACGAACCACAGATAGGAGAAACGCTGCAAGCCCACAGAAACAGGAAGATGAGATCCCACACTGGGCACCCCCCGGCACTGGGGACCCACACCGGGAAGACAAGTCTGCTTGCTTTGAAAACCTGTTGGGTTTAATTTGGGGAGCTTTGAACACCAGTGGGCTCCCTTCTAGGAGAACAAGAAGACAAATAGGAAATGGAGACCCTGCCCTTCAAGAGTCTGAATAAATAACTCCACCCAAGACACAGCATATATGCTGCAGGCTGAAACTGTCTCAGGGTACTTGTGAAGGTTTAGTGACTCATCTTAGAACATGTGCTAGAAGGGCAGGGATCTTCAGATGTCCCCAGGATGAAAAAAGCTAGTGGACACCAATTCTCCTCCACTTCCCTGGTCTAGAGAGCTCTCCCATCTGTCTTTCTAGCAACACATGCCTTGCCCCAGGATTCCCCTGCAGACTTACCCCATCCAACCCACCTGTCAGAGTGATTGTCCCCCCCACAGAGAAGCTCCTGCCTTGCTGCACCCCACAGGCAGTCCCAGCGGGGACCAGTGCCACTCCAAAGTGACTCCTGCCCCTGGGGGAGGTGGGGATAACCCTACAGTCAAGTCTCAGCAACATTGTCTCTTAGCTGGTTGCACGGGAAACAAACCCTGACCTTGGGTGCACCTGCAGCTATGGCCCAGAGGCTAGTTACAGGCATCTTGGTTGACTGCCAGTCCTGGCCACCAAAGAACTCACAGTGGCCTCAGACCTCTCAACAGTTCAGGGACCAAACCCTGCCCCGTGTACCCACAGCAGGCAAAGGAGCTCATTGCAGCTGGCTCAGCTAAAGATAACCCATGGCTTGGCTCCAATACTAGTGTTGATGTAGCCCACAGAGTGAACACCCCTTGGAGCACCTAAATCTAGTGACCGAGAGGGGAGGGGTTGGCAGGACTGTGCTACAGGGTGCCACAGGACTTCCACTACATGAGGCCACTACTTTCAAGAAACCAACACAGAAACTAAGACAAAATAGATAGAGGAATCTCTACAAAATAAAAGAACAAGAAAAAATCAGAGTGGAACACCTAAATGGAATGGAGATAAACAATATGCTCGATAAAGTTCAGAGTTATGGTCATCAAGATACTCAGTGGACTTGAGAAAAGGGTAGGAGACTTCAGTGAGAACTTCAACCAGGAGATAGGAAGTATAAAAAAGAACCAGAGATGAAGAATTCAATAAATGAAATAAAAAAATACATTGAAAAGAATTAATAGCAAATTAGAGGATGCAGAAAAACAGATCAGCAATCTGGAAGACCAAGTAATGGAAATCAACCAAGCTAATGAGCAAATGGGGAAAGAAGAATAAAAAATGGCAATAGGTTAAATGAACTCAGCAACATCAAGCATATAATATTTGTATTATAGAGGTCCCAGAAAGAGGAGAAAGAAGAGGGCAGAAAACTTATTTGAAGAAAAAATAGCTGAAAAGTTTACTAATCTCTGGGGAAGGAAAAGCACAACCAGATCAAAGAGGCAGGGAAAGCCCTCAATAACATCAATCCAAGGAGGTTCACACCAAGACACATATGAATTAAAATGGCAAAAAATAATGATAAAGATAGAACTTTACAAGTAGAAAGAGAAAATGAAATTCAGTTACATACAGGGGAAATCCCATAAGGCTATAAGCTGATATTTCAGTAAAAACTTTGCAGGCCAGAAGGGAGTCACAGGATATACTCAAAGTGCTGAAAGGAAAATACCTATAACCAAGAATACTTTTCCCAGCAAGGTTATCATTCCCAATTGGAAAGAGAGATAAAAAATATTCCAGACCAAAAAAAAAAAAAAAAAGAGTTGAAGGAGTTTATCTCCACTAATCCAGACTTACAAGAAATATTAAAGGAAATTTTTAAGTAGAATGAAAAGTCCATAACAAGAAGAGAATTGTGAAAAGAAAGAATTTCACAGATAAAAGCAAAGATTCAGTAAAAGTAGTAGATTAATCACTTATAAAACTAATGTGGAGGATAAACCACCAAAATAGCAAAATCAGTGTTAACTACAAAACCTGGTCAAGGAATACACAAAATAAAAAGCTATAAAATATGATACCATCTACATAAAATGAGGAAAGGGGTCTAAAAATGTAGTGTTTTTAGAACATGTTCAAATGTAAGTGACTGTCAACTTAATACAGGGTGTTATACATATAAGATATTATATGACCCTAGTGGTAACCACAATCAAACTCCTGTAATACATACAAAAGAAGAGAGATGAATCTAAACATAGCAATACAGAGAGCTATCAAACTACAAGAGAGCAAGAGAAAAAAAAATAGCAGAGAAGAATTATAAAAACAACCAGAAAGGGGCACCTGGCTGGCTCAGTTAGTACAGCATATGACTCTGGATCTTGGGGTCATGAATTCAAGCCCAACACTGGGTGTGGAGCTCACACACACACACACACACACACACACTTCAGAAAAAAAATTAGCAAAATGGCAAAAAGGAAAACCTATCAATAATTATTTTTTAAGTCTACATTTATTTTTTGAGACACAGAGAGAGCAAGTGAGTTGGCAGAGAGGGGGCAGAGTAAGAGGGAGAGAGAGAATCTCAAGCAGGCACAACTCCCGACACAGGACTCAATCTCATGACCCTGAGATCATGACCTGAGCTGAAACCAAGAGCTGGGTGCTTAACTGAGCCACCCAGGCACCACAACAATTACTTTAAATGTAAAGGGACTAAATACTCCAATAAAAAAACTGAACATATAAAAAAATTCATATACATATTGGTTACAAGAGACTTACCACATACCTAAGGACACATAGACTGAAAGTGCAAGGTTAGAAAAATGTGTACCATACAAATGGAAGTGAAAAAATGGTAAGGGTAATAATACTTACTTCAGATATTAAAAAGGGGGGGACTTTAAAACAAGGACTAGGCATGACTGGGTGTCTCAGTCACTTAAGCAGTGAACTCTTGCTTTCAGCTCAGGTCATGATCTCAGGGTCGTGAGATCAAGGCCCGTGTTGGGCTCCATGTTCAGTGGGGAGTCTGCTTCAGGATTCTCTCTCTCCCTCTGCTCCTACCCCCACTTATCCTCTCTCTAAAATGAATTATCTTTTTTAAATAAAAGATTATATTTATGGGGCGCCTGGGTGGCTCAGTGGGTTAAGCCACTGCTTTCTGCCCAGGTCATGATCTCAGGGTCCTGGGATCGAGTCCCGCATCGGGCTCTCTGCTCAGCAGGGAGCCTGCTTCCCTCTCTCTCTCTGCCTGCCTCTCCGACTACTTGTGATTTCTCTCTGTCAAATAAATAAATAAAATCTAAAAAAAAAAAAAAAAAGATGATATTTATTTATTTGGTAGAGATAGTGAGAGAGAGTATAATTGGAGACAGTACAAGTAGAGGGAGCAACAGGCAGAGGGAGAGGGAGAAACAGACTCCCTGCTGAACAGGGAGTCTGACATAGGGCTCCATCCCAGGACCCCAGGATCATAACCTTAGCCAAAAAACAGATCCTTAACCAACTGAGCCATCCAGGCACCCCTAAAATAAATAATCTTTTTCAAAAATAAAACAAAGACTAGAACAGAAAAAAAGAAGGGCATTATATAATGGTAGAAATATTAATCCATATACCCAACACAGGACCACCTATATACATAAAGCAAATTTTAATAGACATAAAAGGAGGAAGTGAAATTTATAGAGTAACACTAGGGGACTTTAATACACCACTTACATCAATGGATAGATCATCCCAACAGAACTTCAAGTCATTACCTTTGAATGACACATTAAACCAGATGGATCAAACAGATACAGATATTCCATCCCCAAACACCAGAATACACATTTTTTTTTTCAAGAGCACACAGAATATTCTTCAATGTGGATCATGTTAGGACACAAAACAAAACTCAGAAACCTGCAATTATACCAAGCATCTTTTGTAACCACACCAGTCTTAAACTAGTAATCAATTATAGAACAATCAATTTCTACAGTATGAAACTAGAAATCCGATCTGGAGAAAATGGAAATACATGCAAGCTGAACAGTAGGCTGCTCAACCACAAGTGGGCAAAACATGAAATCAAAAAGGAAATTTAAAAAAAATACATGAAGACAAATGATAATGAAAACACAACTGTCCAGTGGGGAGGAGTCAAGATGGTGGAGGAGTAGCAGGCTGAGATGACATCAGGTAGCAGGAGTTCAGCTAGATAGTTTATCAAACCATTCTGAACACCTACAAACTCAACAAGAGATCAAAGAGAAGAAGAGCAGCAATTCTAGAAACAGAAAACCAACCACTTTCTGAGAGCTAGGACGTGCGGAGAAGTGAATCCGAAGCTACTGGAAGATAGACGCGGGAGGAGGGGCCGGCTCCCGGCAAGCAGTGGAGCAACAGAGCACAATACTCGAACTTTTAAAAGTCTGCTCCATGGGTGCATGGGTGGCTCAGTGGGTTGAGGCCTCTGCCTTCAGCTTGAGTCATGATCCCGTGGTTTGGGATTGGGCCCAGCATCGGGCTCTCTGCTCAGTGGGGAGCCTGCCTTCTCCTCTCTCTCTGCCTGCCTCTCTGCCCACTTGTGGTCTCTGTCTGTCAAATAAATGGATGGAATCTTTAAAAAAAAAAAAAAAGAGTCTGATCCACTGAGGGGCTTGCTCCAGAGGCTAAGTGGAGGTGGACCACTTGTGGGGACAATGTGGTCTCAGGTCCCACAGGGTCACAGAAGGATTGGGGGTGTCTGAGTGTAGCAGAGCTCGCAGGTATCAGAGTGGGGAAGCCAGCTACAGAGACGGAGCCGAGCAGTGAGCCCTCAGCTTGGGGTTACCTTAAATTGTGATCCACAGTACAGATCCTGCTCTTTGAGCAGGGCCCCACAAGTGGCAGATCCAGGGAGGCCTACCTTCCTCCTCTGGAGGCAGGAATCTGCTGGGTTTGGAGACTCCAAGTTGTGCCAGAGACAGAAAAGCTCGGTCACAGGCCAGGTGAGCTCAGAGCGTGGCTGGAGGCCAGGGAGATGGGAGTGATTGAGTGCTTTTCTCTGAGCGCACACTGAGGAGTGGGGCCCTGAGCTCTCAGTTCCTCTGGGACAGAGATTGGGAGGCCGCCATTTTCATTCATGTCCTCCAGAACTTTATGGAAAGCATTCAGGGAACAAAAGCTCCCAAGAGCAAACCCGAGCAGATTACTTAGCCTGGCCCCTGGCAAGGTCACTGCAATTCTGCCTTGGGCAAAGACATTTGAGAATCACTATAACAGGCCACTCCTCCAGAAGATCAGCAAGAACATCCAGCCAAGACCAAGCTCACTGATCAAGGAGAACAGCAGAATTCTAGAGGAGGAGAAAGCAAAGCATGGAATTCATGGCTTTCTCCCCATGATTCTTTAGTCTTGCAAACTTACTTAAATTCTTTTAATTTTATTTTTCTCTTATTCTGATTTTTTTTAACTTTCTTCTTTCCTCTTTTAACATTTTTAAACTAGTTTATCTTAGCATACCTTTCTAAAAAAATCTTTTTAAACTTTCATTGTTATACTCATATTTTATCCTTCATTGTATCTTACTTTATTTTTTATATACATATAGGGTTTTTTCTTCTAAAAAATTTTTGGGATACAATTTCTTCTAATACATCAAAGTATACCCTAAATGTAGCACAGTGCTTTGTTCTAGTCTCCAGCCTGAGCAAATTCTCTCCACTTTCTTTTTCTAACCAACTTATCAATTCTTTTTTTAGATTTTTTAAAAAATTTTCATCTTTACAGTCATATTTCATCCCTTCATCATGTTTACCCTTATTGTTTTATATATATATATATATATATATATATATATATATATATATGTTATTCTTTCTTTAAAATTTTGGGAGGTAGTTTCTTCTAAGAGACCCAAATACTCCCCAAATCAAGTGGGTGGCTCTGTTCTATTCACTAGTCTAATATATATATATAAAACAAATATATATATATTTAATTTTTAAAATTAAAAAAAATTCTTTCTACACCCTTTCTTCCCCCCTGATTTGGGGTCTCTTCTTATTTGGTTAGCATACATTTTTCTGGGGTCTTTGCCACCCTTTTAGTATTTTATTCTCTCCTTCATATATTCTTATCTGGATAAAATGACAAGGCAGAAAAACTCACCACACAAAAAAGAACAAGAGGCAGTACGGAAGACTAGGTACCTAATAAATATGGACATTAGTAATATGTCATATCTAGAGTTCAGAATCATGATTCTCAAGGTGCTAGCCGGGCTTGAAAAATTCATGGAAGATATTAGAGAAACCCTATCTGGGGAAATAAAAGCCCTTTCTGGGAAAATAAAAGAATAAAAATCTAACTGAGCTGAAATCAAAAAAGCTATTAATGAGGTACAATAAAAAATGGAGGTTCTTACTGCTCGGATAAATGAGGCAGAAGAGAGAATTAATGATATAGAAGACCAAATGATAGAGAATAAAGAAGCTGAGCAAAAGAGAGACAAACAACCACTGGACCACGAGGGGAGAATTCAAGAGATAAGTGATACCAAAAGATGAAACAACATTATATATATAATTATATATATAATTATATAATAATTATATATATTTAATATAATATTTAATATAATAATTATTATATAATTATATATATAATGTTGTTTCATCTTTTGGTATCATATATATATATATATATCTTCTTTTGGGATTCCAAAAGAAGAAGAAAGAGAGAGGGAAGCAGAAGGTATATTGCAGCAAATTATTGTAGAGAATTTCCCCAATATGGCAAAGGGAACAAGCATCAAAATCCAGGAGGCAGAGACCCACCCCCTGCAAAATCAATACAAATAGGTCCACACCCTGTTATCTAATTGTAAAACTTACAAGTCTTAATGACAAAGAGAAAATCCTGAGAGCAGCTCGGGACAAGAAGTCCGCAACATACAATGGTAAAAATATTAGATTGGCAGAACACTGATCCGGAGACCTGGCAGGCCAGAAAGAACTGGCATGATATATTCAGAGCACTAAATGAGAAAAACACGTACCCAAGAATACTCTATCCAGCTAGGCTCTCATTGAAAATAGAAGGAGAGATTAAAAAAAAGCTTCCAGGAAAAACAAAAACTAAAAGAATTTGCAAACACCAAACTAGCCCTACCGGAAATATTGTAAAGGATTCTCTAAGCAAAGAGAGAGCTTAAAACTAGTAGTCCAGAAGGGAACAGAGACAATATACAGTAACAGTCATCTTACAGGCAATACAACAGCACAAAATTCATATCTTTCAAAAGTTACCCTGAGGGGCGCCTGGGTGGCTCAGTGGTTAAAGCCTTTGCCTTCAGCTCAGGTCATGATCCCATGGTCCTAGGATCAAGCCCCACATCGGGCTATCTGCGGGGAGTCTGCTTCCTCCTCTATCTCTGCCTGCCTCTCTGCCTGCTTGTGATCTCTGTCAAATAAATAAATAAAACCTTTAAAAAAAAAAGTTACCCTGAAAGTAAATGGGCTAAATGCCCAATCAAAAGACACAGGGTATCAGATTGGATAAAAAACAAAACAAAACCCATCAATATGCTATCTACCAGAAGCTCAGTTTAGGCCCAAAGACACATCCGGATTTAAAGTAAGGGGGTGGAAAACAATTTACTATGCTGATGGATATTAAAGAAAGCTAGGGTGGCAATCTTTATATCAGGTCAATTAGATTTTAAGCCAAAGACTATAATAAGAGATGAGGAAGGACACTATATCATACTTAATGGGTCTGTCCAACAAGAAGATCTAACAGTTTTAAATATCTATGCCCCTCACATGGGAGCAGCCAACTATATAAACCAATTAATAACAAAATCAAAGAAACACATTGACAATGATACAATAATAGTAGGGGACTTTAACAAGTCCCTCACTGAAATGGACAAATCATCCAAGTAAAAAATTAACAAGGAAATCAAGGCCTCAAATGACACACTGGACCAGATGGACATCACAGATACATTCAGAACATTCCATCCCAAAGCGACAGAATACACATTCTTCTCTAGTGCACATGGAACATTCTCCAGTGTAGATCACATCCTGGATCACAAATCAGGTCTCAACTGGTACCAAAAGATTGGGATCACTCCCTGCCTATTTTCAGACCACAATGCTCTGAAGCTAGAACTCAGTCACAAGAGGAAATTTGGAAAGAACCCAAATGTATGGAGACTAAAGAGCATCCTTCTAAAGAATGAATGGGTCAACCAGAAAATTAAAGAAGAATTGAAAAAATTTATGGAAACAAATGATAAAGAAAACACAACGGTTCAAAATCTGTGGGACACAACAAAGGCAGTCCTGAGAGGAAAGTAGATAGTGATACAAGCCTTTCTCAAGAAACAAGAAAGGTCTCAAGTACGCATCCTAACCCTACACCTAAAGGAGCTGGGGAAAGAATAGCAAAGAAAGCCTAAGCCCAGCAGGAGAAGGGAAATCATAAAGATCAGAGCAGAAATCAATGAAATGGAAACCAAAAGAACAGTAGAACAAATCAATGAAATTAGGAGCTGATTCTTTGAAGGAATTAATATGATTTATAAGCCCCTGGCCAGACTAATCAAAAAGAAAAGAGAAAGGACCCAAATAAGTAAAATCATGAATGAAAGCAGAGAGATCACAACCAACACCAAAGAAATACAAACAATTATAAGAATATATTATGAGCAACTATATGCCAGCAAATTGGACAATCTGGAAGAAATTGATGCATTCCCAGACACATATAAACTACCAAAACTGAACCAGGAAGAAATAGAAAACCTAAAGACACCCATAACCAGTAAGGAGATTGAAGCAGTCATTAAAAATCTCCCAACAAACAAGAACCCAGGGCCAGATGGCTTCCCAGGGGAATTCTATCAAACATTTAAAGAAGAATTAGTTCCTATTCTGAAACTGCTCCAAAAAATAGAAATGGAAGAAAAACTTCCAAATTCATTTTATGAGGCCAGCATTACCTTGATCCCAAAGCCAGACAAAGACCCCATCAAAAAAGAGAATTACAGGGCAATATCCTTGATGAACACAGTTGCGAAAATTCTCACCAAAATACTAGCCAATAGGATCCAACAGTACATTAAAAGGATTATTTGCCACAGCCAAGTGGGATTTATTGCAGTGCGCAAGTTTGGTTCAACATCTGCAAATCAATCAATGTGATACAATACATAAATAAAAGAAAAGACAAGAACCATATGATACTTTAAATAGATGCTGAAAATGCATTTGACAAAGTACAGCATCCCTTTCTGATCAAAACTCTTCAAAGTGTAGGGTTAGGGTTAGGGTTAGGGTTAGGACTTGTTATGGACTTTTCATTCTACTTAAACTCCTCAAAGTTTGGGGATAGAGGGAACATAACTCAATATTATCAAAGCCATCTATGAAAAACCTACCACGAATATAATTCTCAATGGGGAAAACAGAGAGTTTGTCCACTAAGTTTAGGAACACGGCAGGAATGTCCATTATCACCACTGCTATTCAACATAGTACTAGAAGTCCTAGCCTCAGCAATCATACAACAAAAAGAAATTAAAGGCATCCAAATCAGCAAAGAAGAAGTCAATCATTCTTTGCAGATGATATGATACTTTATGTGGAAAACCCAGAAGACTCCACTCTAAAACTGCTAGAACTTGTACAGGAATTCAGTAAGGTATCAGGATACAAAATCAATGCACAGAAATCAGTTACATTTCTATACACCAGCAGCAAGACAGAAGAAAGAGAAATTAAGAAGTTGATCCCATTTACAATTGCACCCAAAACCATAAGATACCTAGGAATAAACCTCACCAACAAGGCAAGGAATCTGTTCTCAGAAAACTATAAAGTACTTATGAAAGAAATTGAGGAAGATACAAAGAAATGGAAAAAGTGTTCCATGCTCATGGATTGGAAGAACAAATATTGTGAAATGTCTATGCTACCTAAAGCAATCTACATTTTTAATGCAATCCCTATCAAAATCCCATCCATTTTTATTTCAAAAAAATGGAACAAATAATCCTAAAATTTATATGGAACCAGAAAAGACCTCAAATAGCCAGAGGAATGTTGAAAAAGAACGCGAAAGTTGGTGGCATCACAATTCCAGACTTCAAGCTCTATTACAAAGCTGTCATCATCAAGACAGTCTAGTACTGGCACAAAAACAGACACACAGATCAATGGAACAGAATAGAGATCCCAGAAATAGACCCTCAACTCTATGGTCAACTAATCTTTGACAAGGCAGGAAAGAATGTCCAGTGGAAAAAAGATAGTGTCTTCAACAAATGGTGTTGGAAAAATTGGACAGCCACATGCAGAAAAATGAATATTTTTAGCAGCAATGTCCACAATAGCCAAACTATGGAAAGAACGTAGATGTCCATCAACAGATAAATGGATAAAGAAGAAGTGATACACACACACACACACACACACACACACACACACACAGGAATACTATGCAGCCATCAAAAGAAATGAAATCTTGCCATTTGCAATGATGTGGATGAAATTAGAGAGTATTACGCTAGGCGAAATAAGTCAATCCGAGAAAGACAATTATCATATGATCTCCCTGAGATGAGGAATTTGGGAGTCAATGTGGGGGGTATTGGGGAGGGGAAGGAAAAAATGAAACAAGATGGGTTCAGGAGGGAGACAAACCATAAGAGATTCTTAATCTCACAAAACAAACTGAGGGTTGCTGGGGGAAGGGGGTACTGAGAGGGTGGCTGAGTTATGGACACTGGGGAGGGTATGTGCTATGGTGAGTGCTGTGAAGTGTGTAAGCCTGACGATTCACAGATCTGTACCCCTGGGGCAAATAATATATTATATGTTAATAAAAATAAAAGAAAATTATAAAAAAAGAAATATGGCTGTTTCTTTTTTATTTAATTGAATAGATATTTATTTAAATAAATAAGTTTAAATAAAGAAAATTTGATTTAAATATTTATTTAAATTTATTTATTACATAGCTTTGGCCTTAAGGAAATCTGATTAGAGGCAAGAACAAGTCTGCTGGTAAGCAAATAATAGAAAAGGAAAATAATGGCTTCCATGTTTTGTTTTGCGTTGCTTTATTTTTCATTTATTTTTATTTTTTAATCTTTTTAGTTTTATTTATTTATTTTTGTAACATCTTTATTTTATTTTATTTTTTTCAGTGTTCATAGATTCATCGTTTATGCACCACACCCAGTACTCCATGCAATATGTGCACTTCTTAATACCCAATACCATTGGTCTTGTACTGAGAGAGCAGATTTTCAGCTAATAATATCTCTTCTGTCATCCTAGTAATGCATGAGATGAGCTACATCTCTCAGGTTATCCTTGGATGCTTGACTCCTAAAAATATATTAAAGTCATCAACAATAAAGGCAAGAACAAATGGGGGAAATAACACTCTATCAACACAATCAGTACAGTGGGGACTGCAAACCAGAACAGAGAAGAGCATTACTCCTACTTGCAAAGCCTTCCCCTTCTTTGTCTGATTGGATCCATCTTCTGCATATTAAACACACCTGGAATCCCAATGAACACTCTGCAAAGAGTTCAGCAGAAATCATTGATTACAATGCCATTGTTGTGTAAGCTACAATTTTTTTCCCTGCCTAAATGCCTAGAAAATCTCAGCTATGTGTGGATCCTTTACACTGATTTTTATTTCCTCCGAGCAATTAAAATCTTGGGAAATATTTCTTCATAGGACAATGGAATGGGGACACAATTAGTGGATTTCCCCATTTCTTGGAATTAAAATTCACCCTAAAGCATTTCAATAAGAAATTATAACACTAAATGTTATCAAAAAAAAAAGGAACCAACAATAGTAACAATGAAGCAAAGAGTTGCTAGCATATATTTATCTCTTCTGAAGCCTGCAATGACAGTAAATAGCGTAATGATACATGAGAACAATCTGGAAATGTTCCGAGTACTCCAACAATGTGCAGTACTCACTTCTTGCCTACACAAGTACATCATTCTAGCGATGCTTCCTTCTTCCTTCTGCATATTTTATTTTTCCTATTCTACTGGTTTATTATTATCAGCAAATGCTTCCATTTGAAAGCAATTTCTGACTTGACCTTTGCTTCAAGTCTCTGCCCATTTCTCTGTTGTTCATCTCATTGACAGTGTTATCTATAGTTAATGCCTATAATGCCTCCTCTATTTCTCATTAGTCCTCTTTAATCAGATTTTTGCCCCATGATAACACTGTAACTTTTTTGTCAATGTAACCAGTCAGCCTCCATTTTACTTAATCCAGTATCAGGGGCTCCTGGGTAGCTCAATTGGTTAAGCATCTGCCTTTCACTCAGGTCATGATCCCAAGGTCCTTGGATGGAACCCTAAGTTAGGCTCCCTGCTGAGCAGGGAGTCTGCTTCTCCGTTTCCCTCTCCCTCTTCCCTGGCTTGCGCGCTCTCTCTCTCTCACGCGTGCACACGGATATAAATAAATACAAATCTAAAAAAAAATCCAATATCAAATCTCAGCCATAATCTTATTATAGAATTTAGGAAATATTCAGAATAGGTTCTGAGAGTCAAGAGACAATTGCTCTTCAGCCACTGTGCATGTTGTTCCCTGATCTTTAACCTTCGTGAAAGCTAATGAACTTGGTGCTTTGTTGAGGCTATTGTGCTTTATGAGTTTGATTATCAATAAGAACCCAAGGCCACTGCTGCAATTTAATCACTGTAGGTCGTACAGGTTGGCATCTTGAAGAAGAAGGATTGACTTTCAGACCTACAACTCGGTATGGCAAGGGTACTTCGTGGTCAGGTAAGGTCAAGGGAAGAAAGAGCTCAGGTTTCAATGCCAGGACAGTTGCTGACCCACTCTTTGTACGAAGCAGCAAAACTTCTGTGGTAGAGATTTGTTTGCTTGCTTGCTTATTATTTATGAGTGAAAAGTTTTGACTCCTGTTGAGATGGCAAAATAAATTCATAAGGAAAGGGCAATGGAGAGGAGGAGACCGAGAAAGACTATAACTGGGTTAGTACTTAATTGAATTTTAGTGCAAGTAGAATTGCTGAAAACATAAGAAAAGAGTCAATCATAGTAGGTAAAACAGACAATTGAAAAAGTGTTATTGTACAAGGAAGGTTCTGTTGGGAATTTGAGAAATACTGTAATCAGTTATGATTTTATTCAGATGTGGTCATTAGTCACTAGCCATACTCCCAGGTACATGACACAGGAGAGAGGCCACCACGGAAGCCTGTCAATATAGTTCAAAGGAGTGTGACACTTTGTTTGAAAATCTTAGCAAGTCCCTGATAAATCTTCTTTCTCTCAGATTTATTAGTTAAATGATTGAGAGACTTATAATTTCATGGTAGACATAATTGAACAGAATGGACTATTCTGGTTGAGTCCCAGCAGAATTTAACATACAGAAAATTCTCCAGAATTTAGATGTAATTGAGTTGACCAATTTGGAATGAATGAAGTCATGAATTGAGCAAGTTTATGCTGAAAATTTTACCACTTGACTGTCTTGCCTTCTTTAAATAATGAAATATCCCCTGAAGTCCTTAAAATGTTACATGTACAAGCAAGGTCAGATTGATTTTATGACAACAAGCAATCAGCCAGCCAAAATAATGTGCCTCTGGTTCATTCAACCATATACCTTGTGATATAGGCAGTTCCTTCTGCCTAGGCCACCTTATTTCAACCTCATGTTCAGGGGGCGATAAACCACATGGAAAACAACCTCTTGCTACGATATCTGCCATGCATTGCTTTAGCAATGAGAAGCCATTCCAAAGAACAAAGAAGGCTAACAGAAACATAAAAATGATAATGAGAGAAATGGGAAAAAAATGGTTTAGGTGAGTCAGCTGTTCAGGTGGTGGATAAAGAACAGGATAAAAATCAGAATGAAATTGGCAATGTTATTCTTAAATACTGTTGATACAGAATCGCCAGATGACAATGGTAATGAATCCCAGCTCAGGGGGCTGCCTCTCTTCAAAGGCACCATAAATCCTTCTCCATTTAACCTGAGTTGGAGAAAAAGAAGTCCCATGATGCTAAAGAAGAATGGAGTGGGGGCACCCTGGTGGCTCAATGGGTTAAGCATGTGACTCTTGATTTTGGCTCTGGTCTTCACCTCAGAATCTTGGGATGGAGGCCTGAGTCAGTCTCCATACTCGGCTTGGAGTCTGTTTGGGATTCTCTCTCCCCCTTTCCCCCTGCTACTCTCCCTACTCTCTCTAGCTTTCTAAAATAAATATATAAAATCTTAAAAAAGAAAAAAAAAGAATGGGAGAAATATGGAAATGGTGTGATACATTTATGTAGGCTTTCAATTGCCAGCCTGTGGCTGGATGTCAAGAAATGCTTTTCTTTGCTACCTCTAATGGTCATGTCAAAAAGAAACTTTCTTATTAAACAGTTTTATTGAGATATAATTTGCATACTATATAATTTGCTCAAACCTCTCTTTGCAGTTAATATTAAGCAGTACTAAATGTCAAGATTTATGTCTTAATTCTATTTTGTATTATATAATCAACTGTCTCCCCCATTCACCTTTCATTTGGTTAATAAATATTTTTACATCCTTTTGATTTTAAAATTTTGAAAATATTTTGCCTTAAATATATTTATTATGTTCTGTATATGACAGGCTTCCTCTTTCATTCCATTGTAATAGTCTCTTCTTTTAAATAGATGATTTTAATATGCTTATATATTTTTCTATGAAAATGTCTTTTATAGTTATTTTAAAATTTAAATTATAAATATCTCTTCCCAATTCCAAATTCTTAAGTTATTTTCCCATCCTTTGAACATAACCAGTAAATTAGCATGTTTTACCTACCAACAGAAAATCACACAGAGGGGTGTCTGGGTGGCTCAGTTGATTAAGCGTCTGTCTTCTGCTCAGATCATGATCCTAGGGTCCTGGGTTGGAGCCCTGAGTTGGACTCCCTGCTCAGCGGGGAGCCTGCTTCTCTCTCTCCCACTTCCCCTGCTTGTATTCCTTCTCTGGCTGTTTCTCTCTCTTTCTGTCCAATAAATAAATAAAATAATAAAAAAAAACACAAAAACCACACACACACACACACATATTCTTTTTATGGTTGTCTAGAATTTTAGTTCCACTGAAAATATGAAGTTATTATGTAGTAAATATGCACCATTGGCCAATAGTTCCTGTTTTCTTTCTTTTTTGTACTTTACCACTATCTTTAAGTCAACAAAGATTGTTTTATGTTTGCATCTGTTGCATTTCAGTATTCAGTTTTAGTAAAACAAGTAAAACATCTTATAAATTAACAAATTGAATAGCTTTCCTTTTTAGTGTGTATGTTGAGGACAACTTTTTCATCAAATTTTTGGAAATTAGAGAATTTATTAGTAGGCAATCCTGAGCTGCATTGATGCTATTGGTACTGATTATATTGTGTCTGTTTTGAGGGTTTTTTTTCCCCTCAGGTTTGGAGGCTCCTATTGAGATATCCTCAAGGGCAGAGATTTTTTCCTCAGCTGTGTCCAGTCGACTAACAAGCCCATCAATGGTGTCCTTCACTTCTATCAAAGTGTTTTCTATCTCTAACATTTCTTTGGGGTTCTTAGGATTTCCATTTCTCTGCTCACATGGCCCATGTATTCTTGCATGCTATCTTCTCCATCCATTATAACCCTTAGAATATTAATTACAGTTGTTTTAAATTCCTAGTCTGATAATTCCAGTAGCCTTACCATGTCTGTTTCTGGTGCTTGCTCTGTCTCTTCAAATTGTGTTCTTTGCCCTTTTGGTATGCTTTGTTTTTTCCTGGTAGCCAGACATAGATGTACTGGGCAAATAGAACAGCTATAAATAGACTTTTGCAGGGCCTGGGTAGCTCAGTGGGTCAAGTGGCTGCCTTCGGCTCGGGTCATGATGCCAGGGTCCTGGGATTGAGCCCCACATGGGGCTCCCTGTTCTGTGGAGAGCCTGCTTCTCCCTCTCCCTCTGTTTGCTGCTCTACCTGCTTGTATTCTCTCTTTGTGTGTCAAATAAATAAATAAAATCTTTTAAAAAAATAAATAGACCTTTGGAGTTGCAGTATGAGGTATGTGGAGAGGGAAGTATTCTATAGTTCTATGATTAAGCCTCATGGTATTTTAGTGAGACTTTTAGTTAATGTATGTCTCTTCTGAACTATGAACTTCATAAGCATTTCTCAGTTTTGTTTTGTTTGCTTTTTCCCCTTTCCTTTAGGTGGTACAGGTTGGCTAGAATGGTCTATGCCTGTCTATTTCCCTTCTTTCCCATGGAAAATTAGACTGGCTGGACTTGGTTATTTTTCTTTCAGCAGGTGAGCTGGATCTCGTAACACCCCAGCAGGTTAGTTTTCCTTGAGGGTAGATTTTAAGGGGAAAGCAGTTTGCTCTGGTTAGTCCTTTTTCTTATCAAATTTTTTTTTAACTTTCTATCATTGTTTTTATTACTGTGGAAAATTTCAAACATTCACTAAAGTAGAAGGAATAGTATAATAACTTCCAAAACCATGAGCATTTCATCCTCAATAATTATGTACATTTACCAACTTCAAATATTTCCCGGCCCCTGACAGAAACACATGTGGGGTAAGTTTTCTCCATTATTTATTGAGGAAACCTGGTCAAGCTCCTGGAGGTAAATCTGGTGGCAGCCATTTTATGACTCTTCTCCCCAGGAGTACTTAACTCTTAGAGTTGTTTGTGTCGAGCCTCTAGGAACTCAGCAACTGCACTTCGGGTTTTCCTACCCTAGTTCTCCTTCAGTGGTGGTTTCTGCTGGAGTCTCTACTGCGGTAAGTCATAACTCCCGTGTCTTCCTGTGTTTGTCTCTCCAGTGCTGGGGGCAGTTGATTTGCTTGCCTGTGTCCTCTTTTAGAGAGCCGTGAAGAGTTACTGATTTTTTCAGTCCGTTTAGTGTTTTTTGTTTGTTAACTTATCGGGAATTTCCAAGTTCTTTATATGTGGAGCTGGGACTAGAAATGAGGGTTTTTAAAAAAAAAATTAATAGATTATATTTTGACTAGTTTTGGGTTCTAGAAAAATGAAGCAGAAACTGCAAATTTGGTGTATATCCTCTTCCTCCACATATAGTTTCTCATGTTAGTAATTCCCTGCATTAGTGTGATCCCTTTGTTAAAATCGAACCATTACTGATATGCTATCATTTCTTGAGGTACATAGTTTATGTTAGAGTTCACTTTTTGTGTTGTATATTATGGAAGTTTTGATAAATGCAGAGGATAATGTATATATTTCATTACAACGTGCTACAGAACATTTTCTACCCTATAATTTCCTGTGCTTTATCTACTTATCTTTCACTCTCAGCCCTAATCCCCAGCAACCACTTATCTTTTTACTATCTCCATATATTTGTCTTTTCAGAATGACATTTAGTTGGAATGATATTGTATGTAGTCTTTTTGGACAGGCTTCTCCATAATACACATTTAGGGTTTCTCCCTGTTTTTCAAAACTTGATGGTTTGTTTCTTTTTATTGTTGAGTAATTTTCTATTGCTAGGATGTACCAATTTATCTGTTGACCTAATGTTTGACATTTTGGTTGTTTCCCAATATTTTACAATTATGCATGAAGTGATAGAAACTTGATGTGCAGCTTTCTGTGTGAACATAAGTTTTCAACTCATTTGAGTAAATATTTAGAATAGTAACTAATGGATTTGTGATAAGACTGTGATGAACTTTGTAAAAACAAAAATAAAAACAAAAACCTTCCAAACTGTATTCTACATGTAAGCTATTAGACCATTTTCTCTCATGCAAGCAATGAGAGTTTCTGTTGCTCCACATTCTCATCAGTATTTTGGTTTGCTTCGTGTCTTGGGTTTTAATCATTCTAGATGCACAATGGTATCTTGTTTTAATTTGCAATTCCCTAATGCCCTAAGATATTGAACAGCTTCTTAGGTGCTTTCATTTGCCCTTTATTTTTTCTTCTCAACTTGAGCACCTTTTATGTACTTTTTTTTCTTACTATGTTAGCAAGGACTTCCAGGACAATGCTTAGTAAGGGTCGTGAAATGAGATCACCTTGTCTTGTTGATGATCTTAGGAGGAAATGATCTGGTTTCTCACTACTAAATAGGATATTAGTTTTAATTTAAATCAACTTGATTACTTTCCCCTCTATTTTAGTTGGAAGTTTTTTGTTTTTTTAATCATTAATTGTATTGTATTTTTCAAATAATGCTTCTGTATCAATATACTTTTTCATGTCTAATATGTTGTGATGGATGATAACAATTTTAAAATGTTGATGCGGCCTTATATACCTGGAATCCCTCCCACTTGTTCATGGTATATAATCGTTTTCAGACAGGGTTGGATTTTATTTGCTAATGTTTTGTTGTAGGCTTTTATATTTTCATGAAACATCTTGGTTTGTAGTTTTTTTTTTTTTTTTCATGTTGTCATCCAGTTTTGTTATTGGAGTAATACTGACCTCACAGGATGACTTAGGAAGGGTTTGCTAGCTATTTTTGGATAGATTGTAGAGAAATGTATCAGTATTATTGAAATTTTTGTCAGAATTCACTAGTGAAGCCACCTGAAACAGGCAATTTCATTTTAGAAGGTTGTTAATCACTGAATTTGTTGTTTTAATAGAGATCTATTCAGATTCTACATCTTCTTGTGTGAGTTTCTTTAGATGATGACTTTGAGGGAATGTTTTATTTCATCAAGTTATCAAATTTGTGGGCATGGAGTTGTTAATAATATTCATTTACTAACGTTGCAGTGTTCATGGGATCAGTAGTGATGGTCACTTTCCAACTTCTGATATTTGCAATTTGTGTCTTCTCTTGTAATTTTTTTTTTTAATTTGGTAACCTGACTAGAGGCTTATAAATTTTATTGTTAAAGAAACCTGAAAAAAAAAATAGTGGTCCACAGTTTGTTTTGGCGAAGTAAAAAGTGTTAACCTGGTTAAAGCAGGAGGTAGAAAATACACCTAGTGAAGCTGCTTTGGGAGAACAAGTTTGGGACCAAATGTTAATACCGCAGGGGATATATTACTAATTTCATCTTATTAATGACTATAAGAAGTTGAATTCAAAAGGAGTCTAACCGTTGGCAATCAGAGACTCACTGAAAGAAAACACAGATTTTCTAAAACAATCAGCATGGAAATTTGTGGCTGTTTCTTTATAAAATCATAACAGATTAGTTTGAGAAGGGCAGTGAATAACATTTTGCTACTTACAGTGCTCTCTTATGCAAAGAGAACACAAAAGGAAGCATGTTTATAAAATTCACTCGTAATATACGTGCATTAATTTAGTTCTTAGGGAATATTTTCATATGGGCCTCCCATTTCAAATTTCCTATAAATTGGTCAAATTAACAGAGTCTAGAAAAATTGAACCAACTATCTGAGCTACAACCATCCAGCAGAGTTCACATAACCTGAGTTAAAAATAAATGTTATTTTTGTAATTCATGGAGAATTTGCTTGATTTCTGAAGCAGAAAAGAAGTTGTGTAGTAAGGATGAGGGACAAAGAACCATTAAAACTGTTATTTCTCTACAGAAAATCTAACCTTCCCAATATTTTATGTTTAATGTGCATTTTTTGTTATTAAAAAGTGCTATCACGCTGGGCACATCTGATCTTCATAATTTGAGTTACACCAAATTTCTAGACTCAAAATTATAGTAATTTTCTAACTCCTAGGAAAGATGAAGAAAGACCTAGGTCTTTGGATTCTGATGGATTCCTGTTTCACGTTGAGGTCTTTGGATAATACAGCTAGTATTTCTTATTACACTAACTTATTTTGAAATGTATTATGCATTAACTATGTAATTTTACCTGGTTTATACTTATATTAGTCACTTAAATAGCAATACAAGAAATTAAAACATTCTTCAAAGACATACTGTTATTAATTCCTTCATTAGTTTGAGAAGATAATATATCCAGAAACCAGACTATGTGTGATCATAAAAAGCATGTAGATCACCTTGAATTTTAGAAAATATCACTGCATCTGGCTTCCTGATTTGTATCGTGACATTTAAGATGCAAAAAAAATACTAACGTTTCCTTCTGCTCTGCATCACACATTCTGACGATTGATTTTATTTTCATTTGTTTTCACCTCCAAGATTTACATATCCTCTGATATCCTTATATAGATTAAAATTTTTCAGAGGACAAAAACTTTTTTTTAGTTTTTTTTTTTTTCAGTGTTCCAAGATTCATTGTTTATGCACCACACCCATTCACCATGACTTTAAGAACAAATGGTAGATGTGTAAAATTTTTGATTCATTAAGTGACCAAATAAATATAACTTTCACTTTTATTACCAAAATTTGTGTTTAATTTTGTTAATATGGTACTAGTATATGCAGGGGCTAAACTTAAATTGTATTGATTTTTATGCATGAGAATTTTTCTTCTGATTAAGGAGTTCTAAATGAATAGCCCTTCTTGTGTTCTATATTGACTTTTTTGGAGAATATCTATTACTATAGTATGTATGTATCTATCAGACAAAAATAAAAACACAGTTCTAACCTCAGAGTTCTTACATTATAGAATGATTTTAATAAAAAGGTGGGTATGTGGATGGTTGGTATTATTAATAAAATCTTTTAAAGGAAATTTATAAAATTCATTAGTTCTCCAAGAAAGAAATAATTTCACTCTGCTTTATATTAATGAAATTTAATTTCATGGTTATCCAAAAACTTCAAACCTCTCAGTGAAAAAATGTCTTCAGCCTAATTAATGTCAAAATTTGGAAACGTACAGTCTATGCTTTGAATACTGATATTTCTGGTTAAGAATAACAAAAGTAAGACTTGATAGAATTTAAGAGGCAACATATTACCTTTTAGTTTCAAAAAATATTGATCCATACTTGAAACTTTTATATAAGTCTTCAGTGCTGGCACCATCGTTACTTAAATCCATTTACAAGTTACTATGCCATTGCTCCATTCTAAGAGAAGGTAATTTGCCCCTATTCCCTATAATCTAAAATGTAATAGTTCACTTGAAGATTGTTGAGTAACCCCTGAGGGTTTACTCCATGCAATCTCCAAATAATCATGCTTTCAACAGCAGAAGGAGACATCTATATAAATATTCAAGTCAATTTTTTCCAAATTTTTCTTCAGAATGAATAATGGATTTATGTGTATATAAATAGTTGTTGCGTGAAAGGTTAACATTATGTTTTCACTACTAAAATATTCCATTGTGCTGAACAAATTGTTTTTGTTTTTTGTTTTCTGTAATTGTGTACTACAATGCTTTTCAGAGTTTTTTTTCTTTAAACGCTATCATGTCCAAATCCTTCCCATGTATTGGCTTTACTAGTTGGTCCATGTTTTTACCTTTGATCCTAATAGTCCTGTTCTGCTCTCTCTAGAATTTAGGGATGTCTGCTTTATCCTTAAAATCCAATTTAATTAAATTGAAAACTCTGTATTGAGTTAGAAACTGTGTTCAGCTCTGAGGCCAAGTAGAAGAACAGTCCCCTATGAGTTTTCCTTGGGAGTGGACAAAAGAATATGAAAGAAGGCATGGAAACAAATAATTATTGTAAGTTAGAGATGTAACAGATTGGGAAAATATTTGCTTTATGTGACTAAAAGATGACAGTGCTACTACTCAACATAAGAAAGTTTTCATGTTTATGTGTTACCAGTAACCATCTGATTGTCTTATATAAAGCCATAATCTGTAAATCTGTATAATATCCCCAAACTTAATTTTGTTATGAGTTACATTGTTTCCTTATTTTCTCCAAGTATTGCAGTTTGAAATATGTCTTTTAATTTCTTAAGCAATTTCTAAGAGTACAACATACTTTAATAAATGGGTCAACAACTATTTTTATGGTCCTCTTTGAAGTCAAGACTGTGAAATCACCTCTCTTTGGTGACTCTGAAAGTTCTGAGAAAGCATAACAGATGAATTAGAAATTCCACATATGTACCATAGTTTCCTAATAGTAGAGACATCACACTGAAAATGGAAATTAGCTGCTGCATATAATTTTGGAAAACCTCAGATAATATTGATATTGACAAGAGTTGGAGATACATGTGTGTGTGTGTGTGTGTGTGTGTGTGTGTGTATTTATCTATATATATGGAAAACATGAGAATGAGAGCCTTAAATGATTATTCCTTATGTGACTTATTGTGGTGGTGGTTGTTTGGTCTTTGTAATATCTTATTTTCAAAATACCATTCTGGTTCTTATTTTCTTAGCTATTAAAATATTATTTTCTGGAGGCGCCTGGGTGGCTCAGTGGGTTAAGCCGCTGCCTTTGGCTCAGGTCATGATCTCAGGGTCCTGGGATCAAGTCCTGCATCAGGCTCTCTGCTCAGCAGGGAGCCTGCTTCCCTCTCTCTCTCTTTCTCTCTCTCTGCCTGCCTCTCCATCTACTTGTGATCTCTCTCTGTCAAATAAATAAATACAATATTTAAAAAAAATAAAAAATATTATTTTCTGTTATAATTTGACTTGAAGACTATTGACTTACTCAACTAGCTATATGATCTTGGATACACTGTTTAATTTCCCTGGTAAGACTGAAACATGTTGACTTATTCCTGATCATGCATAAGGTGGTCTGTATTTCAGCATTAATTGTGGTATCAGCCATAGCTTTTAGTTCCAATTTTGTTTTTGAGATTTAATTTATGAGGTTGAGAAAATTTACTAGTATTCTTAATTTACTGAGCAATTTTATCATGAATGTATATTGCATTTTCTCAAGTGCATTCACCACATCTTTTGCATTTAGCATATAATATTTCTCCTTTAATTTTAATGGAATAAATTATATATGTAGAAGAGGTTTTTTAATGTTGACAACTTTGACTTTGGAATTATTTTGTTCAACTAGCTTCTTTAAGATTTTTTTTTAAGTAATCTCAATACCCATTATGGGGTTTGAACTCACAAGAGTCACATGCTCCACCCACTGAGCCAGCTAGGTGTTCCTCAACTAATGTGGAAGTTTATGTCATAGACTGGACTCCTTTTCCTTTTTCTTTATTGCATTTAATGTTGTAAATCTAAGCACTGATTAGCTTATGAGACAAAGTTGTGTTTTCATCAATTATTTTTGACTTTTTAAAATTTTTTTAGACCCATGATCTAATAGAAATAGATTGTATAATCTTCAAGCATATGGAAATTTTCTAGATTTATACTACTTAGTGAGTTAGAATTGAATACTGCTGTAGTACAGAACAAATTCTGTACAAATTCTAACAAAATGTGACCTGTTTTATGGCTCAGCATATGGCTTTTATCACTGAGTATTTCCAATACATTTGAGAGAAATGTGTATTTACCAATATTTGGTGGGATGTTATAGAATGTCAATTAAGTAAAAGTGGTACAGCTCTTCCAATCTGCTAAATCTTTACTGACTTTCTTTGCCTAATTAAAGACTGGAGGAAGGCTATTAATGAGGCCAGCTACTAATTTATGAAGAGGTTTTTAGTTTTTTTTTTT
This sequence comes from Mustela lutreola, assembly GCF_030435805.1. Classification (NCBI taxonomy): domain Eukaryota; kingdom Metazoa; phylum Chordata; class Mammalia; order Carnivora; family Mustelidae; genus Mustela; species Mustela lutreola. Next base: position 26,332,014 of record NC_081308.1, on the reverse strand, counting down.
CCAGATTGTTGTATTTACCATATATTTATTCTTCCAGGCATTGTTATCTATTCAGAATTAGTTTTCTTTTTTTTTTAAAGATTTTATATATTTATTTGACAGAGATCACAAGTAGGCAGAGAGGCAGGCAGAGAGATGGGGAGGAAGCAGGCTTCCTGCGGAGCAGAGCCCCATGCAGGGCCAGATCCCAGGACCCTGAGATCATGACCTGAGCTGAAGGCAGAGACTTAACCCACTGAGCCACCCAGGTGCCCCCAGAATTAGTTTTCTATATGGCATCTTTTCTCTTCAGTCTAAAATTTTTTTTTTAAAGATTTATTTATTTGACAGAGAGAAATCACAAGTAGACAGAGAGGCAGCCAGAGGGAAGCAGGCTCCCTGCTGAGCAGAGAGCCCGATGCGGGACTCGATCCCAGGACCCTGAGATCATGACCTGAGCCGAAGGCAGCGGCTTAATCCACTGAGCCACCCAGGCGCCTCCAGTCTAAAATTCTTTTAACAGACTTTATTTAGCAGGTCTGCTGGAGATAAATTCTTCCACATTTGTCTAAAATGTATGCATTCATTGATTTTATCTGCTATTTACAGTTCTCTTGAAAGTCCCCCAAAATAAATTTAATGCCTAATATAAACTTTTTTTTTTAATCATAGCATTTCCATTCAGTGCTTTTGAAAATTTCTGTCTCTTTATTGAAAAGCATTATTTATTTCCTCATGTTGTTTACTTCTTATTTAACATGTTAATCATAATTACATTAATCCATTTCTGGTAATTCCACCATCTGGACATTTCTGGGACTGATAACATTATTATGATAGTAGTATGTTTTCACATTTCTTAATATTTCATTAAATGTGAGATACTTTGTATAAAAAACTGATAAAAATGGTTTCCCATAAAAATGAAACTGTTTCATCCGCTGAGTTAACTCATCTGGAACTGAAGGATAGAGTGCCTGATGTATAGTGTAAGTTTCAGCCACCTTTTAACTTTCTCCTGTTCCTCTACATACATCCTTACTCTACCAGCCTCCTTGCTGTCCCTTGACAAGTGACCCTTACTTCTCCTGCTTCAAATCCAGGGACAGACAGTCATTTTCCATGTTTAAATGTCAGCTGTTTTCCTATTAACAGCATTTAAGGAGGTTTCTTCCTTCTCTCACTTCTCTGTTAAAAGTTAAATCCACCATGGATCTCATCTAGCAGGGGACTTGTTACTTTTTTGTGTTCACAGGTCTATTTTCTAATGGCATAAAATAACTATGATTTTGAGTATTATCTGTCTTGAAATAATTACTGAGTCTTAAGTGGCACTCTTTAGTGATTCTTTACTAGCCTGGTACTATTTTTAAATGGCACTTGGAGATATGGTCTTAAATTAGTTGTACTTGAAACTACTGTGAAAATCAGTGTATCAGTACTTGTGCTAAAATACCCACTGTGGGTATTTTAGTCACCCCTAACTCTGTCCCCAAAATTACAGTTTCCTTGAGCAAACTGTTGGAAATGGAAGAAGAAAAAGGAAAAGACCATGTAACATGTATACTGAGAAAAACAGGTTTATGTTTTCTAAGGAATCAGGTAATAAGTCTTCGCAACTGAGTCTAATACAGAGTAGATAAGTTTGGGGCCACTCCATATAAACATTCATTCCTGCTATTAGAGTAAAAATGAGAATGAATCATCTTATAGGAGGTAATTGAGTGGACAATTCTTATGTCTTGCCAAATACATATTAATTGAATTATTCTGGTTATATACTATGCAAATGAAAAAATAGACAATCACCACCACCACCAACAACAACATAAAGGACATTGGGGTTTATCTGCTTGATCAGTAAAAAGACCTGTCGATCTGAAAAGAGGGAGCCAGGCCATAGTTTAGAAAAGATAGTTGATTAATAATCAGAAGACAACTTATTCCATTGTTGTATTTTTACTTTTGTTTCCCTTGCCTCAGGAGACATATATAGAAAGAAGTTGCAGTAGCCAATGTCAGAGTTTACTTCCTGAGTTCTCCTACAGTACTTCCATTGTTTTCCTATGGTTTTATGTCTCACATTTATGTCTTCAACCCATTTTGAACTAATTTTTGTGTTTGGTATAAGAAAATGGTCCACTTCTATTTTTTTTGCATATTGTTATTAAGTATTTTGTCAAAATAAAAGCTTCTGCACAGTGATGGAAACAACAAACTAAGGCAGATTACAGAATAGGGTAAGATATTTGCAAGTAACATATTTGATAAAGGGTTAGTATCCAAAATATATAGTAGCAGGCTGAGACTGCTTCAGCTAGCCGGAGATCAGCTAGATAGCTTATCTAAAGATGGCAAACACCTGAAAATCCATCGGCAAAATATATAAAGAAGCTCAAAACCCCCAAAATGAATAATCTAATTTAAAAAATGGGCAGGAGACATGAAGACCCTTCTTCCAAAGAAGACACACAAATGGCCAACAGGTGTATCAAAAGATACTCAACATTGCTGATCATTAGGGATACACAAAACTATGATCAACTATCAACATAAACCTGTCAGAATGACTAAAATCAAGAACAGATGAAATAACATGTGTTGGCAAAGATGTGGAGGAAGGGAAACCCTCTTGCATTATTGGTGGGAGTATAAAATGATGAAGCCATTCTGGAAAACAGTATGGAGTTTGGTCAAAAGTTAAAAATAGAACTACCATACAATTCATCAATTTTACTACTAAGATTTTACCCATGGAATCCAAAAACACCAATTCAAAGAGATACATGGAGCATTATCTACGATAACCAAATTACAGAAACAGTCCAACTGTCTGTCAACTGATGAATGGATGAAGGGGTGGTGTGTGTGTGTGTGTGTGTGTGTGTGTGTGTGCATGCACGCAATTTCATTATTTTTATGGCTGAGGAATCAGTGGGATATTACTCAGCCATAAAAGAAATGAAATCTTGCCATTCACAGTGACATGGATGGAGCTATAATACATAATGCTAAATGAAATAAGCCAGTCAGAGAAAGACAAATACTGTATACTTTCAGTCATGTGTAGAATTTAAAAATGAAGTGAGCGGGCACCTGGGTGGCTCAGTGGATTAAGCCTCTGCCTTTGGTTCAGGTCATGATCTCAGGGTCCTGGGATCGAGCCCCACATCAGGCTCTCTGCTCACCAAGGAGCCTGCTCCCCCCCCCATGCCTGCCTCTCTGCCTAATTATGATCTCTGTCAAATAAATAAATAAAATCTTTTAAAAAATCAAGTGACAAAAGGAGGGAGAGAGAGAGAAAGACCAAGAGACAGTCTCTTAACTATAGAGAAAAATGGATGATTATGAGTGGGGATGGGTGAGGTGGGTGATGAGGATTAAGGAGGGCACTTGTCATGATGAGCACAGGGTATCTTACAGAAGTGTTGAATCATTATATTGTACACCTGCAACTAATATTACACTGCTAGAATTTAAACAAAATCTTAAATTCATTTTTATGTTATTTTTTTAAGTTCATAATAGAACACAAATTCATGAAATTCAAGCAAAAATTCATAAGGAAAGAACAGAGATAAGAAGAATGTAAGATAAAAAGGAACTAAGTGTGTCTGTTAGCTATTTGTATGTCTTTGGAGAAGTGGCTACTAGACACATGAAAAAATGTTCATCATCATTAGCCATCATGGAGATTCAAATCAAAGCCACCTTGAGATACCACCTTACACCAGTTAGAATGGCCAAAATTAACAAGAGAGTAAGCAATGTGTGTTAAAAAGGATGTGGAGAAAGGGGAACCCTCTTACACCGTTGGTGGGAATGCAAGTTGGGATAGCCACTTTGGAGAACATTGTGTACATGGTATGTACATGATATGCATGACACCTAAATATTATGACTAACTTTATTGGGGGATAAAAATGAGAAGACTCTTATATTTAAAATACTTGTTGATTGACAGGCCACATATCTGAAATTTCAGCAGTAAAATATTTTTCATTTGGGTTAAAGTGCATTTTCCAAAACTTTCACCCAAACCAATATACTCTGTTACTCAGACTCGCTTGCCATAATAATATATTAATAAATAATGAAAATTACCATGGATTAATTTATTTTAGTTTTATTTAGCAAGCACTTGATGGGTGAATGGCATACTGTGTAAGAAACAGTATCTGATTAATGTGCCAAGGTCACAGTCACAAAACAAATATTATACTGAAAAGAAAAAAAGGATTGCAAAGAAGTGTCTATCAGGAACTGAGATTTATGCCCAAGCTTTGTTTTGAGAAACAGCACAAATCCACTAGGGTATAACTTCTGTCCATACAATACACACATGTGTGTGCATATGTTCACACATGTGCTTATGTGTGTGTACACATACTTTTGATATTTCTTAAAATCATCTAAAATTCTATACAGATGTATAAAATGTAGGTCAGTTAAATTCAAAGGGGATATACTTTTGTATTTATCAATATATACATCTAGTCTATTAACATCTGAACTCTAAGAATTTTATGGTCACTAAATGTTAACATAATCAAAAATAAAACCACTTTAAGAAGATGAGACTTATAGACAGATGACTCAAACATTAGTTTATCCATGAACCCTTAGGCTTCAGAGTTTTAATACTGATTTTTCAAATAAGCAAATTTTTTATGGAAAAAGAATTCAATTTATTTCCTATTTTTGAAAAGTGTAAAAATTTTATAAAGGGCCTTGGGTATAAAATCTAAATGTCTTCAGTGTGATCTGTCAGGAGCTTAAAATGTCACTCTGCAACCTTCATCATTAATTAGTGTTTGGCGCAAAGAAAGCAGGTACCAGGAGACCCTCCTGTACCAGGAAAAATGACAGCTTCCCCAGGATGAAGCCTCAGCCTTGTGTGAGGAAAGGGGTGGGGAGCAGGAAGGAATGGGGGAAGAACTGAGGGGGAGGCTGGGACCCTTATGTACTGAGATCTACACTGGGAAACACTCTAATGTGCTAAAACACTTTAATCTGTCTTCTTAACTGCTCAACACAAGTGGCCTGAGGCTTGTTCTAGGTAAGTTAAACTGTTTTCTGTGTATAGGGCCAACCCCCATCCCACAGAGGCACAAATGTAGCCTCTACGAGGAAGGAAAAGCATCCACCAATGTAGCAAGAATTGGTTACCTTTGGCGTTGGTGAACTTGTGCAGGCATAAAGAGTCCTGGTAGGAGTGAGGATCACCCAGTCTCACAGCTGTCCATTTACAGAAGTAACCATATAACACTGCCATGCTAGTCTCCAGAATATAGAGTTTGAAGTCCCTTTGTCCTGACAAAGCAGTTGGGAATTTTTCCAGTGTAAAGTCATGACCCAGACCTGAAGGAAGATGCTGGGGGCGAAGAACATAGCTGTGAGGAGGGCGATCCCTTTGAACTTACGGAATACAGAGTTGCCCAGTGCCGCCTCCTGATGGTGCATGGGAGAAGAATGAGGCACAAAGACTTTGGTTGCAAGAGAAAGGGAGCTGGGGGGACGACAGTAGAAAGGACTGTCGCCCCCTGCTCCATTCTCTTACAGCTGACTTGTTTGTGCCTAATTTGTCTCCTGTGTCCGTCAGAAGAAGACAGGCCAGGCCAGCCTGGAAGACAAAGGTGTTGGAGAACAGGAGGAAAATGATGCTGACGTTGAAGAGAATTGCGGTAGCCTAGATAATGAGAAACACCAGGATGATAGGAGCCATTTAGAGTAGTTCTGCAAAGGAATTAACAGATCCTAGGACAGTAGCAGGAACTGCAGGGAGGACACCAGGATATAGTCAATGGTCTGGAGCATCTTCCTTTTGTTCAATTTGGCGCCCAGGTGCACGTTCCACATTTTCGCAGAAAACGGCAGCCAGATTTCTCCCTAGCAGTGAGGAAAAAGCACTAATGCATCAGAATTAGAGCTGTTTCCCTAGCTTTACTTTAAGACAGAATATTCAAAGAGCCCCTACATTGGTTGTCACAGGGATGCCATCCTGGCTTCCGGAAACTGGTTTTAAATCCCGGAAGTAGATGGCGGTTGCAGGCTCCACCTGAGCTGTGCTAGCTGGTGGTCCTCCTTTCTCCTGCAGTACTCTGTGGCCAGTCCAGCTGCCTTGTTTGGACCCCTGCTTACCTGGGCCCTCTCCCCTCCTTTCTTTACAGCATTGCTGCTCCCAACAGCTGCCCAAGGCCTCCTGTCCATACCACAGGGCCTTGCTAAGGGCCAGCCCCAGGGGAGACACTTCACCTCTGCTGCAATCCTTATGTTTCCATATGATGGGCAGGTGTGGGACGGGCGGAGCTGAGGTGCTCCTTGTGGAAGAAATGCCTGTGGAGGGAATGGAGTTGGGAGTCAGCACCGTGGTGTGCTAGGAGCCGACTGCCTTAAAACCCTGCACTTAATTTCCCAGGCCCAGCGACTATGTGTTAGTCTCCTGTCTTCTACATTCCTAAACTATTCCAGTTTTCTTACTGTGTATATGTGTGTGTGTGTGTGTGTGTGTGTGGTGTGTGAGTTTTTAAGCGCACACACGTTTATATGTGCGTGTGTGGTAACTTACTGTTTTTCTCCCACCACTCTTAAAATGCAAGCTCCACATCTGTTTGGAAATTTCTTTATTTATTTTCTTTTGCCATATCCACAGACCCTAAAAACATGCCTGGTATATAGGAAGCATATAGAAAACATATGTCGAGTGAATGAAAGATGAATTCAAATGACTTACCTATATTAGCAATCCATATCTCAAACGTATCCTGACCTACTTATGAGATATGAAACGTATGACTTAATAGAATTAAACATGTGTCTAATCCAAAGACCTATATTTGCTGGAAAGCCAGTAAAATATGTGTATATTATATTGGGAAAGGATAAAATTTGACTAAATTATATTAAAAGGTACATATTTTATATCAATCTAAGATCCTAGCTGTAATACTAAAATTACAAGGGTTTTATTAACATTAGAACAGTTACATTATTGAATATGTATGTTGAAATTTTATGAAGAAAAAGCTATCCAAATTGGTAATCCAGTCATTTTGAGAAGTTTATTATAAATAAAATCATTCTTCTACACATAGCTGTCCAATTTTCCCAGCACCATTTATTGAGGAGACTCTTTTTTCCACCGTATATTTCTTCCTGCTTTGTCAAAGATTAGTGGACCATAGAGCTGAGGGTCCATATCTGGGCTCTCTACTGTGTTCCACTGGTCTCTGTGTCTGTTTGTGCCAGTATCATGCTGTCTTGATGATCACAGCTTTGTAGTAAAACTTGAAATCAGGCACCGTGATGCCCCCAGTTTTGTTTTTCTTTTTCAACCTTTCCTTAGCAATTCGGGGTCTCTTCTGATTCCATACAAATTTTGGGATTGTTTGTTCCAGCTCTTTGAAAAATGCCAGTGGAATTTTGATCAGGATGGCATTAAAAGTATAGATTGCTCTAGGCAGTATAGACATTTTAACGATGTTTATTCTTTCGATCCATGAGCATGGAATTGTCTTCCATCTTTTTGTATCTTCTTTGATTTCTTTCATGAGTGTTCTGTAGTTCCTCAAGTACAGATTTTTTGCCTCTTTGGTTAGGTTTATTCCCAGGTATCTTATGGTTCTTGGTGCTATAGTAAATGGAATTGATTCTCTAATTTCCCTTTCTGTATTTTCATTGTTAGTGTATAAGAACTAACAATGATTTCTGTACATTGATTTTGAATCCTGCTACATTACTGAATTGCTGTATGCGTTCTAGTAGTTTGGGGGTGGAGTCTTTTGGGTTTTACATATAAAGTATCATGTCATTGTGGTGAGAGAGAGTTTGACTTCTTCATTGCCAATTTGAATACCTTTTATTTCTCTTTGTTGTCTGATTGCTGTTGCTAGGACTTCTAGCACTATGTTGAACAAGAGTGGTGAGAGTGGGCATCCTTGTTGTATTCCTGATCTCAAAGGAAAGGCTGTCAGCTTTTCCCCATTGAGGATGATATTTGCTGTGGGTCTTTCATAGATAGATTTTATGAAGTTGAGGAATGTTCCCTCTATCCCTATACTTTGAAGCATTTTAATCAGGAACAGATGCTGTATCTTGTCAAATGCTTCTTCTGCATAAATTGAGAGAACCATGTGGTTCTTCTCTCTTCTCTTATTGATTTGTTCTATCACATTGATTGATTTGTAAATGTTGAACCATCCTTGCAACCTAGGGATGAATCCCACCTGGTCATAGTAGATAATCTTTTTAATGTACTCTTGGATCCTATTAGCTAGAATCTTGTTGAGAATCTTGGCATCCATATTCATCAGGGATATTGGTCTGAAATTCTCCTTTTTGGTGGGGTCTTTGCCTGGTTTTGGGATCAGGGTAATGCTGACTTCATAAAAAGAGTCTGGAAGTTTTCCTTCTGCTTCAGTTTTTTGAAGAAGCTTCAGGAGAATAGGTATTATTTCTTCTTTGAAAGTTTGATAGAATTCCCTAGGGAATCTGTCAGGCCCTGGGCTCTTGTGTTTTGGGAGATTTTTGGTCATGGCTTCAATCTTGTTACTAGATATTGGTCCATTCGGGTTGTCAGTTTCTTCCTGATTCAGTTTTGGAAGTTTATAGTTTTCCAGGAATGCATCCATTTTGTCTATGTTGCTTAACTTATTGGCATATAACTGTTGGTAATAATTTCTGATGGTTGTTTCTATTTCCTTGGTGTTAGTCAAAAATAAAATAGATAAAATCAGACTCGCTACTTTAGGCTTAACATTTTGAAGCAAGGATCTTTTATCATTAGGGTGTATAGAAACTTTTCATAGAAGGAACTGAGAAATAGTTCACTTACAAAATTCATATTCAAAAATAAAAATCCTTTGGACAGATGGATAATGATGTGAAAGCGATTTAAGACCTATTTAAGGTTTTTGAAGTTTGTCCATTACTGCTGATAATAAAGTTGTAGGAAATTTCAGTCTGCCCAAAAGACCAAGGTCAGCATCTCACTGAAATATCTTTTTAAAAAGCAAATCAGGTAATCCTTATTCCTGTGTTCAAGTATCATATAAAAGGGTGCTGATAAAGAAGAAACCTTGAACCACAAGGCTGACTAAACAAAATCACTAAGTTCTATAGTGGTCTCAAGAGAACAATCCAATGAGGTGATAGAGTGTTGCTGACTCTAGAAATCCTTGATGTTCACAGCTGTCTCCAATTTCCTAAATATGATTTTAGGTTTGTGGTTGGCTAACATTATTAACAGTGGAATTCAAGGTTATATGTATAGTATATTCAGAAGTACATGGGAAAGGTTTATAAAATTCTTCCATAAAATTGTGGTGTCACATCCATAAGTTACATTTGCACTCAGCTTTTTTACTAGGTAATAGGCATTCATCACCATTCAAGACAGCTATAACTAACTGTTTACAAGATGGTAGATGTGCTTGAATGTAGCTCCCTTTTTCTCCAAAGTTTAAACTCTACACAGGAAATATTAAAAATGAGTACATTTTCGAGCAATGACCCATGCTAGCATCAAACCTATAACCTTTATCTCATTAGGGTTATTTTCTAACCAACTATTGAGTCATGCTAATACACATCTTATAAAGTTTGAAAAGAGGGAAAAAACCTAAGCTATTGAATGTATCCTCTGCAGTGCATTTATAAATGTAGCATTTGTAAAGTCTTATCAAGCCCTCTACTCACATTTACTGTGCCTAATCTATAAATGTAAAATTTGAGGATCAAAAATGTTAAGCTACCTGATGAAAGTTGCACACCTAGTAAAGGCCAAAACCAAAAGTCAAATCTAGGTTGTTCCACTCTCACATTGTTAACCAAAATGTTACATTGAGAGTTCTAGCTTGGTGGTATAAAATTGTTTCTTTTCGGGATGCCTGGGTGGCTCAGTTGGTTAAGCGGCTGTCTTCTGCTCAGGTCATGATCCCAGCATCCTGGGATTGAGTCCCACATCAGTCTCCTTGCTCGGCAGGGAGCCTGCTTCTCCCTCTGCCTCTGCTGCCATTCTGCCTGCCTGTGCTCTCTCTCTCTCTTTCTCTGGCAAATAAATAAATAAATAAAATCTTAAAAAAAAAATCGTTTCTTTTCATCAGAATGTATAAGCTAGTAGCCTTAAAAGGAAGAGTGTTTTCCTTTTTATTGATAGTTATGTAAGTTACAAGAATAATTGCACATGGAATATTTAAGGAGACTTTAATAATCAATAGGTGGTTTATATCAATAAAAATGTCACTGGCTTCAAACAAAAAGTAAAAATTTATAGAAAATGGGGGAGATGATGACCATGCAGTTTAAGAAGATGGAAAGTATATCGTTAGTGGAACAAGAAAACTGAATCCAGAGTCAGAAGTAAAAAAATCCAAACAAATGAATAATTTGGAATATACACAAGAACCTTAGAAATTCATGACATCCTGGGGCGCCTGGGTGGCTCAGTGGGTTAAAGCCCCTGCCTTCGGCTCAGGTCATGATCCCAGGGTTCTGGGATCGAGCCCCGCATCGGGCTCTCTCCTCAGCAGGGAGCCTGCTTCTTCCTCTCTCTCTGCCTGCTTCTCTGCCTACTTGTGATCTCTGTCTGTCAAATAAATAAATAAATCTTTAAAAAAAAAAGAAATTCATGACATCCACCACCTATAAATTGAAAATCAAATAAATTGGAAATTGAAGTTGAAAATCGCTGACACAGGATTTTTTTTTTTTTTTGAAATTCTATTTAAGATTTCAATTGTGCATAAGGAGGAGCGGAATGCAACTAAATCTATTGATGAAATAAAAATAAGTTCATGTATGATTAGTAAATAGAGGAATGAGTATCACTTTCAGATGGGCTGTATGTTGATAAAAGAATTTTCTCAGCATTTTAATACTTTGTGCTAACAAGTACCAGCAGTTGAATGCAAGAGAAAGTGTCAACTGAAACAATAGTATGTTACACATACATGACACAAATCTACTCCACATTTATTTGGTCACAGGCTTTGACTTACAAGTGCCATTGGGTGGTCTTCTCTAATCTGCCCATAGTTCAGTATCTTCAGCTCTTCCTTACATCCCCTCTGTTGAGCTATCTTCACAAATTTTTTAGGTAAGATATATTTATTACAGTGCTCCAGTATTTGATAATCTCCCATGCTTACCTATACTAGTATTTTTCCTTAGGAATTGTTGTTGGTATTCCAGCTGTAAGTTCCACTCATACTGAGTACACTGTCCCTAACTCTGTTTTTTTTTTTTTTCCTCCCAACTGTTCCGTTTAGCACCATGTAAAAATTTTTAGTAACATATACATTATATATGATAAATCTAAACTTCTTTGGAAAGATTTTCAATATACATGTAGATTTTTAAAGAGAATACATCATAGTATGCATAGGGTGATTGCAGTTTGGTATGAAGGAGGAAAAATGGAAATACATATAGATTTGCTCTTGTACCACAGAATATATTTAAAAGGTTTCCAGGTGGATAACACAATGGTAGCTACCCAAGTCTGTATCTCCCAATATTTTCTCCTAAAACAAAAAAGAACAATAAAAGAGAATGTCCTAAAAATCATACCTTCGGCTTTCACAAGTTAAAAACAGAGAATTCCCAAGCTGTAAATTAAAAGTAGGGAAAATAGAGAAGTTGCTAGATTCGGGTGTACATTGTATATTAATCCTGTCCTGCTGCAAGTCTTTGTGTTGAAAAGAGCAGAGAGAAAGAGGAGGAGGAGAAAAGGGAAGGATGAGAGGGAGAAGGGGGGGGAGGAAGAGCGATGAAGAGAGAGCAGAGGAACCTGTGACAGAGCTAAAGTTAATCTAAAACAACTGCCAGGAGAAGTATGACAAGGATCATAGTGAAAATACTTTTTGAAATAAAGCATTCAGAATTATCCCAGCATGACTGTCACAGAAGAAACTTAGGTTCTTACAATATGATGTGGCTTGTCTTTGAGACACAGAGCATCTGAGAGAAAAAAAAGGAAAAAGAAAGGTACCTCTTGGGAGGGGGGAATAATGGAATATAACCAAGATTTTAAACTAGAATCTCAGGTATCTTTTTGAAAATAAAAGAAGACCTGAATCTACAAATTGTGGACAAACAGGAGAAAATTATCTCAGAATGATTAGGTCTTAGAAGTATCCTAGTAAAACTATTAAACCTTGAAAAGAGTTGAAAAAAATAATCGAGACCTTTAGCAAAAAAGATCAAATAACTTACAGGGCAAGAAGGAATTAGACTGGAGGAGCCTGGGTGGCTCAGTGGGTTAAGCCTCTGCCTTTGGCTCAGGTCACAGTCTCAGGGTCCTGTGAGCGAGCTCCTCATCGGGCTCTCTGCTCAGCAGGGGTCCTGCTTCCCCTTCCCCCTCTGCCTGCATCTCTACCTACTCGTGATTTCTCTTTTTCGCTCTGTCAAATAAAAAAAAATTAAATCTTAAAAAAAGGAATTAGACTGACATTCAATATTTGAAAAGTGACATTCAGAGCAAGACCATAATGGAGCAGGATTCACAAAATATCATTAAAAGAAAGTGTGAACCGAGGATATTATATCTAATTAAACATTCCTTAAATAAAAAGGTTATATAAAAACTTTTAAACATAGATGGATTTAGGGAATTCTCTACTTACTAACAAGAAAGTCTTGTTAGACCTTTTTGGGGCAATTAGAATGAGCTCCATTATAGCAAGGGATGCCTGGGGAAACTTCAACAAACACACAGATACTGAACATTTTAATGTATGCAATTCAAATTTAATGCTGAAAAATGGAGATGAGGATGGACTACTAATGTACAAAATCCATAGATGGTGACATAGTACAACTTTTTAAAAAAATTTTTTTAAAAATTAAAAAAAAAAGATTTTATTTATTTATTTGACAGATCACAAGTAGGCAGTGAGGCAGGCAGAGAGAAAGAGGAGAAAGCAGGCTCCCTGCTGAGTGGAAAGCCCGATGCAGGGCTCGATCCCAGAACCCTGGGATCATGACCTGAGCCAAAGGCAGAGGCTTTAACCCACTAAGCCACCCAGGTGCCCCAGTACAACTTTTTTTAATCGGAGGAAAAAGGATATAGAAGGAATTTGGATGAGATCATTGATTCTTTTTAAATTGATGTATAACATTATACTAATCCTTGACACATGTATAGGTCAAAGATAGGAAATAAAAGATCCCATTAAAAACTGACAAGCCAGGTATTAAAAGTTTGAGTATGGAAACTGGGAACTGAGTGCATTCATGAGTTAGAAGTACAAAGGTAGTAACTAGAATAAAAATTCAAACTTTCCAAAATACACATTTTCATTAAAATGAGATTGTAGCATATAAAGAAACATGAAATTAAAACATAAAACCTCTAATTATAAGATATTGTTACAGAAATAAAGCCAAAAATATTTGGCAGAAAAATAAATGGGAACAAATGTAGTTTACCTCTTAAAAAATATACTGAATTTCCTCACAAAACAAGATGTGATTATGTTATTTTCAAGAGGCAGATGGAGATAAACTGATTTACAGTGGCACAGTTTTTAAGTAATGTCTAAAGTTATATTAGGCAACTAGAAACCATAAGAAAGTGGGATGGTAATGCTATTTATCAGACCAAGTATAATTTAAGTCCACAAGCTAAAACTTCATTTGACAGAGATGTTGATAAATCACAGTAATTGGGACAGATTAAAGAAAAAAAAATCCTATACAGTTATTGTAATCTAGATATTTTTCACAGGATTATAATTTAACAGTTCAGGTACCACATATATTTGAAGATTGAGCAAATTAATATATTATGATGAAAGTCAAGGCTCCATTGTCAGAGAATGTAGTTAGATGTAAAGGAAGGCGAAAGTTAGAATAAACCCCAGGTGTTGTTTGAATGGGTAGTATCAGTAAGAACTCATTACTTCCTAGGTCCATCTTCAGAGAGATCCTAGAAGCAGTGACCTTCTTGATGTTGGTTTTAAAATCTATTCTCAGTTAAAAGAATCAAGGTTCCTTAAAGAAATGGTTGATTGCATGGCAAGGAGAAAGCAGGATGAGTTTGGAACATCTTGGGGTGTAAAAGAGTTGGAAGTGTTCAACAGTTAGAAGAGGCATTGCAAACAGACGAAACATTACATTGGTGAGAGAGGTGGTTGGTACATAAAGTTAAACTTCATTCATTCTTCCGGCTGCTTCATTCTCATTGTATTAATATACCAAAATGTTTTTATGCATCCCCTCCTGGATGGGCATCTAGGCAGTTTCCAGTCCAGATCAATTTAGAACTGTGCTGCTATGAATTTTTTTGTACATATCTGTTAATAGACTAGTGTATACATCTATGTTGGGTATATATTTGGAAGAGGGACTAAGTTCTAGGGAAGGCATCTGTTAAGCTTTGATAGATACCATCAAACAATTTTTTAAAATATTTTATTTATTTATTTGACAGATCACAAGTAGGCAGAGAGGCAGGCAGAGAGAGGGGAGGAAGCAGGCTCCCTGCTGAGCAGAGAGTCTGATGTGGGGCTCGATCCCAGGACCCTGGGATCATGACCTGAGCCGAAGGCAGAGGCTTTAACCCACTGAGCCACCCAGGCGCCCACCTTCCTTTATTTTTATTTTTTAATCCATGTCATGCGTGAGTTCCACTTGATCCGTATTTTCTCCAAACCCTGTAATTTTCTTCCTTCCCATGTTAGCCATCCTGATTTTTTGAAAAGCCCATAGAGACCTATTGTCTCAAAGAAATGATAGTCATGACAATAGACCTCATAGAGGTAACTCTGGAAGTCAGAAAGTGGTAGAAAATACATCCTCAAACAGGTCTTCCAGCTTATGCCCTTGATTTTGTATAGGCTATCAGCAGCACAGCAACCCAAGTCCTTTGATCAAAACGTTAAGTCAGATCCTGTCTCTCCTTGCCTTAAAATTATCCAATGGCTTTTCCTCTCATTCTATTTTAAAAGCCCAAATTCTGACTACAGCACAGTTAGTTCTTCATGAACTGGTCCCCTCTGATGCTTCATTCTACTCTCTCATTCAGCCCTGACACCGACTCTTGCTCACACACCAGCATGTGCCCACTCATGTCCTTTGCCCGGTCTGTTCCTTGACCTGGAAAATGTTCCCCCAGATGTCTACATGGCTTCCTTGTGAAATATTTTCTCAAAATGTTTCAATAGCAACCCTCTTTTCAGCTCATAGCCTCTTTCTTGCACAATTCTACTCCTTGATATCTCTCCCCCTCTAAAATATGGGGTTTTTTTGGTCTTCATCAAACATGATACATTCATTATTTGTGAATTTTTTAAGCCTCTGTTGTATAAGCACAGCTTAAAACAACTATTATGTAAGAAAATCTTGAAAAATCAATAAATTGCTTTTTCTCAGTGGGTTTGCTCCCAGAACACAGGTGTTACAAAAACCAATGCTAAACCTAAAAAAAATGGGATAGGAAAAGTCTCATACCAATACTATTGTCATTGGACATGGAGATTCTGGCAAGTCTACCACACTACTGGTCCTCTGATCTACAAATGGGGTGGGATCCACAAAACAACTATTGAAAAATTTGAGACGGAGTCTGCTACGATGGGAAAGGGCTCCTTAAAGTAGTCCTGGATCTTGGATAAACTGAAAGCTGAATGTGAATGTGGTATCACCATTAATATCTCCCTGTGGAAACTTGAGACCAGCAAGTATTATGGGACCTCATTGGTGCCCCAGGACACAGAGACGTTATAAAAAAATGTGGTTACAGGCACATCTCAGGGTGATTGTGCTGCCCTGATTGTTGCTGTTGGTGTTGGTGAATTTGAAGCTGGTATCTCCAAGAATATGCAGACCCGTGAGCATGCCTTTCTGGCTTACACACCAGAAACAACTAATGTGTGTGAAACTAGCTGTGTGAAACAACTAATTGTTGGTGTTACCAAAATGGATTTCACGGAACCACCCAAGAGCCAGAAGAGGTATGATAAAATCATTAAGTAAGTCAGCATCTACATTAAGAAAATTGGCTAAATTCTTGACACAGTAGGGGTGCCAGCATGCCTTGGTTCAGAGGATGGAGTTACCCGGAAGGATGGCGATGCCAGTGGAGTGATACTGTCGGAAACTCTGCATTGTACTCTCGTCCAGCTGGTGAGCACTTAGATCTACTCCTTTAGGACATTTACAAAATTGTTGGTATTAGTACTGTCCTTGTGGGCTGAGGGGAGACTGGTATTCTTAAACGTGGTCACCTTTGCTCCAGTCAATGTTACAACTGAAGTAAAGTCTATTGAAATGTACCATGAAGCTTTGAGGGAGGATCCATTTGGGGGCAATGTGGGATTCCATGGCAAGAACATATCTGCCAAAGGCGTTCCTTGTGGTGATTCGGCACAGCAAAAATAACCCACCAAAGGAAGTAGTGGGATTCATGGTTCATTTGATTATCCCAATCCATCCCAGCCAAATCAGTGCCAGATAAGCACCTGTGCTGGATTGTCACACAGCTCACATTGCTGGCAAGTTTGCTGAGCTGAAGGAGATTGTTCATTGTTCTAGAAAAAAAGCTAAAGTTGGCCTCATGTTCTTGAAACCTGGTGATGCTGCCATTGTTGATAGGATTCCTGGCAAGCCTATGTGTGTTGAGAGTTTCTCTGACTATCCTCCTCTGGGCCATTTTGTTGTTGGTGACATTGAAACGGTTGCTTGTGGGTGTCATCAAAGCAGTGGACAAGAAGGCAGCTGGAGCTGACAAGGTCACAGGTCTGTCCACAAGTTCAGAAGGCTGGACGAGTGTTATCCCTAATACCTGCCACCCTAGTCTTACTCAGTGGTGGAAGAACAGTCTCAGGAAAGTTTATGTCAGTTGGCCATTAATAGTAAAAGACTGGTTAATGGGGGTGCCTGTGTGGCTCAGTGGGTTAAGCCTCTGCCTTCAGATCAGGACATGATCCCAGGGTCCTGGATTCGAGCCCCGCATCAGGCTCTCTGCTCAGTGGGGAGCCTGCTTCCCCCTCTCTCTCTGCCTGCCTCTCTGCCTACTTGTAATCTCTGTCTGTCAAATAAATAAATAAAATCTCTAACAAAAAAAGAAAGGAAGTTTTGTGGACCATTTGCTTATTGTATGTGTTGCGTGTGTGTGTGCGTGTGCGTGTGTCTGTGTGTGTGTAGCAGTTTTAAGTTACTAGTTTTTTAAATCAGTACTTTTTAATGGAAACAACCTGACCAAAACTCTGTAACAGATTTTTGAGACCCATTAGAGCAAAAGTGTAATGCGGGGAGGGGAAGAAAAATTAATAAATTTATATAACATAGAAATTTATTTTGAAAGTACATTTTTAAGCTTATAGTTACTTGTTTGAAGGAAATTGGTGCTATTTTCTCTATTGCTTAAAGTATTTCTTTCGTTTGGGTTTCAGAGTTTTAATTATACATGCCTGCCTGTACTTTGTCTTTATATGTATATTACTGTGCATTCATACTCATTTTTGAAATTGTGGATTGATAAGTTTCATAAATTTTGGATAATTTTCAGCTTGCATTTCTTAAGACCTCCATTCTTTCATCTTCTCTATTCTGGAACTGTAATTACACACTTTTTGAATCTTTCTACCATGTCGATATGTTTCTTTCAGACTTTACTATAATTTTCATCTCTGTTTTCTACCTGGCTGTCGTCGTCTTTTTTTTTTTTTTTTCTTTTTTTCCTTTTTTTTTTTTTTCCTGGCTGTCTTCTGATTATCAGTCTTTGAATTCCCTAATCCTTTCTTCCATTATATCTTCAACATCTATTTGTAGATACTATATTTTTAATGTTTTTAGAGTATTTGCTTTTTTTTTTTTAAAGCAAATACTAATTCCTTGGTGAAATTCTCCATCTTTTTAAGAATCTATTTTATTTTATTTTATTTTATTTTTTTTTTTAAGATTTTATTTATTTATTTGACAGAGAGAGAGAGATCTCAAGGAGGCAGAGAGGCAGGCAGAGAGAGAGAGAAAGAGAAAGAGGGGGAAGCAGGCTCCCTGCTGAGCAGAGAGCCCGATGCGGGACTCGATCCTGGGACCCTGAGATCATGACCTGAGCCGAAGGCAGCGGCTTAACCCACTGCGCCACCCAGGCGCCCCTTAAGAATCTATTTTAATAAAAATAGTAATTGAAGTACATTTTTCAAAACTCCATGTTTGGATCACTTGTGGCTTTATTGGGTTATCTCTGTTCATCTTGATTTTTGTAACATGGTCTTATTTTTTCCTAGGACAGTTGCTATTGAATGCAGCACACATGAACAATAGCAAAGGCTCAAGATGTTGTTTGGTCTCTCCACACTACAGTTAATTTTCTTCCTATAGCCAAATGGAGTGTAGTCAGATCATCTTACTCCAGCTCAGGTTAGTCTGTCTGGTTTTATTTTTTTTTTTCCTTCTGGAGTTTACTTCTTTCAGAGTCCCTCATGAAAGCCTGAATTTTAAACTTAATATCTCATTTTTGTCATGTGTGAAACCAATTTTTGTCTTCACTGTGTATATTCTGAAAACCCTGATTAGTGCTACAGCCTCTTTGGTGTCCACTTTAACATTCTCAACATCTCTTCCAAAGCAAGTAGTATTTATTTCAAGAAGAGATTATGTGAAGACTTTGCCGCTCATTTAATTCTATTTCTGTGATCGTGACACTCCTTAAATCCCAGCTGCCTTTTTTTTTTTTGATAGATTTGAACATCTTTTAAAAAAGACACGTGTTTAAGTTTCTGCAAGAAGAGTTAGCTAATACAGCTTCTATCATTCTACCTAAATGTGGAACTTTCTCTAGAAATATAGTTGGATTAAAATTTGCAACTTTTTCACATGAGAGCCAGTTGTGTTGACTGAGGTTTCAGAAAAGAAAAAAAATACTTCTCTCATTTTCAGACTAAGACATATTAAACTCTAACACCGTTTGAGTCAACATTTTAATTATAATATCAGAGAATTTATTGATAACTTTGAATTGTCATGGTAATTTCTTGTTTTACCCTGGTGGTTAATGGAAATCTATATCTACAAATGGAAACAGAGTTGGGAGAGATCTTTTTTATTGTGAAAGCCATTGAATCTTCCTAATAACAAAACAACAAATAATTCTCTGTATTAAGTGAAAGAGAAGTAAACAAGACTGGCTATATAATTTGTCTGTCCTAATTTGACAGAATGTAACATGAAAATGCAGGGCCCTTATTTAAAAATGAAGACTTTCAAGACCCCTAAAGCAGAACATTAAGTAGATTTTAGAATAACAACTATTCTTTCCTTATTTCTAAAGTTTATAAACAGGCTAGGGTAGAAGCAACTCTAAAAATTCCCCTCATTGTAATGTTCCAAGTATTTCTGTAATGATGAGTTATTCAGTGCCCAATATGATTTGTACACAGTAATACATAATCTACTAGGGGAAAAATTCCATATAAGAAGAAGGTATTTAAAGAGTATTTATTTAAAGGATATAGATGAGCTATGTAGGAAAACAGCTTATTCCTTTTTGATCATAGTTAGAAAAAATACAAAAATGTACATTTTATATATGAAGTATAATGTGTATTTTCTTCTTGAGAGCTCCTCTGAGAGCTGCCTGTTTTATGCTTAGAGCCACTGTTTGCATTCTGCTGTGTTGCGTTGAGCCCAAATATCCACAAATGGTACAACTTCTTTTTCATGTCCTGATAGTTTTTCTTGGTAAAAATTAACTTACATGTAAAATTGGATACTGTAATCTTTTAACCATTCTAATTAGAAACATTTGACAAAAGTGACTTTGAACCATTGCTTTATTTATTTATTTATTTTTACTTATTTTCAGCATAACAGTATTCATTATTTTTGCACCACACCCAGAACCATTGCTTTATTTAAAAAAAATAGTGACTTAGTTATTTCCCCATACATCATGTTTTCTCATGCTTTTGAAATTTTGTATTCTGTTCCCCTGGCCTAAAATACTCCTATCATCCTGATTTCACTGGAAAACCCTTGATTTCATTTTAAGATTCAGTTTAGACAGAAAGTCTTGGAACTTGCTGGCTGAGTTCTGACTGTGCTCTTGTAGCATCTTTTTTAAAAGAAAAATTAATCTATAATGTATTATTTGCTTCCCATAGCATTTTATACAGACTTAGAGCCTAATGGGCCATTAGGTACAGAGTAGCATAGACTCTCAATGTGTCTGCTTCTTATGGCAGTGCCATGCTTTATTAATCTTTATCTCAACATTTCTCAGGTGTTCAGCAAACACCTAAACTTTAGTGAGCTAAACTTTAGTGAGCTAAAACAATTGTGTTCCTGATTTCCCTCACCAAACATTTCTTGAGTGCCTGGCATTTTTTGGACAATGGACATATACTACTCATCAAGACAGGTTTGTCACTACCCTTAAGGAACTTAAAATACCAGATATAAAAATTAGAAATGAGAAAGAAATACTGTGATCATAGCTATAAGGAGAGTAAAGAGGGCTCAGGGCCTGTAAATGGATCTTAGGACCCCCAGATTACATAGCTTAAAATGAAGTTGCTCAAGTGATGTATTTAGTATTAGCATTACAAATAATCAGAAAGATTGTGCAGACAACTAACCTTGTTAAGTCTATTTTCTCTTTGTTATTAGAAAGTAATGTCATCACCCACTTACTAGATTCAGACTGACTGCCTTTGTATTCATATGAACCCTGAGGTAAAGAGATAAGGGACTGGTATTTTATTTTATTTTATTTATTTATTTGACACACAGAGATCACAAGCAGGCAGAGAGGCAGGCAGATTTAGAGAGGAGGAAGGAGGCTCCCCGCTGAGCAGACAGCCCAATGTGGGGCTCGATCCCAGGACCCTGAGATCATGACCTGACAGCAGCAGCTTAACCCACTGAGCCACCCAGGTGCCCCGAGGGACTGGTATTTCAAAAGCATGATTTAGATAGTGAGGTTTTGCATTTTCTTAATTCCAACCACTGTCAATTCCCTTATTGATACTCCCTGACCTATTTGTGAGGAGCCTCGCCCACACCTCCCATTTATTGGCACCAAGTAGGCACAGGATTAATACCACCTATCTCCAAGGAAGGAATAAGAAAATAGATTTCTACAAAAATCACAAGTAATACCTCAGTGTCATTTTCAGAAATCTAGGACAGCCCTTAAATTAATGCTTTTCTATTATAAATATTTACTGTATATTTGTTCTTGATAGTATTAAAATATTTAGTAATATACAGATATGAAAATATGAAATCGTATGTCACATAAACGGGCAACATACTATTTTAGTGTTAATTGTCTTGTTTGAAGAAGTAGGTAAAATGATAACAGAACATCAAAAACTTAGTCACTTAAAAGCTTTGTTATGTTACTTGATTATTCAAGTGTGAAGTCAAGTAGCAACACATCAAGTTATAAATGGAATGGACTCCAAGATCACCTGGTCAGTCTGATGATCTTTTATGCTTAGATAACTCTTCTTCTAGATACTAATCTTACATAAAGCTGAATTATCTGCCCTTCAGATCTGACTTTCTAATATACAGATGGTAATTTGTTTGTTCATATCACTAGCACAATTTATATTAAAATACAGTTTACATTATTGTCCATTTTATTTGTAAAATGAACAGTCTCAGACTTGGCTAAAAGCAGTGTGTGACTTAAAGAGTGAATAGGGTCTTGGAGGACATGCTAAATGAGAAGCTTTTTTTGTGTCCTACTGCTACTATACCTTATTGCTTTATGTTTTCCAAGTACATGTTTCCTATCATAAATGATTTTAGTAGTTTAAGCTCTGTTATGTTAGGGAAACTGCTTGTTAGGTAACTTTAGGAGACAGGTTTACCGTATTCAGGTGGAATATCTTGAGAATCACCGTGTGCATTTTTAAGTACAAATCTGCTAAGTAGTCATACATGACAGAGAAGCAAAGTTTTTCCAAAAGCATTTAGGTAAAATTTAGGTAAAATAAGATAGCCCATATATAGCACAGGCCACCATATTTGGAACTTATGTTCCCTGTATGTGTTTCAAGAGTAATCAGAGATACTTAGGTGAGATAACCTTTAAGTCCTCAAATCCTAATTACTGAATATAATTAAAATGTGAGCTTTGGTGTTGGTAATTTTTCAGTGGATACCATGATCAACTAATCAACTACTTTTGATTAACTAATCTGCTTCTTTTTTTTAAACTAGTATTCTTGAAAGACTGAGGCCACGGGTAGATAATTTTCTCTTTCCTATCCATTGGAGGAGACAGCAAATTACCTCAAGTACACACTCTGGCATTTGATCTTGGAACACTAGGACTAAATTAGTTTAGAAAAATAATTATAGTCTAGATGAGCTAAGATTCTTCTTTCCTAAGAACAAAGGAATAATATATCAAACTAATTTTAATACATTATTTCTAAGCCTACATGGCCAGAGGTATGACATAATAAATCTATTTTTAAATTTTAAATTGGTTTTCAAAAGTCTTTTTAATAGAGCTAAAACATGGAACAGACACAAAATATCTCCATTTTTAACATCAGAGGAAACTATTTGTATGTGAATATCTTATAGACTTCATACCTAAATCTGGGCTAAAGAAAATGTTGAATAATAACCTAGTAAAATAAAAGAGAAAAAAATATTTAAAACTCTAGAAAAAAATTCATCACTCTATAGCCCTTCCTTTTCTGAACTATGTATTTTAAGTATTAAACTTACCCATTATTCATATTAATTTTACTTTCGGTCTCTAGGGACCCAAGAAGTAAAACTGTAGGAAAAAAAATTAAGGTCAAGACGTTAGGAGAATAAAAGTAGAGTAATTCAGATTTTCTTCTAGATAGGCGTACTTGTGTTCTTTCTCTAAGTGCATCATTTGTTGAAGGCCCATCTACATAATTTGCAGGACCCAGTAGAAAATTAAAATGCCAGGCCTTATGTTAAATGACTAATATTTACAAGACAACCACAGCAGAGCATGAAACCAAGTGCGAGGTTCTCCCCAGCTTGGGAATTCTGTGTGATGCCTATTGGACACCCATGAAACCACCTCTACTTTGGTATTTTCCACATTGTTCCTTCTGATTCTAAAGTAGCTTGTCAATTCTTTGCCTTTTTCCATTTTAAATCCATACCAGTACTTATTAGAAAGTAGATGAATATTGATTAAAAACACTAAACCTGTTCATAATTTTTGATGTCAAAGAAGAATAATGTTATAATGTATTTGATGAGTTTATTGGTTGGCAGATCTATTCAAGAGAATTACCCTTGGTTAATTCATTATAAATACTGGCTGAAGTAAAGCCAATGATGAACTTCCTAGTTGAACTGGTATCAGTTGCTTTGTAATTGATTTATTTAGATAAAATCATTTAGCCCTTGTCTATTATTTAATACAGTATTTTATCTAATATCACTGCCATGTAGACTAAGTTTTGTTAAGTACCCACTGACAAATTGAGACTAATTAAATGTAATAAAGAAATGAACACTATATGTTTATATGAAAACTATTAAATTTGATTATAGGCAGAACATGTGAGTAAACTGAGAGTGAGTAAAGGTCACTACTGAAAATTATGTTAGATTTGATTTTTTAAAAAATATTTTATTTATTTATTTGACAGACAGAGATCACAAGTAGGCAGAGAAGCAGGCAGAGAGAGGAGGAAGCAGGCTCCCTGCTGAGCAGAGAGCCTGATATGGGGCTTGATACCAGAACCCTGGGATCATGACCTGAGCTGAAGGCAGAGGCTTTAACCCACTGAGCCACCCAGGCACCCCTAGATTTGATTTTTTAAATTTAATTTTATTTTTTCAGTGTTCCAAGATTCATTGTTTGTGCACCATACCTGGTGCTCCATGCAATATGTGCCCTCCTTAATACCCACTACTAGGCTCACCCAACCCCCCATCCCCCTCCCCTCCAAAACCCTCAGTTAGTTTCTCACTGTCCACAGTCTCTCATGTTTATCTCCTTCTGCGATTTCCCCCAATTCACTTTTCCTTTCCTTCTCCTAATGTCCTCCATGTTATTCCTTATGCTCCAAAAATAAGTGAAACCATATGATAATTGACTCTCTCTGCTTGACTTATTTCACTCAGCATAATCTCTCCCAGTCCCGTCCATGTTGATACAAAAGTTGGGTATTCATTCTTTCTGATGGAGGCATAATATTCCTTTGTATATATGGATCATATCTTCTTTATCCATCCATCCATTGAAGGGCATCTTAGCTCTTTCCACAATTTGGCAATTGTAGCCATCGATAGTATGAACATTGGGGTACATATGGCCCTTCTTTTCAATTTGGGGTAAATACCTAGTAGTGTAATTGCAGGGTCATAGGGTAGCTCTATTTTTAATTTCTTAAGAAATCTCCACACTGTTTTCCAAAGTGGCTGCACAAACTTTCATCCCCACCAACAGTGTAAGAGGGGGCTGATATCCAAGATCTATAAAGAACTCCTCAAAATCAACACCCAAAAATCAGATAATCATGTCAAAAAAATGGGCAGAAGACATGAACAGACACTTCTCCAAAGAAGACACACAAATGGCTAATAGACACATGAGAAAAATGTCCATCATCATTAGCCATCAGGGAAATTCAAATCAAAACCACATTGAGATACCACCTTACACTAGATTGAGTGGCCAAAATTAACAAGACAAGAAACAACAAGTGTTGGAGAGGATGTGGAGAAAGGGGAACCCTCTTACACTGTTAGATTTATTTTAAATTAATGTAGGAAAACTATCACTTTGTGGCCCATAAAAATAAATTCTGCCTATAGTTGACATATATCTGTAATGTTGTTAATTTCATAATTAAAATTTTAAAAACAGACATGGATACAGTGCATTGCATTTGTTTTTTTCATATTTAATATACAGCAATGGGTATATGCTTGGCAACAAAAAAATAAGGGATCATAAGTGAAAGCTGGAATCCTAGCTCAGCCCAGAACTACTTCTCATAAATCTGATTGTTACCCCTGTATCACTGAATAACATAACCTGTGTTCTTTATTTATCTTTAGAAATTATCTCATGACTTACTGCTAGGATGGCTAAGAGTATAGATCAAATTCACCATCCTGTTACTACTCATATCATTTAAAATTTCTTACTTCTGGGATATTTAAACGATACATTGTAACTTCTATTTTTTGTACTAACTGGTTTACATGCTGCCTCTTGATTTGCCTCTCAGATGAAGAAAATTCCTCCATTGATGGTTCTTTCTCCTTCCCATCAATCCTTTCCTGGCAGTTATAATATTTGCTTTCACATTGTCTAGATTGATTAAAATTTACACTTCTGAATATTGAAGTTTTCAGCCAAAAGGAAAAATAATAAATGTTAAAATTCTATGAATTATAACCATGCTACTTGTATAGGAAGTAGTATAATGATGACAAACTTGTTTCTCTGGGTCAGTGTCCTAGTTCTGAGCTGCTCAAGAATGGAACTCACATCTTGTTGAAATGGACTCTGTCTTCTTACTCATCATCAAGGTCTCAAAAGTGCGATTTTTTTTACAGTTATTTTATATCCAAATTAGGTCTGTATTGTCTTTTTCCAGAGTTTCTATTTCACCTTTATGCTGTCCTTACTGACTGAAGTAATGTGAGCTTTCTTTAGCATGGACTGTTTATTCCATACATATTTTTTGGTATCTAATCAGTTCCTATTCCTCAAGACTATTATTTCTTTAGATGTCACTCAGCTTAAGTTCTTATTTTAATGTTGTATTTCAAGGTCTCCTTAGTGCTCGTTATTATTTCTGTTTTGCTGGAATTCTAGGTGAACTTCACTATTGTGGGTATAGCCTTCCTTTATTTTACTTTTAACTTATATTTCTCTTATTAATATGTTCAAACAACATCCTCAAAAAGAAATGAAGATAGGGAGAGTGGCAGGCAGGCAGGCAGGGAGGAAAAGCGTGGAAGACACAGGAGGAGAGAAAACATAGTAGGTAAAATTTCTGTCTGGTTGTCTTGGTAGAGAGAGAATTTTAGGTTCCAAATAGTATTTTACAATCAAAATGTTAAAGATATGGCACAATTTTATTTGTACATTCCACTCTGGTGAAAATCTGATGCAGGTCTATACTTTCTCTCTAGAAACTTGATGCTCTGCATTTCAAAGTTATGTATGAAGGGGAAGATTTATTTAGTTACATTTTCCACCTATTCTCAAGGGCACTGAATAGTTTATTGTGAAATTTGTGGGTTTTTTCCCCTCTCAGCTTTTATAAATGATTTCTCTTCCTGCTGTAGGTATTTCTCCTTCTCCACAGCTCAAATCCATGCCATTAGTATATGGACACTATTGGAAGGCTGCATGAAGCTGCTTTTCTCTCAAAATTAATCGCTCTTAGTTTTTTTAAACTCTGAATAAAATTTCCTTCTTTTTTTTTTGCATTTTTTAATGTTTAAAAATTTTTTATTTACATAATGAGCATACAATTTTAAAACTCTCTTCCCCACCCCATTCTTTTTTTTTTGTAGTTCATTTTGTGTAATATTCTGGCTTTATGTAAACAATACATTCTCGAGTCATTCTGAAAATATGAATTTGAAATGTTTAAATTTTCTCTTGAATTCTGCAATTCTAATTGTTTTCACTCCTTTTGTGTTATTAGTTCTTCTTGGTCATTCCTTACTCTGCTGCTGATTTGCATCATGTGTGTAGCAATGAGAAAATATTTTAAATTCTGGAACCAGCATCTACCAAAGGATGTCTAATTCTTTCAGGAAATGTGGTAAATTTCTGTTGAGGCCTGTAGTTCTCCACTGACCTGGGTACAGTCTTCACCACTTAATCTCTGTCCTCTGTGTAATCTAACATGGCCAAATACAGGATACAGGACCAAGACTGTGAGGGGAGGGGTGTCACTTACTCCATTTGCTCCATATTTGGACTTCCTATAAACCACTCTCAATCCTTGCTACCCCCTCCCAAGCTTTCTGCCTGTTTTGCTTTTTTCCAAGATGGATCCAGGAGCCTTTCCAGATTACCTATCTGGCAATGTCCTCCTTGGCTTCATCAGTAAGGAGGTGTCCACCATCTCTTATTCTCCCATAAATAGATTTAATTCTGTTACCCACTGTGCTCTGTGTCCCCAGTTCACTCATACATCCCCAAATTTCTTGGCTGTGACAAGTATATTTCATGACCTCAGCCTAAGGCAGATGCTCAACCAACTGAGCCACCCAGGCACCCCACATTTCATGACCCTCATTTTTAAATGGATCTAAAGATGGATACGGGTCAATATATGTGCTCTGACTCCTCTTCAACAATTATCTTTGTTCCTATT
Source organism: Mustela lutreola (assembly GCF_030435805.1). Lineage (NCBI taxonomy): Eukaryota > Metazoa > Chordata > Mammalia > Carnivora > Mustelidae > Mustela > Mustela lutreola. The sequence goes on along the minus strand of NC_081308.1, from coordinate 26,304,727 downwards.
TTTATCCATTCCTCTTTGGAATTTTCATTTTCTATTTGTTGATGAACTTTGTTATTTTGAAGCTACTGCCTATTTAGAAATAGCAGAGTAATTTTCAATTAAATAATTTTTTTAAATGTATTACTTGTTCTATCACCATTTCCTCTTAAATTTTTTGTTTTCATTCAAGGCTTAGTTTTGTATTAACATAAACCATGTGTAATACTTTCTACCATAGTTTACCAGTAGTAAACTTTCTTGTGCATTCTTTTGTCTGGAAATGCTTTTTCCCCCCTTAGTCTGGAATGATACCTTAATGGCATATGAACACCTAAATTGTTATTACTGAGCACATGGAAAGTGTTCTCTAGAAATTGGTTTGCATTGTGACCATGAATCCTGACATCGACCTAAATTTTTGTCATGTCATGTTTAGAATTACTACCCTTTCACTCTGCTTTAATATTCTTTGCTTTGATTTTCTCCCTTTTTTACTACAGTGTACATATAGGGAGTTTACCTGTGTGTGTGTGTGTGTGTGTTGTGTGTGCACACGTGAGTGCATGTGTATGGAGAGGGGGAGAGAGAGAGAGAGAGATACATGTATCTCCCTATATGTATATTTATGTAGAGAATAGCTTAAGCTTCCTTAATGTGAGAATTAATATTTTTCAAAAGTTCTAGAAAATTATTATTATTTTTTTCAATACTGCCTCTCGAAAATTTCTTATTTCATTTTTTGAATTTATACTGTAATTCTCCATTCTATTTTGGTGTCTCTTATCTCTTTTTTTCCTATTTTTTTATATTCTTTTAGAAATGGTAGTTATTAGATTTGATGGAACCACCAGCTAATAATACTGTGGTAACTGCGTTGCAATATATAAATGGATAAAATCAATATATACACACCTTAAACTTATGCAATGTTGTATGTTGAATGGGCTGTCATTGAGATCAGTTGATCCAGTGCTACTTATTTACTTTCCACAGGTTATAAATATATTCTGAAGTTTTGCATTTTTTCTTCTAAGTATTCTGCTGAATTTTTAACTTAGAAGAGCTGTATTTTAACTTTCAGACATTCTAATGGTTACATTACCCATCTCCTTGCCAGTTTGCCTGGTGTCTAACTTTCCAATATATTTTATCTGTTTTAGGTTTGTAAGCTAAGTCATTGTAGAGTCTTCAGATTTTGTTACTTTTTTTTTCAGTGTCCCAAGATTCATTGATTATGAACCACTTATTAGTTTCAGGTATACAATATAGTGAGCGGTTCAACAATTCTGTACATCACTCAGTGCTCATAGTGATAAGCATTCTTTTTGATCCCATCACCTATTTCCCTCCATCTCCCCCACCCACCTCCACTCTGGTAACTATCAGTTGGCTCTGTATAGTTAAGAGTTTGTTTCTTGGTTTGTCTCTCTCTCTCTCTTTTTTTCCTGTTAATTTTGTTTCTTAAATTCTACCCATGAGACATCTGGGTGGCTCAGTCAGATGGCTTAAGCATCTGCCTTTGGCTCGGGTTGTGTTGCCTGGGTCCTGGGATCGAGTCCTGCATTGGTCTCCTTGCTCAGCAGGGACCCTGCTACTCCCCCCTTCTTGTGCATGCTCTCTCTCTCTCTTTCTGACAAATAAATAAATAAGAAAAATCTTTTAAAAATAATAAATTCTACCCATTGGTAGTTATATGGTATTTATCCTTCTCCAGCTTCTTTCACTTAGCATTATATTCTCTAGCTCCATCCATGTTGTTGCAAATGGCAAGATTTCATTCTTTTATGGTTGAATAATAATCCATGTGTGTATATATGCACACACACACACACATATATGTACATACACACCTCTTTATCCATTCATCTATCTATGGACACTGGCTGCTTCCATAATTTGGCTATTGTAAATAATGCTACAATAAACGTGGGAGTGCATGTATCCTTTTAAATTAATGTTTTTGCATTTGGCGGGCGGTGGGTAAATACCCAATGGTGTGATTACCAGATCATAAGATAATTCTGTTTTTAATTTTGTAAGGAAATTTCATACTGTTTTTCACAGTGGCCGCATCACTTCATATTCCTACCAACAGCCACCAAGTATTCTTTTCCTCCATATTGTCAGCAGCACATGCGTTTCCTTGATTTTTGTTTTGGTTTGGGGTGTTGAGTTGTAGAATATATCTTTACATATATCTATTCTTTAAATATATCTATGTTGTATACTAACCATTTATCAGATACATCATTTGCAAGTATCTCCTCTCATTCAGTAGTTTATTATTCAGCTTTGTGGACTGTTTCCTTTGCTGTTCATAAGCTTTTTATCTGCTGTAGTCTCAATAGTTTATTTTGCTTTTATTTCCGTTTTCTATATTTCTAGATAAATTTTTCTATTTATCTAGAAAAATGTTGCTACAGCCAATGTCAGAGATCACTGCCTGTACTCTTTTCAAGGATTTTTATAGTCTCATATCTCAGACCCAAGTTCTTTTTTAAAAAAAAATATTTTTTATTTTCTATAAACATGTAATGTATTTTTACTCCCAGGGGTACAGGTCTGTGAATCGCCAGGTTTACACACTTCACAGAACTCACCATAGCACATACCCTCCCCAATGTCCATAACCCCACCCCCCTCTTTCACACCCCCCAACCCTCAGTTTGTTTTGTGAGATTAAGAGTCACTTATGGTTTGTCAGACCTAAGTTCTTAATTCATTTTGAGTTTATTTTTGTGTACACTGAAAGAAGGTGGTCCAGTTTCATTCTTGGGCATGTTGCTGGCCAGTTTTCCCAACACATTTGTTGAAGAGACTCTTTTGCTACTAGTCAGACATTCATTCCTCATTTAGAAGATTAATTGACCATATAATTGTGGGTTTATTTCTGGGCTTTCTGTTCTGTTCTGTTGATCTATGTGCCTGTTTTCTGGCTACTACTATACTCTTAATTATTATAGCTTTGTAATATAATGTAAAGCCTGAAACTGTGAGACCTCCAGTTTTTATCTTTTTCAAGATCACTTTGGCTATTTGAGGTCTTTTTTGGTTCCATATAAATTTTAGGGTTGTGTGCTCTAGTTCTGTGAGAAATGCTGTTGATATTTTGACAGGGATTGCATTAAATCTGTAAGGGGCATAGACTTTTTTTTAAATTTATTTTTTATTTATTTTCAGCATAACAGTATTCATTATTTTTGCACCACACCCAGTGCTCCATGCAATCCGTGCCCTCTCTAATACCCATGACCTGGTTCCCCCAAACTCACACCCCCCTGCCACTTCAAACCCCTCAGAAAAACAATCTGAGGGGGGCATAGACATTTTAACTATATTTGTTCTTCTCAACACCTGGGTGGCTCAGTCTGTGAAGCATCTGCCTTTGGCTCAGGTCATGATCCTAGGGTCCTGGGATCCAGCCCGGCACTGAGCTCCGTGCTCAGTGGGGAACCTGCTTTTCCTTCTCCCTCTGCCACCACCCCCTGCTTGTGCACTCTCTCTTTCCCTCTCTCTGTCAAATAACTAAAAAAAAAGCTTTAAGAAAATAAAAATAAAATAAAAATATTTATTCTCCCAACTGAAGAACATGGAGTATTTTTCCATTTCTTTATGTTATCTTCAATTTCTTTCATCCGTGTTGTGTAAGTTTCAGAGTACAGTTCTTTTACCTCTTTGGTTAAGTTTCTTCCTAGATATGTTATTGTTTTTGGTGTACATTTTTCTATTAAATTTCTGGGTGCTGCTCCTCCTTTATGGGCTGTATGTGATGCTATCTAATTGTGAATTCTCTCTTCATTGTGGAAATACCTCTCTGTATAGCAAGTGGATTTGATCATGTTAATATTTTGGCTTGGCAGTATAAGTTCAGACTCTGACTTTTTGGTAACATAGGATAGAAGTTTGAATCTTTTTTCATAAGTGACAATTTTTTTTTTTTTTACTTTAAGTCATCTTTTATTCCAATTTATTTTGTTTTTTATTCTCCTTCCCCTCCTAGAGAACCTTGACCCTGAGTGCATATTAGCCTCCCTCATGTCTTCTTGATCAGTGGGTGGAGCTCTGTCTCCTGTCACTTGGGGCAGCTTCAGTAGAATCTGTGTAGAAATCTCACTTGCAGTATATGGTATATGCAAATGTAAAACCTTATTTTATAATTTTTTTGCACATTATCCATCATTGTAGAATCTTTTGGCAAAAAATGGTTTTATTAAGTTCACAATGCTGTCAGAGCATTCTTAAGAATAGGTTACAAATTGAACTTTCTGTTTCCCCACACATAAAGATTTTTTTTTCTAGATTTGGCTAACTTTTGTGCTTGCTTCACCAGCTTATATACTAGATTCAGCTAACTTTTTCTTTAAATGGCTAGATTGCAAGTACTTTAGGCTTTGTGGGTCATACAGTCCTTTATCTACTCTGTAATTACACCATGAAAGCAGCCATAAATGATACACAAGATAATTGAGTTAGGCTGTATTCCAATAAAATTTCATTGATAAAACCAGCCACTGGGCTGGATTTTTCTCACAGGTCATATTTTACTGACCTCTGGTAAAATAAAATTTTTATTCTGATTCTCTGAACAGAAATCAGAAATATATAGTTCTTTATAAAAACATATGAATTTACAAGAGTTTTTGTTAATGTGTGTAAGTGCAAATACATGCAAATGTGTCTAATAGTGTCTGTGTGTGAGTATATGGATATGGGCGAGAGTGTGTTTGATGGGATTATGTGCGTGCGCCTGTAATTATTTCTCTGGGGAAAGTCTACATCTTTTTTCAAATGTTTGAAAATCCAAAGCTTGAAAAATATTAACAACATCATGCAAATATTTCTGAATTCTGAAACTTAAGAATTCCCTGATAAGCTTTTATCTTAACACATTCCCTTTCCAGCATAAAAACAAGTCATTGGATTTTAAATGACTTTAATACTCTGGTCCCCCTTTTCACCTGAATGTGGGAAAGGAAGGGAGAGCAGGTGGGAGAGAAGTGAAAGGCAGTTGGATAAGTCAAGATGAGAACATTATTTTTGGATAAAATTATAAAAGTCATGCCATGACATTTAAAGAACTTAAGGTCAACTTATTGAACAAAATACTTTCTCTCTCACTAATTTAAACTGCTAATTTTAACCTCCTATCAGCAAAACTTTATGTTCAAATCTGATGCAGAGTTCAAACAACCAATCTGGACTATTATTTCACCATTAACTGTTGGCTTCAAAAATAAAAAATTGTGCAATTATAACTTTATATGTTGAATGCAATACATGCTTCTCTTTCTTTTTTTTCCCTTCCTTCCTTCTTCCCTATATTCCTTCCTTCCTCTCTCTCTCTCTCTCTCTTTCTTTTTTACTTGGGCTAAGATAGATCTACTAATAAATACAGGTGTTTACTTCTGACTTTTATCCAGAGTTTATGTTTAAGGTGGTTGAACTGGGTAGCTCATCACTGGCAGGAATTTTTGCTTAAGTTGTTTCTTACAGAATGAAAGTAAATGAAGCATGTTGGGAAGTCTGTTAATGATACTATACTTCTTACCCCTAAATAGTTCATGTATGTACTTCCTAAGAATTGGATCCTTTGGGGACACCTGTGTGACTCAGTTGATTAACCATATACCTTCAGCTCAGGTCATGATCCCAGGGTCCTGGAATAAAGCCCCACATCAGGCTCCTTGCTTAGCGGCAAGTCTGCTTCTCCCTCTCCTGCTGTGATCTTTGTGCATCTCATTCTCTCTCAAATAAGTAAATAAATCTTAGACAGAATCAGACATTTTCTTACAAAAGACAGTGTGATTTTCAAAATCAGGGAAATTATTTTGATGTACTACTACACAAGCCATGGTCCTTATTCAAGTGTTGTTCATTTTCATCACAATGTTTTTATAATAAATTTTCTTGGTCTAGGAGCAAATTCAAGATCTTACATACTACATTGAGTCATCATGTCTCGTTAGTATAGAACAGTTCTGCCTTCTTTGTTTTTCATAATACTGATGCTTTGTGACAATTATTTTATAGAATATCCTACAATATTGGGTTGCTCTGATACTTAATATTTGATGGAGTTGTGTGTGCAGTTGGGGCGGGAATATCACACGAGGGATGTTTTTTGTTTTAAAATTTTTTTAAAAGATTTTATTTATTTATTTGACAGACAGAGATCACAAGTAGGCAGAGAGGCAGGCAGAGAGAAAGCAGGGGAAGCAGGCTCCCTGCTGAGCAGAGACCCCGATGCAGGGCTTGATCCCAGGACTCCGGGATCTTGACCCGAGCTGAAGGCAGAGGCCTAACCCACTGAGCCACCCAGGCACCCCTGAGGGATATTTTCTTATCAGGAGCCACATGCTGTCTGTTGGACATACTATTGGTAATGGTAACTCTGATCACTTGTTTAAGTAAGTGTCTGACGGGTTTCTCCACTATCAAGCTATCTTTTCTTCCTCTTTAAGTTATAAACTGTTTGCTTTTAAAGATTTTATTTTTAAACAATTTCCACACCCATCGGGGGCTCGAAGTCAAACCTCGACATCAAGAATCACATGCTACACCAACTGAGTCAGCCAAGCCCCCCAGTAATAAGCTATTTGTTAGGAGATGGGGGTCTTTAAGGGTGGGAAGCCCTGAACATATTTGAGAAGGAAGGAAGGAACTGGAGAAGCAGAGTTGGGAATGACGATAGAAAGCATGAGATCCTGGAGATGGGGAAGAAGTGGTAACAATGTGTAAATGAAAACTCCTACCTAATGTACCATACAAAACAGTAGTAGTCCCAAGAATAGGCACTTCATTAGTTCATTCATCACAAACTATAGACCTGACTAATAGATGATCCATGTTATTTTATTTCAGTGAATCTAGCATCTACAGCTCCTCCCAAAACTGGTATTGGGTTGTCACTGGTGAGAACTACACCAGTGAGGAGCAGGAAGGGAGAATACAGTTTTCTATTCTATGCTTTTATGTAACATTTGGTTGATGAGATCTTTGGTTACATTATCTATCATAAATATAAATTAAATAGAAATTATCTGGGTACCTGGGTGGCTCAGTTGGCTCAGTCTGCCTTCAGCTCAGGTCCTGATCCCAGGGTCCTGGATGGAGCCTCCTGCTGGGCCCCTGGCTCAGCAAGGAGACTGCTTCTGCCTCTCCCTCTGCCTCTGCCCCCTGTTCATGCTCTCTCTCTCTCTCTCAAATAAATAAATAAAATCTTTAAAAAATAAATAGAGAATTTCTGACCATTTTGAAAAGTAGTTGGTAATTTCTCTTCTTTACAAGTTTTACTTGGCCAAGGAAATCAATATTAATATGGCTCATAAATATCAAATTGTATATCTGTAGCATTATCAATGTATTGCTTGAGCACAACTATTTTTCCCTATCTTTACCATTTTTTTTGTCTTTAGGTCTTTGTAATTAAACTTCTTTTTAAAAAATTTCTCTTTTTTAGAAGATTTTATTTCTTTGACAGAGATCACAAGTGGGTGGAGAGGCATGCGGTTGGTGGGGGGGAGCAGGCTCCCTGCTGAGCAGAGAGCCCAATGCGGGACTTGATCCCAGGACCCTGAGATCATGACCTGAACCAAAGGCTTAACCCACTGAGCCACCCAGGTGCCCCCAAAAGATTTCATTTTTAAGTACTCTTTACATTCAACATGGGGCTTGAACTCACAACATTAAGATCAAGGGTCGCTCTACTGACTGAACCAGCCAGGTGCACCCCCTTTTTAAAAATTTTTCTTGTTCTTGATGAAAGGGGAACCCTCCTACACTGTTGGTGGGAATGCAAGCTGGTGCAGCCACTCTGGAAAACAGCATGGAGGTTCCTCAAAATGTTGAAAATAGAACTGCCCTATGACCCAGCAATTGCACTATTGGGTATTTACCCTAAAGATACAAATGTAGTGATCCAAAGGGACACATGCACCCGAATGTTTATAGCAGCAATGTCCACAATAGCCAAACTATGGAAAGAACCTAGATGTCCATCAACAGATGAATGGATCAAGAAGATGTGGTATATATACACAATGGAATACTATGCAGCCATCAAAAGAAATGAAATCTTGCCATTTGCAACAACGTGGATGGAACTAGAGCATATCATGCTTAGCGAAATAAGTCAAGCAGAGAAAGACAACTATCATATGATCTCCCTGATATGAGGAAGTGGTGATGCAACATGGAGGCTTAAGTGGGTAGAAGAATAAATGAAACAAGATGGGATTGGGAGGGAGACAAACCATAAGTGACTCTTAATCTCACAAAACAAACTGAGGGTTGCCGGGGGGAGGGGGTTGGGGAGAAGGGGGTGGGATTATGGACATTGGGGAGGGTATGTGATTTGGTGAGTGCTGTGAAGTGTGTAAACCTGGTGATTCACAGACCTGGGGATAAAAATATATGTTTATAAAAAATATATGTTTATAAAAAATAAAAAATTAAAAAAAAAATAAAAAAAAATTTTTTTCTTGTTCTTGCCTTCATTTATTTTTTATTATATATATGTATATATCATTGAAGTATAATTAATATGCAGCATTATATTAGTTTAGGTGTACAACATAATGATTCAACAATTCTTTGCATTACTCAGTGCTCACCATTGGAAGTGTAGACCCCACCTCTCACCAGACAACATTATTATAATCTTACTGACTGTATTCCACATACTGTACTTTTCATCTCCATGATTTATTTTACAACTAGAAGTTTGTACCTCTTAATCACTGTCACCCATTTTGTTCAACTCCTGTCCACCACCCCTCTGGCAACCACCAGTTGGTTCTCGGTAGTTAAGAGTCTGTTTTTTTTGGTTTGTTTCTTAAATTCTTTGTCTGGCTTTTTCTTTTTTAAAGAAAGATTTATTTATTTTAGAGAGTAGAGTGGGTGCAAGTGAGAGTAGGGGAAGAGTGAGAGAGAGAATCTCAAGCTGACTCCACATTGAGCACAGACGCAAGTGCAGGGCTCATTCTTATGACCATGAGATTGTACCCTGAGCTGAAACCAAGAGTCGGTTGCCTAACCAACTGGGCTACCCAGGCGCCCCTCTTTGTTTTGTGTCTTAAATTCCACATATGAGTAAAATCATACAGAATTTGTTTTTCTCTATAGAACTCATTTCACTTAGCATAATACCCCCTAGGTTCATTTGTTGTCACAAATAGCAAGATCTCATTCTTTGTTATGGCTGAGTAGTAGTCCACTGTATGTATGTATGTATATATATATATATACCACTTCTTCATTTGTCTGTGAGTAGACACATGGGTTACCTCCAAATCTTGGCTATTATAAATAATGTTATAATGAACAGAGAAGTGTATATTTCTTTTCAACTTAGTGTATTTATTTTCTTTGGATAAATACCTGGTAGTAGAATTACTGCATCATATGTTCTATTTTTAATTTTTTGAGCAACATCTGTAGTCTTGTCCACAGCGACTGTATCAAATTTAAAATCCCACTGACAGTGCTTGAGGGTTCATTTTTTTTTTAAAGATTTTATTTATTTATTTGACAGAGAGAGATCACAAGTAGGCAGAGAGGCAGGCACAGAGAGAGAGAGAGAGAGAGACCGAGAAGGAAGCAGGCTCCCTGCTGAGCAGAGAGACCGATGCGGGACTCAATCCCAGGACCCTGAGACCATGACCTGAGCCGAAGGCAATGGCCTAATCCACTGAGCCACCCAGGCGCCCCGAGGGTTCATTTTTGTCCACATCATTGCCGATTTTGTCTTTCTTGTCTTTTTGATTTTAGTCATTCTGACAGGTGTGAGGTGCTATCTCAGTGTGGTTCTGATTTACATTTCCCTGATGGTTAGTAATGTTGAGCATTCTTTCATGTGCCTATTGACCGTCTGTGGGTCTTCTTTGGAAAAATATCTCTTGAGGTCCTCTGAATTTTTTTTGTTTTGTTTTATTTATTTGACAGACAGATCACAAGTAGGCAGAGAGAGAGAGGAGTAAGCAGGCTCCCCACTGAGCAGAAAGCCCAATGTGGGGCTTGGTCCCAGGACCCTGGGATCATGACCTGAGCCGAAGGCAGAGACTTTAACCCACTGAGCCACCCAGGTGCCCCATCCTCTGCATATTTTTAATCAGATTATTGGGGTTTTTGGTGTTGAATTCTATAAGTTGTCTATATATTACAGACATTAATCCCTTATCAGATCTATCATTTGCAAATATCTTCTCCCATTCAGTAGGTTGTCTTTTTTGTTTTGTTGATGGTTTCCTTCACTGTGCAAAAGCTTTTTATTTTGATGTAGTTCCAATACTTTATTTTTGCTTTTGTTTGCCTATCCTGAGGAGACCTATTTAGAAAAATGTTTCTACAGCCAATGTCAAAGAAATTGTTGCCTGTATATTCTTCTAAGAGTTTTTTAGTCTTGGGTTTCACATTTAGGTCTTTAATCACTTTGAGTAGATTTCTTTTTAAAAAGATTATTTATTTGTTTATTTGACAGACAGAGATCACAAGTAGGCAGAGAGGCAGGCAGAGAGAGAGGGGGAAGCAGGCTTCCTGCTGAGCAGAGCACCCGATGCGGGGCTCGATCCCAGGACCCTAAGACCATGACCTGAGCCAAAGGCAGAGGCCTAACCCACTGAGCCAACCAGGTGCTCCTTGAGTTGATTTTTATGTACAATGCAAGAAAGAGATCCATTTTCATTCTTTTGCATGTAGCTCTTGTATGTATTATTTTCAAGCACCCGTTGTTGGATAGACCATCTTTTCCCCATTGTATATTCTTACCTCCCGTGCTGTAGATTAACAGACCATGTAAGTTCAGGTCTACTTCGAGGCTCTCTCTGCTGTTGCACAGCCCCACATCTATTTTAGTGTCAATCCTATATTCTTTTGATTACTGTAGCTTTGTAGTATATTACAAAATCTGGAATTGTGATGCCTCCAGCTTTGTTCTTCTTTTTCAAGGTTGCTTTGGTTTTAGGGGTCTTTTGTGATTCCGTACAAATTTTTGGATTATTTGTTCTGGTGAAAAGTGCTGTTGGTATTTTGATAGGCATTGCGTTGAACGTGTAAATTGCTCTAAGTAGTATGGACAGTTTAATGATATTAATTCTACCAGTGTATGAGCATGTGATATCTTTACATTCATTTGTATCATCTTTAATTTTTTATCATTTTTTATAGTTTACAGAGTCATTACTCTTTCACCTCCTTGGTTAAGTTTATTCCTAGGTATTTTACTCTTTTTAATGTAGTTGTAAATGGGATTTTTTTCTTAATTTCTCTTCCTGATACTTTGTTATTTTTATATAGAAATGCAACAGACTTCTGTGTATTTTGTATCTTGTGACTTCACTAAGGTCATATATCAGTACTAGTAGTTTTTTGATGAAATCATTAGGGTTTTCTCTGTATCATGTCATTTGTACATAGTGACAGTTTTACTTCTTTCTTTCCAATTTGGATGTCTTTTATTTCTTTTTTTTGTCTGATTGTTATGGCTAGGACTTCCAGTACTGTGTTGAAGAAAAGGGGGTGAGAGTGAGCATAAGGATGCTACTGTGTTATTTGTTTCTGATTTTTTTTTGCAACTGAATTTTTAGATTTATTAGAAAGATTTCACATCTCAGCTATATTGAGCCTCCTTATTTACAAATAGCATATTTTTTTTCATTTTGTCATGAAGCTGTATCATTTTTTTAAAAAATTTGTATTTATTGTTTTAATCTCTTTTTAGTGTTCCAGAATTCATTGTTTTTGTACCACACCCAGTGCTCCATGCAATGTGTGCCTTCCTTAATACGAACCACCAGGCTCACACAACCCTCCACCTCCCTCCCCTCCAAAACCCCCAGTTTGTTTCTTAGAGTCCACAGTCTCTCATGCTTTGTCTCTCCCTCCGATTTACCACAGTTCACTTTTCCTTTCCTTGTCCTAGTGTCCTCCATGTTGTTTCTCATGCTCCACAAATAAGTGAGACCATATGATAATTGACTCTCTCTGCTTGACTTATTTCACTCAGAATAATCTCTTCCAGTCCAGTCCATGTTGATACAAAAGTTGGGTATTCATCCTTTCTGATGGAGGCATAATACTCCATAGTATATATGGACCATATCTTTATCCATTCATCTGCTGAAAGGCATCTTGCTATACCTGATTTTAGGTGGAAAGTTCTCATTTTTTCACCATTGAGGATGATGTTAGCTGTGGGTTTGACATATATGGTGTTTACTTTGTTGAGATGTGTTCCCTTAAACCTACTTAATTGAGAGCTTTTATCATGGATAGATGTGTCTTGTTAAATGATTTTTCTGTTCTTTTTGAGAGAATCATATGCTTTTATCCTTTATCAATTTTGTTTCTTTTTAAGATTCTATTTATTTGAGAGAGTGAGAGCTAGTGGTATCACAGAGGCAGAGGGAGAAGTAGACACACTGCTGAGCAGAGAGCCCAATGTGGGGCTCAGTTCCAGAACCCTGGGATCATGACCTAAGCTGAAGGCAGGTGTTTAACTGACTGAGCCACCCAGGTGCCCCATATTCTTTCTCTTGTTTTTTTTTTTTTTTTTTTTTAAAGATTTTATTTATTTATTTGACACAGAGACAGTGAAAGAAGGAAAACAAGCAGAGGGAGTGGGAAAGTGAGAAGCAGGCTTCCTGTGAGCAGGGAACCCAATGCGGGGCTTGATCCCAGGACCCCTGCATCATGACTTGAGTCAAAGGCAGATTCCTAACTGACTGAGCCACCCAGGTGCCCCATCCTTTCTCTTGTTAATGAGATATATCCTGTTGATTGATTTGTGGATATTGAACCAACCTTGCATACCGGGAATAAATCCTACTTGACCATGGTGGATGACTTTTTAAAAAAACGTCTTGTTGGGACGCCTGGGTGGCTCAGTTGGTTAAGCAGCTGCCTTCGGCTCAGGTCATGATCCCAGCATCCTGGGATTGAGTCCCACATCAGGCTCCTTGCTCAACAGGGAGCCTGCTTCTCCCTCTGCCTCTGCCTGCCATTCTGTCTGCCTGTGCTCGCTCTCTCTCCCTCTCTCTCTCTGATAAATAAATTAAAATCTTAAAAAAAAAAAGTCTTGTCAAATTCAGTTTGCTAATGTTTTGTGAAGGATTTTTGTGTCTATGTTCATCAGAGATATTGGCCTGAAGTTTTTCTTTTTTATAGTCTTTAGCTTTGCTATCATGATAAGGTCTCAGAGAATGAATTTGGAATTTCCTCCTCCTCTTTGGTTTTCTGGAATAGTTTGAGAAGAATGGATATTAACTATTTTTGATGTGTTTGATAGAATTCACCTATGAAGCCATCTGTTTCTGGACTTTTGTTTTGGGGGAGGTTTTTTTGATTACTCTGGTGATTTCATTACTAGTAATTGATATGTTAAAATTTTCTGTTTCTTCCTAATTCACTTTTGGAAGATTGTATGTTTCTAGAAGTCTACCTACTTATCTTAGGTTGTCCAATTCATTGACATATAATTCTTTGTAGTAGTCTCATAATACTTTGCATTTCAGTCATGGTTGTTCTTATTTCTCTCCTTTCATTTCTGATTTTATTTTCTTGAGTATTCTTTTCTCTTGATGGGTCTAGTTAAATGTTTGTCAATTCTGTTGATCTTTTCAAAACCAGCTCCTGGTTTAATTGATCTTTTCTACTGTTTTTAGTCTCTATTTCATTTATTTGTGCTCTAATCTATATTTTCTTGCTTCTATTGGCTTTGGGCTTTGTTCTGTTTCTAGCCCCCTTCAGTATAAAACTTAGGTTGTTTATTTGAGATTTTCTTGTTTCTTGAGGTGGGCCTTAATCATTATAAACTTAGAGAGCTCTTTTTGCTGCACCCCAATGACTATGGACCATTGTGTTTTATTTTTTTAAGATTTTATTTATTTATTAATTTTTTATTTGACAGAGAGCATGCACAAGCAGGCAGAGTAGCAGGCAGAGGGAGAAGCAGGCTCCCTGTTGAGGAGGGAGTCTGATGTGGGGCTCAATCCCAAGACCCTGGGATCAAGACCTCAGCTGAAGGGAGACACTTAACTGACTGAGCCACCCAGGCACCCCTGAACCATTGTGTTTTCATTTTCATTTGTTTTCCTATATTTTTAAATTTGCTCTTTTCTTTGTTGACCCCATTCATTGTGTAGTATCTTGTTATTTAGCCTCCATGTATTTCTGTTCTTTCCAGATGTTTTCTTATAATTGATCTTTGGTTTCATATTGCCATTGTCAGTAAAGGTACAAAAGATGATTTCAGTCTTCTTGAATTTGTTGAGACCTGTGTTGTGGCCTAACAAGTGATCTATGCCAGTAAATGTTTCATGTGCACATGAAAACAATGTGTATTCTGCTGGTTTTGGAGGGAATATCTGTATATATCTGTTAAATCCATCTGGTCTAATGTGTTGTTCAAAACTACTGTTTCCTTATTGGTGTTCTGTTGGGGTGATCCATCCACTGATGTAAGTAGGGTGTTAAAGTCCTCTACTTTTACTATAGTAAAAAATTTCCCCATTTTTGTCTGTTAGTAGTTGTTTTATGTATGTAGGTACTCCCATCCTGTGTGCATAAATATTGACAACTGTTATATCTTCTTGTTGGATTTTCCCTTTATCATAATGTAGCACTTTTCTTTGTTGTTATAGACTTTGTTTCAAAGTCTGCTTTTTCTGATATAAGCATTGCTTCCCCAGTTTGGTTTTTTCTTCCATATACATGGTAGATGTTTTCCTGTCAGTTTACTTTTTCTTTTTTTTTTATTAACATGTAATGTATTATTTGCTTCAGGAGTACATGTCTCTGAATCATTAGGCTTACACACTTCACAGCACTCACCATAGCACATACCCACCCCAATGTCCATAACCCAGCCACCCCTATCCCTCCCCTTCACCCCCCAGGAACCCTCAATTTGTTTCCTGAGATTAAGAGTCTCTTATGGTTTGCTTCCCTCCCCTGTCCCATCCTATTTCATTTTTTTCCCTCCCTCCCCACCTTGCCTCTCAAATTCCTCATATGAGAGAGATCATATGATAATTGTCTTTCTCTGATTGACTTATTTCACTTAGCATAATACCCTCTAGCTCCATCCATGTCATTGCAGATGGCAGGATTTCGGAGTTTTTTGATGGCTGCATAGTATTCATACATACACACACATACACACACCCCTACATATACATACATATACATACATACCACTTCTTCTTTATCCATTCATCTGTTGATGGACATCTAGACTCTTTCCATAGTTTGGCTATTGTAGACATTGCTGCTATAAACATTCGCCTACACCTGCCCCTTCAGATCACTACATTTGTATCTTTACACTACATCACATTACACTACATCACTACATTAGTGTGATTGCTGAGTCATAGGGTAGCTCTATTTTCAATTTTTTGAGGAACGTCCATACTGTTTTCTAGAGGGGCTGCACCAACTTACGTTCCCGCCAACAGTGCAGGAATGTTCCCCTTTCTCTGCATCCTTGCCAACATCTGTCACTTCCTGACTTGTTAATTTTAGCCATTCTGACTGGTGTGAGGTAGCATCTCACTGTGGTTTTTATTTGTATTTTCCTCATGCCAAGTGATGTGGAGCACTTTTTCATGTGTTTTTTGGCCATTTGGATGTCTTCTTTGCAGAAATGTCTGTTCATGTCTTCTGTCCTTTTCTTGATTGTGTTGTTTGTTCTTTGGGTGTTGAGTTTGATAAGTTCTTTATAGATTTTGGATACTAGTCCTTTATCTGATATGTCACTTGCAAATATCTTCTCCCGTTCTGTTGGTTGTCTTTTGGTTTTGTTGACTGTTTCCTTTGCTGTGCAAAAGATTTTGATCCTGATGAAGTCCCAATAGTTCATTTTTGCCCTTGCTTCCCTTGCCTTTGGTGATATTTCCAGGAAGAAGTTGCTGCAGCTGAGGTTGAAGAGGTTGCTGCCTGTGTTCTCCTCAAGGATTTGGATGGATTCCTGTCTCACATTGAGGTCTTTCATCCATTGAGAGTCTATTTTTATTTGCGGTGTAAGGAAATGGTCTGGTTTCATTCTTCTGCATGTGGCTATCTGATTTTTCCAGCACCATTTGTTGAAGAGACTGTCTTTTTTCCATTGCCCATCACTTCCCTTTCAATCTGCACCTATCTTTAGGTCTAAAGTGAGTCTCTTGTAGGCAGCATATAACTGGGTCTGGCTTTTTTCCCATTCATTCACCCTATGTCTTTCAATTTGAGCATTTAGAATATTTACATTTAAAGTAACTATTAATTACTTACTGCCTTTTTTTATTTTATTTTTTTTAAGTTTTTTATTTTTACTTACTGCCTTTTAATTACTTGTTTTACAGGGTTTTTTGGGGTAGCTCTTCTCTGTCCTCTCTGTTCCTTTCTTTTGCTCTCTTCCCTTGTGATTTGTTTATTTGTTTGTTTAGTATTATGCAGATTCCTTTCTGGTTATCTGTACATATCTATATAGGATTTTGATTTATAATTACCATTAGGTTCATATATGTCATCTAAGGCATCACGTATAGCAGTTTACATTAAATTGATGGTTGCTTAAGTTTGAACACATTCTAAAACCCATAAATTTTTATTCCCTCCCAATTTTACGTACATGACTTCATATATTATATATTTTTACTTTGTGAATCTTGTGACTTTTTAAGATAATACTGATTTGCTGCTTTTGTTTATTAATCTCCTTACAGGTTTTATAATGATTAATCTACTACCTTTAGTTGTTTGCCTTGACTTGTGAAATATTTTTCTTTTCCTAATTTTCTTCTACTTAGGGCCTTTTCTTTCTATTCAAAGAATTCCCTTCAGTGTTACATGGATACCTTGTTTAGTGTTGGTAAACTTCTTCAACATTTGTCTGGAAAACTCTATGTCTCTATTCTGAGTGATAATCTTGGACAGAGTATTCTTTTTTTAAGATTTTATTTACTTATTTGAGAGAGAGAGAGAGAGAGTGAGAGAGAGCACGAGAGGGGAGAGGTCAGAGGGAGAAGCAGACTCCCCACAGAGCTGGGAGCCCATGCGGGACTTGATCGCAGGACTCTGGGATCATGACCCAAGCTGAAGGCATTGGCTTAACCAACTAAGCCACCCAGGCACTCTTGGGTAGAGTATTCTTGGTTGTAGTATTTTCTTTTCAGCACTTTGAATATATCATTCTTCTTCTTTTGGGTCTGTAGAATTTCTGCTGAAAATGTAGCTGATGGCCTTGTACGTAACTGTTTGGTTTCCTCTTGCTATTTTTTAAATTCTCTCTTTATCACTCCTTTTTGCCATTTTAATTATTATGTGTTTTTGTGTGGACCTCCTTGTTTTTCATCTTGCTAGGGGTTTTCTATCCTTCCTGGATGTAAATAATTGTTTTCTTCCTCTGATTAGGGAAGTTTTCAGCTATTGTTTCTTCATGTAAGTTGGCCATCCCTCCTCCTTTCTCTCTCTGGGATCCCATAATGCAAATGTTATTATGCTTGATGATGTACTGAGTCACGTTAACCTGTTCGCATTTTTTTAAGATTTTATTTTTTAAAATTATTTATTTGACAGACAGAGGTCACAAGTAGGCAGGGAGGCAGACAGAGAGAAGAAGGGAAGCAGGCTCCCTGCTGAGCAGAGAGCCCAATGCAGGACTCGATCCCAGGACCCTGGGATCATGACCTGAGCTGAAGACAGAGGCTTTAAACCACTGAGCCTCCCAGGCACCCCAACCTGTTCACATTTTTAAATATTTTTCCCCTCTTTCTTTCAAATATTTTTCCCCTCTTTCTTTCACTTAGTTGCTTTCCTTTACTTTGTTTACCTGCTCCCTCATCCTTTCTTCTGCCTCCTCTAATCTGCTAGTGATGATCTCTAGTGTATTTTATACAGCAGCCCCTGAGTTATCCATCTCTGATTTTTTTTTTATGTTCTTACTCTTCTCACCAAGATCCTCTACTTGTTTCTCCAGTTTAGTGAGTATATTCATGACCATTGCTTTGAATTCTTTATCAGACATATTGCTTATCTTGATTTCATTTAGCTTTTTTTCATTGTTGTGATATTGGTCTGTTCTTTTATTGGAGGAATATGTCTCAGACTCTTCATTTTGTCTAACTTAGTGTGTTTGTTTCTTTGTGCTGGGAAGGTCAACTGTGTCTTTTGGTCTCAAAAGTAGTGGCTTTATGAAGAAGAGGCACAGTACTGTTCTGTAGCATAATACTCCCTTGTCACCAGAGCTAGGCACTCTAGGGGTGTGGGCTGTGTGCATCCTGCTGTGGCTGAGCCACATTTGTCTTCAGTCCAGTCAGCTACAGTGACCCACTTGGCCTGCCCCCGAATGGCAGGGTACTATTCCTGCTTGACCTCCTTCAAGGCTTTCTTTGGTGGGCCAAGGCTGGCAGTGTGCTAGGAGCCTGTAATAAGCCATTCTGCTACAGCAACAGGTGCACTAAAGGGCAGGGCCTGCTCCTTGGGTAGCCAATTGAGAGGCAAAGGTGCTACAACTGAGGGCATCTGAGGTGTGTGGTTATCCCTATCTCACCCCAGGGCAAGAGTCACTTGGAGTGACACTGGTCCCTGCTGGGGCTGCCTGCAGAGTGTGGCTAGGCAGGAGCTGCTTTGGAGGGACACCTGCCCATGTTTGCGGATGGGACTGGGGATCTCCACAGGGGGACCTGGGGTGGTCCCATGGTGCTAGCAAGATAGGTGGAAAGCATTCGCACTGGCTCCTGCCAATCTAGCCATTTGGGTTGGGAGAGGGAAAGAAAAATGGCTTCTGCCAGTACTTCATTCCCAGAGATTTCTTCTGAAAAATCCCTGCCCCTGCAGTGCATGTTCTAAGTAATAAGTAAGTAAATAAGTAATATTACTAAGTAATAAGTAAATAAACTGCTTCTTCTCTGCTGTGTCTCTGCCAGCTTATTTATTATCCTGGCTCTTGAAGGGTGTGGGCACCATTTCCTTTTGCCCTCCAGCTCTCCTGGAGTTAAGCTTCCTGATTTTTCAAGACCCTGGAGTTCAGCCCCACTGATTTTAAAAGGCCTCCAAGTTAAGTGACACTGGTTTTCAAAGCCAAATGTTATGGGGACTTGTGTTCCTGGTGCATGTCCCCCATCTCTGGCGAGTCAGGTGTGGAGCTGACCCTCTTGCTTCTTAGTGTTTGTGGTGCCCCCATTGGTGGTGAGTGTTGCTGGGGTTTTGGTGTCCATCATTATCACTGCTGCTTCTGTCTTTTTCAATGTGGCCTCCTTTCTGTGATTAAGTGTGGAAGGTGTATTTTGCTAGTCTTCAGGTCATTTTTAGAGTTAATTACATAGATGTAACTGTTACCTTGTGTCTGTGGGATGACCTGAGATCAGGATTCTTCTTTTCTGCCATTTTCCTTTCTTGGATAACCAAGAACCATTTTAAGCCCTTGGGACTCCACAGCACACACTGGACATCCTGCTTATAAAAGGTCCCAGTCTCTTCTCACAAATTGTAGCAAGTGTTATTAATTACTCCAGCTCTTAGCAATCTCATTTGTTTCTGCAGATAGATCCATATCACACCAAAATACTAAACATTCACTTTCACCATTGAGACTGTAATCATAACTAAATCCCTCTTGTCAAATAAGCGGAGTGTTTTCCTTACCTGCTATGAGAAGGGTTTTATATTTCACCCAGGCTTTTTTTGTTAGGATGAAAATACCTCCAGAGTATATATGACTGGAAAAGAAACACTCCTTATATTCTACATTGGTTTGTTGACTGAATGCCATCATCACATGTCGTCTGGGCTACAGCATTCTTTATTAAAAACTGTCCTCTCCACAAAACAAAACACACTCACAATCTGTGTCATTTCTTTATATAAATTTCAAAACAGGCAATACTGATCTATGATAATAAATGAAAATGATGGTTATCTTTTGGGGAAAACCAACATAAAGAGGCTGCAAAGGAGCTCTTGAGGTGCTGGAAATATTCCATATCTTGGTACAGTTGGTGATTTATATGTATGTCTATACATGTAGAATTTTTCAGGTTGTACATTTAAGATTTATGTACTTTTATATATCATAACTTACATAAATCTGCAGACAGACCCTTATTATCCTCTCTCATCAAAATATTGTCTATTTGTGTTGTAATGATTTATAACAAGAAAAACATATCTATTCTTTGTCCCTTTCCTGGTAAAGAGCACCTAAAAGCACTAGCATTTCCTGTGATGAGAGTCCTAAAGGTGTCTTTGTTACATTAATGTGTGATCTGGGGAAAGTACCTAAGGATGGGGGCTGATTGCCAGGGGGGCCAACCACGTAATTGAACTGTTCAGTCCCCAGTGCCTGACCTCTGTGGAGAGGAGAAAGTCTGGAGATGAAGTTCAGTCCCTAGTGGCCAAGAATGAATCACTCATGGTTATCTAATGAAGCTTCTGTAAAGACCCCAAAAGGGGTGGGGTTCAGCGAGATTTTGAACTCGAGCTGGAGAGAGCATATCAGCTCCACTCCTTTCCCCTTCCCTTGCTGTATGCATCTCTTCCATCTGGCTCTTCCTGACTTCCATCCTTATATAATACACTGGGAATCTGGGAAGGAAACTGTTTCTCTAAGTTCTGTGAGCTGTTCTAGCAAATTAATTGAACCTAAGAAGTGGGTAGTGGAAACCTCTGATGTATAACCAGTCAGTCAGAAGCATAGGTGACCAGTTGGACTTGTGACTGGTGTCTGAAGGGATAGACATTCTTTTAGGACTGAGTTCTAACCTCTCAGATCTGATACTATCTTTGGGTAGATAGTGGCAGAATTGAGTTGAATTGTAAGACACCTGGTTACTGTCTGCTGAGAACTGGATTGGTGCTATGAAACGCATGCACGCACATACACACAGGTCTATTTCTCTAGAGTTGTTCCACTTACTCTTAGGTTCATTTACATGCGTAGGTTTATTTTCAATTCAAGAGCTGTATCAAAACTATTTAGGGGCACCTGGATGGCTCAGTTCTGTAAGCCTTTGACTCGTAGTTTAGGCTCTGGTCATGATCTCAGGGTTCTGGAATCAAGCCCCACATAGGACCCTGCACTCAGCGGGGAGTTTGCTTGAGACTCTTTCTCCCTCTCCCTTGGCCCCTCACACTGTTTGTGTGCATGCTCTCTCTCTCTCTTTCTCTTTCAAATAAATAAATAAATTTTAAAAAACCCTCTTCCTTTAGCTTTGCATTATAAAAAATTAGTAAAATCCCTGGTATGGTAACATGGTAGGGATTCTGGGGTAGGTTGGAATACTGTGAAGAATGAAAATTCTCTGTTAAATCACAGAAACCCTCCTATATGCCACAAACAGAAGCCATACACTTTTTGGCCATTAACTTGAACTCAAAGGGTTGTAGAACTAAGGAAAAGGTAGAAAATGAATCCTGTGGAATGGTTAGGAGGCTCTACCAGACCACATATTCTTGGGAATCCTGAAGACCCCTCACAAGTGTCCACAGTTGGGGCAGAGAAGGCTGTCATGGTGAGAGAAACAGAGATTCCACTGTTGAACATCCATGCTGAACATCCCCTTGAGCTAGAGTTCTCAGATGCAACTTCATGTCCATTTCTGGTAACTTAAAATGTTCCCCCATCATTTATGTTGCAAAAAGAAAAAAGGCACAAGATAGGCTTACCCTCTGTTTTTCTCATTAAGAGAGTGATCCTCTACAAGGGTGCTGGCACCTGAAAAAAACATGGCACTTATTTCTGTTTGTGCGGATGGGCTTGGTTCTCAGGGTGTAGCAGACCTCCTCAGTGGCTTAGGCCAGAGATGTTGTGAAGTGGTGTCATCACTGCCTTGGAACTCTCATGGTAGCGGGGGGGTTCAGAACCATCACTTCCTTTCAACCCTCACCCGCAACTGGCTTGGTACACCAAGCTTCTCTTCCCTTAGAACAAAATCTCTCTCAGTGGTCTTAATGTTCATTTATAAAATACGGTTTTTGTGAGTACACCGTCCCCACTCCCATTAACCCTCATTAACCCACTACACTTGTTAACCCAAGTATACTAGACATTCATTCCACCAAATATTCATTAAGCATCTTTTATTTGCCAGGCAACATGCACTGTGTATCTGTGTATATAAAACACCTCTGGGACACTGGTTGAGTTTCTCTTTACTCCAAAGTTGCTCCCTCTGTAGTATATAATTCAGGAGATGAAATTAGGGAGTAAAGAGAGGTTGCAGGGGGCCCTTGGGTGGCACAGTCAGTTAGGCATACGACTCTTGGTTCCAGCTCTGGCCCTGATCTCAAGGTGGTGAGATTAAACCCCACTCCTGACTCTGTTCTCAGCATGGAGTATGCTTAAGACTCTCTCTGCCCCTCTCCCTAAGTCTCATGCATGTTCCCTCTCAAATAAATAAGTCTTTAAAAAAAGATGTTGCTTAAATCTACCTACCAGAAGACTGAAGTCCCAGCCCCAAGTTAGCCAAAACATGCAGTTATGTTTTCTTATAAAAGAGGGAAAACCTAGAATGTTCAACATGGAAAGCTAGTTCATCACACAAAGGTAATGTGTGTATAGTGGTCCTAATAACTGGTGAGTGAAAAGTAAGTCAGAATGTTGAGGCTAAAATTAAAAAGGGTATGTGTGTCTGTACAAATGTACATGAGATGAAGGGGAGAAAGAGGGAGTACTCTTAATTTGACTTTTTCTTGTGCCAAAAACAGCACAAAATTGGTCAGATTTAGAAAAGAGAGTTAATAATTTAGTTGTACTTCAGGCCAAATATATTTTGATGAACATGTGACTCAAGCACATCTGTGACTCACTTTCAATGAAGATACACTTCAAAGTCCCACAAGGAATAAGCCCCACTCCCAAAGAACCAACACAGCCAAATTATTGAGACAGCAGCTTCAGGCTCACAGGATTTCAGGCACTTGCCTAGATTTCAGGTCTTTACTGAGAGAGGTGATGTGTTGGGAGGACAGAATCCCAGTGCTCAGACATTTTAAAGTAAACAGGCCAGTGGTTCTAATCCTGGGCTGGAAATTAGAATTCCCTATGGAGCTTTGTTAAAATGCTTGCTGCTGGCTCCCACCAGCCATCAATTCTGATGCATGCAGTGTAGGGTCATCCTGTAGAACAGCGCCCTGCCTTAGAAGATCAGGGAATGAATCTCTGTTGTCCACATTGGTTTCAAAAGATAATAAAAGGAATAAAACAACAATCCTTCCATCAGCTGAAATTCCATAAGTGCAGCAATTCTAGGGGACCCAGTCTTTAAGTATCTTGCTCCAGGCAAGCATCCTTATGGACCCCACCAAGGACAAAGGCCATATGCTCAAAGCTAATGGGGCCAAAATGGATTCTCATCAAGTTTCTAGAGCATAGATGAGCAAGACCCATCCCATTGCTGGGGATGAGATACAGGGTTCCCTCAGAGGAGACCTAGAGACCAGAAATGAAATCATTAGTTGCTTTTGTATAAATATCCACGTGTGAGAGTTAGATCAAACTTAAGAACATGAAAGAGCAGTCCATTGGATAATCTTAACTTCGTACAGTTGTGAAGTCATCTGCTACCAATGCAGCCCCCCATCCTTCTTCAGTAAACAATTAGAATCATTTTTAGCCTATTTTTTAAAAACCATAGACTTTAGCCATGTTTTAGAATTCTAAACTTTTTTGGAGGGTGAAACAATTCATAAGACCCTAAAAATTAGACACATAGTAAATGAGGCTGGAGTTTGAGATCCACACACGTACATGCTTGGGACCTGCCATACACCTGGCTTCATTTGCTTGATTTCACCTCCCTGGGAGGGAGCGTATGGAAGTCTATGGAAGGAACACTTTCTGACTGGGGAAGTAAGGCATGGTCTATAGGAATTTTTATCAGGGCACACAGAATGATTCTGGAAAAAAAGATATCTAAGCAAGAAGTCTTCATTCGTGTGTTCTATATTTCTCTATGAATGAACAAATATTTGTGTCTTCAACAGCACCAATACCTGCAATATGTTTCTTGAGGTATAATATACATACATTATATTTCAGGTATACAGCATAATGATTCAATATTTGTATACACTGTGAAATTATCACTATAGTAAATCCAGTGAACATTTTGTCACCATACATAATTACAGAATATTTTTTCTTGTGAAGACAGGTATTAAGATTTATTCTCAGCAATGTTCAAACATGTAACACTGTTAAATATATTAGGAATTCTGTACATTACATCCTCATAACTTACTTTATAAATGAAAGTTTGTGCCATTTTACTACCCTCACCCACTTGCTCCCCTCCCCTTTGACAACCACCAATACAATTTCTGAATGTGATTTTTTTTATGATCCCACAAATAAGTGAGAGCATATATTATTTGTTTTTCTCTGACTTTCTTCACTTAGTGTAATGCCTTCAAGTTTCATACATGCTGTTACAAATGGGAAGATTTCCTTTTTTATGGCTGAAAAATATTTCATTCTACATGTATATCACATTGTCATTATCCATCTCTTGATGGATGCTAAGATTATTTCCATGTCTTGGCTCTTGTAAATAATACTTTAATGAACATTCAAGTGTAGACATCTCTTAGAATTCATGTTTTCATTTTCTTGGTGTGAATGCACAGAAATGGAGTTGCTATATCATATATGGTAGTTCTATTTTTGTAATTTTTGAGGAAGTTCCATGCTGTGGTCCATAGTGCTTACACCCATTTACATTCCTAACAACAGCACACGAGTGTTCCTTTTTCTTCACATCCTCATCAATGCTTGTTATTTCTTGCCTTTTGAAGTCTAGCCCTTCTGACAGGTGTGAGGTGATGTCTCATTGTAGTTTTGATTTGCATTTTCCTGATAATAAATGATGGTGAGCATCTTTTCATGTACTGTGGCCATTTGTATGTTTTCTTAGGTAAAAGATCTCCTCAGACCTTCTGCCTGGATATAAGTTGAATTGTTTATTTTCTATTGAGTTGTAGGAATTCTTTTTTTTTTTTTATTTTTTAAGATTTTGTTTATTTATTTGACAGAGAGAGAGAGATAGTGAAAGGGGGAACACAAACAGGGGGAGTGGGAGAGGGAGAAGCAGGCTTCCCGCTGAGCAGGGAGCCTGATGTGGGACTCAATCCTGGGACTCCAGAATAATGACCTGAGCTGAAGACAGTTGCCCAGCCAACTGAGCCACCCAGGCTCCCCGTTTTATTTTTTGTTTTTGTTGCCTCTGCATTCGGTGTCAGATCCAAAACATCCTCACCAAGACCAGTGTCAAGGAGCTTACCCCTTATTTCCAAATAATAGTTTTATGGTTAAAGGCCTTGTGTTCACGTCTTTAATTCATTATGAGTTAATTTTTGTGTATGGTGTAAGATAGTGGTCCAGTTTCATTCTTTACATGTAGCTGTCTAGATTTTCTGATACCATTTATTTTTTATTGTATTTTTAATTAACATATAATGTATTATTTGCTTCAGGGGTACAGGTATCCCTGAATCATCAGTCTTACACAATTCACAACACTCACCATAGCACTTACCTTCCCCAGTGTCCGTAACCCAGCCACCCTATCCCTCCCCCCTACCACCCCCCAGCAACCCTCTATATTTTTCCTGAGATTTTGAGTCTCTTATGATTTGTCTCCCTCCCCTGTTCCATCCAGTTTCATTTTTTCCCTCCCTACCCCCAACGACCCCCCACCCTGCCTCTCAAATTCCTCATATCAGAGATCATATGATAATTGTCTTTCTCTGATTGACTTATTTAGCTAAGCATAATACCCTCTAGTTCCATCCACATCATCGCAAATGGCAAGATTGCATTTCTTTTGATGGCTGCATAGTATTCCATTGTTTATATATATACCACTTCTTCTTTATCCATTCATCTGCTGATGGACATCTAGACTCTTTCCATAGTTTGGCTATTGTGGACATTGCTGATATAAACATTCGGTTGCACCTGCCTCTTCGGATCACTATGTTAGTGGCTTTAGTGTTACTACATTAGTGTGATTGCTGGGTCATAGGGTAGCTCTATTTTCAACTTTTTGAGGAGCCTCAATACTGTTTTCTGGAGGGGATGCACCAACTTACATTCCCACCAAAAGTGTCGGAGTGTTCCTCTTTCTCTGCAGCCTTGCCAACATCTGTCATTTCCTGACTTGTTAATTTTAGCCATTCTGACTGGTGTGAGGTGGTATCTCACTGTGGTTTTTATTAGTATTTCCCTGATGCTGAATGACGTGGAGCACTTTTTCATGTGTTTTTTGGCCATTTGGATGTCTTCTTTGCAGAAATGTCTGTTCATGTCTTCTGTCCTTTTCTTGATTGGATTATTTGTTCTTTGGAAGTTGAGTTTGATAAGTTCTTTATAGATTTTGGATACTAGCCCTTTATCTGATATGTCATTTGCAAATGTCTTCTCCCATTCTCTTGGTTGTCTTTGGTTTTCTTGACTGTTTCCTTTGCTGTGCAAAAGATTTTGATCCTGATGAAGTCCCAATAGTTCATTTTTGCCCTTGCTTCCCTTGCCTTTGGCGATGTTTCTAGGAAGAAGTTGCTGCAGCTGAGGTCAAAGAGGTTGCTGCCTGTGTTCTCCTCAAGGATTTTGATGGATTCCTTTCTCACATTGATGTCTTTCATCCATTTTGAGTCTATTTTTGTGTGTCATGTAAGGAGATGATCCAGTTTCACTTTTCTGCATGTGGCTGTCTGATTTTCCCAACACTATTTGTTGAGGAGATTGTCTTTTTTGTATTTGACATTCTTTCCTGCTTTGTCAAAGATTAGTTAACCATAGAATTGAGGGTCTATTTCTGGGCTCTCTATTCTGTTCCATTGATCTGTTTTTCATAGATGGCTTTGATAATATTGAGGTATGTGCCCTCTATCCCTACACTTTGAAGAGTTTTAATCAGGAAGGGATGCTGCACTTTGTCAAATGCTTTTTCAGCCTCTATTGAGAGTATCATATGGTTCTTGTTCTTTCTTTTATTAATGTATTGTATCACATTGATTGATTTGCGGATGTTGAACCAAACTTGCAGCCCTGGAATAAATCCCACTTGGGTGTGGTGAATAATCCTTTTAATGTACTGTTGTATCCTATTGGCTAGTATTTTGGTGAGAATTTTCACATCTGTGTTCATCAAGGATATTGGTCTGTAATTCTCTTTTCTGATGGGATCCTTGTCTGGTTTTGGGATCAAGGTGATGCTGGCCTCATAAAATGAGTTTGGAAATTTTCCTTCCATTTCTATTTTTTGAAACAGTTTCAGGAGAATAGGAATTAATTCTTCTTTAAGTGTTTGGTAGAATTCCCCTGGGAAGCCGTCTGGCCCTGGGCTTTTGTTTGTTTGGAGATTTTTGATGACTGTTTCAATCTCCTTACTGGTTATGGGTCTGTTCAGATTTTCTGTTTCTTCCTGGTTCAGTTGTGGTAGTTTATATGTCTCTAGGAATGCATCCATTTCTTCCAGATTGTCAAATTTGCTGGCATAGAGTTGCTCATAACATGTGCTTATAACTGTTTGTATTTCTTTGGTGTTAGTTTTGATCTCTCCTCTTTCATTCATGATTTTATTTATTTGGGTCCTTTCTCTTTTCTTTTTGATAAGTCTGGCCAGGGGTTTATCAATCTAATTCTTTCAGAGAACCAGCTCCTAGTTTCATTGATTTGTTCTATTGTTTTTTTAGTTTATATTTCATTGACTTCTGCTCTGATCTTTCTGATTTCCCTTCTCCTGCTGGGTTTAGGCTTTCTTTCTTGTTCTTTCTCCAGCTCCCTTAGGTATAGGGTTAGGTTGTGTACTTGAGACCTTTCTTGTTTCTTGAGAAAGGCTTGTACCGCTATATATTTTCCTCTCAGGACTGCCTTTGTTGTGTCCCACAGATTTTGAACCATTGTGTTTTCTTTATCATTTGTTTCCATGAATTTTTTCAATTCTTCTTTAATTTCCTGGTTGACCCATTCATTCTTTAGAAGGATGCTGTTTAGTCTGCATGTATTTGGGTTCTTTCCAAGCTTCCTCTTGTGATTGAGTTCTAGCTTCAGAGCATTGTGGTCTGAAAATATGCAGGGAATGATCCCATCTTTTGATACCGGTTGAGACCTGATTTAGGACCCAAGATGTGGTCTATTCTGGTGAGTGTTCCGTGTGCACTAGAGAAGAATGTGTATTCTGTTGCTTTGGGATGGAATGTTCTGAATATATCTGTGATGCCCATCTGGTCCAGTGTGTCATTCAAGGCCTTTATTTCCTTGTTGATCTTTTGCTTGGATGATCTGTCCATTTCAGTAAGGGTAGTGTTATAGGCCCCTACTATTATTGTATTATTGTCAATGTGTTTCTTTGATTTTGTTATTAATTGATTTATATAGTTGGCTGCTCCCATGTAAGGGGCATAGATATTTAAAACTGTTAGATCTTCTTGTTGGACAGGCCCTTTGAGTATGATATAGTGTCTTTCCTCATCTCTTATTATAGTCTTTGGCTTAAAATCTAATTGATCTGATATAAGGATTGCTACCCCAGCTTACTTCTCTTGTCCATTAGCATGGTAAATTGTTTTCCACCCCCTCACTTTAAATCTGGAGGTGTCTTTGGGTCTAAAATGAGTTTTTTGTAGGCAACATATTAATGGGTTTTGTTTTTTTATCCAATCTGTGTCTTTTGATTGGGGCATTTAGCCCATTAACATTCAGGGTAACTATTGAGACATATGAATTTAGTGCCGTTGTATTGCCTGTAAGGTGACTGTTACTGTCTATTGTCTCTGTTCCTTTCTGATCTACTACTTTTAGGCTCTCTCTTTGCTTAAAGGACCCCTTTCAATATTTCCTGTGGAGCTGGTTTGGTGTTTGCAAATTCTTTCGGTTTTTGTTTCTCCTGGAAGCTTTTTATCTCTCCTTCTATTTTCAATGATAGCTTAGCTGGATATAATATTCTTGACTGCATCTTTTTCTTGTTTAGTGCTCTGAATATATCATGCCAGCTCTTTCTGGCCTGCCAGGTCTCTGTGGATAAGTCTGTGCCAATCTAATGTTTTTACCCTTGTATGTTACAGACTTCTTTTCCTGGGCTACTTTTAGGATATTCTCTTTGTCACTAAGACTTGTAAATTTTACTATCACATGACGGGGTGTGGACCTATTTTTATTGATTTTGAGGGGCATTCTGTGCATCTCTTCGATTTTGATGTTTGTTCCCTTTGCCGTATTAGGGAAATTCTCTACAATAATTCTCTCCAATATACCTTCTGCTCCCCTCTCTCTTTCTTTTTCTTCTGGAATCCCAATTATTCTAATGTTGTGTTATATTATGGTGTCACTTATCTCTCGAATTCTCTCCTCCGGGTCCAGTATTTGTTTGTCTCTCTTTTGCTCAGCTTCTTTATTCTCCATCATTTTGTCTTCTATGTCACTAATTCTTCTGCCTCATTTATCCTCACAGTAAGAGCTTCCATTTTTTTAAAAGATTTTATTTATTTATTTGACAGACAGATAACAAGTAGGCAGAGAGGCAGGCAGAGAGAGAGGAGGAAGCAGGCTCCCCACTGAGAAGAGAGCCCAATGTGGGGCTTGATCCCAGAACCCTGAGATCATGACCTGAGCTGAAGGCAGAGGCTTTAACCCACTCAGCCACCCAGGCGCCCCAAAGAGCTTCCATTTTTGATTGCACCTTATTTATAGCTTTTTAAATTTCAATTTGGTTAGATTTTAGTTCCTTTATTTCTCCAGAAAGGGCTTTTATCTCTCCGGAGAGGGTTTCTCTAATATATTTATGGCTTTTCTGAGCCCAGCTAGAACCTTGAGAATCGTCATTCTGAACTCTAGATCTGTCATATTACCAATGCCCATATTGACTAGGTCCCTAGCCTTCGGTACTGCTTCTTGTTCTTCTTTTTGTGGTGAGTTTTTCTGTCTTGTCATTTTTTCCAGATAATAATATTTAAAGGAGCAAATAAAATGTTAAAAGGGTGGCAAAGGCCCCAGGGAAGTGTTCTTTAACCAAATCAGAAGAGACCCCAAATCGTGGGAGGGAGAAAGGGGATAAACAAGAAAGAAAAGAAATAAGGAAAAAATATTTTAAAAACGTAAATATATGTATATACAAAAAATATAGTTAGGTGCAATGGAGGATAAAATATAACTATAATAATGAAGGTGCAAAAAAGATTATTATTATTATTATTGGTAAGATATTGTTAAGATAAACTAGTTTAAAAAAGTTAAAAGAGTTAAGGGTAAAAGTTAAAAAAAAATTTAACCGAAGAGAAAAAAAAAAAAGAAATTAACTGCAAGAATAAAGAATCATGGGGAGAAAGTGATGAATTCATTGCTTTTCTTTCTCCTCCTCTGGAATTCCGCTGTTTTCCTTGGTAAGTGAACTTGGTCTTGGCTGGGTTTTTTGTTGATCTTCTGGGGGAGGGGCCTGTTCTAGTGATTCTCAAGTGTCTTTGCCCGAGGCGGAATTGCCCCGCCCTTACCAGGGGCCAGGCTACCATAATCCACTCAGGTTCACTTTCTGGAGCTTTTGTTCCCTGAACGCTTTCTGTACAGTTCTTTGGCCCAGAGAAGCGAAGAGCTCAGGGTCCCGCTGCTCAGTGTGCCCTCATAGAAAAGCACCTAATTACTCCCATCTCCCTGGCCTCTGGTCCCATTTGGAGAAAAGCGCTCAGTTGCTTGCGCTTGGAGAAAAGTGCCTGGTCGCTCAGGCTTGGAGAAAAGCACTTGGTCGCTTCTGTCTCCCTGGTCACCTGCCGCACTCTGAGCTCACCGAGCCTGTGACCAGTTCAAGGTAACCCCAAACTGAGAGCTCACTCCTTGGCTCTGTCTCTGTATCCGTCTTATCTGCTCTACTACCTGTGAGCTCTGTGACACTCAGACACCCCCATCCTTCTGTGACCCCACGGGATCTGGGGCCATGTGAGCCCGCATGGGCTTCACCCCATATTAGCCTCTGGAGTGATGTCCCTCAGTGGAACAGACTTTTAAAAGTCCTGATTTTGTGCTCCGTTGTTCTGCCGCTTGCCGGGAGCCAGCCCCACCCCCCGCAATCTATCTTCCCATCGCTTCAGACTCACTTCTCTGCAGGTGCTACCTTTCAGAAAGTGGTCGATTTTCTGTTTCTAGGATTGTTGCTCTTTTCTTCAATTTCCCATTGGATTTGTAGGTGTTCACAATGTTTAGATAAGCTATCTAGCTGATCTCCTGCTACCTGATGTTGTCTCAGCCTGCTACTTCTCTGCCATCTTGACTCCTCCCCCCTGGGCATTATAGTTTTTAAAAACTCTTAGGACTGACAAAAGAGTAATGAAATAGTTACTTTTGGTATGTTGCTGAGGAAATTTCCATAATTGGGTTTAAAAATGGGAATGAAAATTTTTATGATTCCATTGTATTAACATGAAGTTCACTTGGGTTTAATTCAGATTTTTAAAAGTCAGCACTACAAAAATTTCTTTTCAAACCGAGTGTTTGTAGCAAAATTGTGAAAACTAGAAGAGCCAGTCTGCATGCTGCATTCAATGTATCACTTTGGAGAGCAGGGTTATGGTTTGGGTACCTAAGTTAAACTGTCTTTACAAACCTCTGGGACCCTTTTTAAAACATGTTTGTTTTTGGAGTAACTGTAGATAACATAGGAAGTAGCAAAATAGTACATACAGTCCCATGAAATCCTAGAGTCCTCTCACTCAACTTCTCCCCACAACTAGGCCATCTTCTATGAAGATAGTTTAATGCCATGGTAACATTCTTTATTGATAATGATATTGAGTTCAATCACAGTTTGCAGTTGAGCAAACCAACTGGTCAAATAATTTCATCCTTTATATAATGTCATCTGGTTCTCCTGAAGAGAACTGATAACCTTTAATCATATACGAGGTGGTAATTCTTTTATGTAAGGGAATCCTCCTGTAGTTAGAACATGTTTTGCTAAAGCTTCATCTGCTTCAAATTTAACAAAGTGAATAATTATTAGTTGAGCAACCTTTGCTTCTTTCTAAATTCATATATCCTCAAAATGTCTTCTATATTCAGTTGCCTATAATTAATGTGACAATCCTTAAGTCACATCATAAGAGATTCAATTCTGTAGATAAATTGTGCTATTCTAAGAGATGATGTGGCAGTTTAAAACCTAATGATACTCCTACAAATTAATATTTCAATATAAATAATCATTATGTTCACTACCTGATATCTGCTTAATTGAAGTATATATAAATGTTTTGGCAAAGCAGCCCATCCATATGTATGGATGAAAAGAGCTAAGATTTCCAGTATCTTACTTAAGTTCATAATCTTTCCTGTAGACATCTTAAATTTGCCTTGTAGGGATGCTGACACTTGATCCTAAGGAGGCATATTTTCATTTCTAAATAGAATGTTTTCTATGACAAAAGTTTTATACATGATATAAGAATTGCCACCTCAGCTTTCTTCTGATGTCTATTAGCATGGTAAAATTTTTTCTGCCCCCTTACTTTATTTTTTAAAAATATTTTATTTATTTACTTGACAGACAGAGATCACAAGTAGGCAGAGAGGCAGGGGGAAGCAGCCTCCCTGCTGAGCAGAGAGCCCAATGTGGGGCTCGATCCCAGGACCCTGAGATCATGACCTGAGCTGAAGGCAGAGACTTTAACCCACTGAGCCACCCAGGGGCCCTTGCCCGCTCACTTTAAATCTGGAGGTTTCTTTGGGCCTAAAATGAGTTTCTTGCAGACAGCATATCAGTGGGTCTTTTTTTTTTTAATCCATTCTGATACCCTGTGTCTTCTGGTTGGAGCATTTGGCCCATTTACATTCAGGGTATCTATTGAAAGATATGAATTTAATGCCATTGTATTGCCTGTATGGTGACTGTTACAGTATATTGTCTCTGTTCCTTTCTGGTTTGTTACTTTTAGGCTCTCTCTTTGCTTATAGGACCCGTTACAATATTTCTGGTAGAGCTGGTTTGGTGTTTGTAAATTCTTTTAGTTTTCGTTTGTCCTGGAAACTTTTTATGTCTCTTATTTTCAATGACAGCCTAGTTGGATAAAGTATTTTTGGCTGCATAGTTTTCTCATTTAGTGCTCTGAATATATCATGCCTGTCCTTTCTGTCCTGTCAGGTATCTGTGGATAGGTCTATTGCCAATCTAATATTTCTACCATTGTATGTTACTGACCTCTTGTCCAGAGCTCCTTTCAAGATTTTCTCTTTCTCAATGAGACTTGTATGTTTTACTATTAGATAACAGGGTGTAGGTCTATTTTTATTGATTTTGAAGGGGGTTTTCTGAGTGTTTCCTGGATTTTGATGCTTTTTCCCTTTGCCAAATTAGGGATACACTCTGCTATAATTTGTTCCAATATACCTTTTGCCCCTCTCTTTCTTCTTCTTCTTCTTCTGGGATCTCAATTATTCTAATATTGTTTTGTCTTATGGTATCACTTATCTCTCACATTCTCCCCTTGTGGTCTAGTAATTCTTTGGCTCTCTTTTGCTCAACTTCTTTATTACCCATCATTTGGTTTTCTATATTGCTAATTCTCACTACTGCTTCATTTATCCTAGCAGTAAGAGCTTCCGTTTTTGTTTGCACCTCATTAATAGCTTTTTTGATTTCAACATGGCTAGATTTTAGTTCTTTTATTTCTCCACAAATGGATTTTCTTTCTACAGAAAGGGATTCACTAATATATTCCATGCTTTTTTTCAACTTACCTAGTCCCCTGAGAATTGTCATTCTGAACTTTAGTTCTGACATATTATTAATGTCCATATTGATTAGGTCCCTAGCTGTCAGTACTGCCTCTTT
Source organism: Mustela lutreola (assembly GCF_030435805.1). Lineage (NCBI taxonomy): Eukaryota > Metazoa > Chordata > Mammalia > Carnivora > Mustelidae > Mustela > Mustela lutreola. The sequence continues at coordinate 26,270,963 of NC_081308.1, read as the reverse complement.
TTTTTTTTTTTTTTTTTTTTTTTTTGGTGAGTTTTTCTGCCTTGTCACTTTACCTAGATAAGAATAGATAAATAAGAGAACAAAATACTAAAAAGGTAGCAATGACCCCAGAAAAGTGTGCACTAAGCAAATCAGAAGAGACCCAAAACTGGGAGGAGATGAAAGGGGGGGGGAAACTATAATATTGATGAATAGAACAGAGTCACACATTTGATTTTGCATGTATTTTGGTCTGTTAGAGGAAATTGCCTCCCAAAATTTGAAAGAAAGAAAAACATATATATATATATATATATATATATATATATATATATATATATATATATATGGGTAAACACCGTGAAGGGATGGAATATGATTCTAAAGATGATAATTTAAAAATATTCTAAAAAAGGAATTGATAAGATAAGAAGCTGGTTGAAAAAAGAAAAAAAAAAGAGGAAAGGATGTGATCAGGCTGGAGACTAGAATAAGGTCATGCACTTGATTTAGGGTATGTTTTGATCTATTAGAAGAAATTGTATCCCAACATTAAAAAAAAACCCTATATGTATACAAAAATAAGGTTAAATACAATGAACGGATATAATATGACTATAACAATGAAAATTTTAAAAGATTTTTTAGAAAGGTATTAATAAGATAAAATAGTTTTAAAAAGGTTAAAATAGGAAACAGGAAAAATTAAAATAAATAGAGTAGGAAAAAAATAAAATAAAAAAAATTAATATTGAAAGACTAAAGAATCACAGGGCAAAAGCCATGAATTGTATGTGTTGCATTCCCCTAACTCTGTAGTTTTGCAATTCTCATTGATTGGTAAACTTGGTCTTGGCTGGATGTTCTTGCTGATCTTCTGTGGGGGGAGGCTATTGCCATTATTCTCAAATGCCTTTGCCCAACACAGAATTGCACCACCTTTCCAGAGGCTAGGCTAAGTAATCTGTGCAGTTTTGGTCTCAGGAGCTTTTGTTGCCTAAATGCTTTCCATACATCTTTGGAGGGCAGGAATGAAAATGGCGGCCTCCCAATCTCTGGCCCTGTAGGAGCTGAGAGCTCAGGGCCCCACTCCTCAGTGCACCCTTGGAGAAAAGCAGCCAATCCCTCCCATCTCCCTGGTCTCTGGCTGCATTCCGTGTTCACCCAACTTGTGACAGAGTGTTTCTATCTCTGTGCATAGCCCTGTTTGGAGTCTCCAAACCCAGCAGATTCCTGCCATGTGCCTCTGTGCCACTCCTCCTGGAAGAGGAAGGAGGGGTTCTCTGTGGATCTGCCACTTGTGGGGTCTCTGCTCAAAGAGCAGTGGCCTTTCTGTGCCGCAGATCACAGTTTAAGGTAAGGTAATCCTGAGCTGAGAATTGACTCCTCAGCACCACCTCTGCAGCTGGGTTCCCCACTATAACACATGGGAGCTCTGTCACCCTCAGAAACCCCTGGTCTTTTGGTGACCCCGCGGGTCCTAATTAACATGTCCCTGCAAGGGCTCCATCTACCACTTAGCCCCTGGAGTGATGTCCCTCAGTGGAGCAGACTTCTAAAAGTTCCAATTTTGTGCTCTGTTTCTCTCTCACTTGCCAGGAGCTGGCCCCTTCCCCTACGGTCAGTCTACCCATAGGTTGCCTTGGATTCACTTCTCTGTACACCCTAACTTCTGGAAAGTTGTCAATTTTTTGTTCCTAGAATTTCTTCTCTTCTTCTCTTCTATCTCCTGTTGAGTTTGTAGGTGTACAGAATGGTTTGATAACTATCCAGCTGAACTCCTGGGAAATGATGCTATTTAGGTTTTCCCTCCTCTGCCACCTTGCTCCTCCCTCTACACATAGTGTGTTATTCTCTCATTTTCCTTACTTGTCTGAGGGAAAATAGAGTGGTGATTGGAGCTTGGTTTCTGATTTTAAGGAATGGGAGACAAGTGATTTGAAAGAGCAGTGCTCCTGCTGATGTGGCGCTCTGTGCCCAGTGTGTGAGGGTTTGAAACTTGGACTTGGAAGTGTTGATGTTCAGGGAGGATGCTGTCTGAGTTTCCTGCACACAGTGTCGCTCAGCTGGTCTGCCTAAACAGACCCATTCCTGCCTTTTGAAGGGCAGCTTGAAGGTGGCTTGAAACCCTAGGGCACTGGAGGGATGATCTGGAAGGGTCATCTCGGTGTTGCCAGTGTAGACAAACCCAGGGAATTCCAGAGCTAATGATGAACACGCTTCTGAGACTGGAGTTTGCATCTCTGTGAATAGCATTGAGCTGGGGTGGAAAACAGCCTCTGGGTCTTAGGAGTCATCATGTCAGCAGGATTTCTAATCTGGATGGGTAGTCAGATTAGAAAGCTGGGAGATTGTGAGGCTGTGGTGGTGGGCCTTGATGCACAGGCCAGCTTGCTCCAGGGACAGGGCTCTGTTCCCTAGCCAGCACTCCTGCTGCAAATGTGATACAAAACTTGCTTCCTCTTTGGTTCTCTAGCCCTCATCTCAACAGGGGGCTTGGTGGGAAGCAGCCCACTGGCACCATTATGGATTCTTGCCCAGTGTGCCCCTTGCTTCCTCGGATGACGCACCGCAGGTGTCCTCTGCCTGGTGTCTGAGAATTCAGCCAGCAGAAGCAGTTCTTCCAGAGCCACACCCCTGAGAAATCCTCCACTTTCTTGTGCTGTGTGGAAGAGGCCAGTTTTCATTTGGAACTGAAATCTCAGCTCCTGCCATTAGGTTCCAAGACCACACAGCACACTAGTCTCCTTGAAGCTCTAGTTCCCCATGGGGCCTGAAGTGTGAGACTGAGACCGAACCTGGGCAGCCTGCTGCTGCTGCTGCTACTGCAGCAGTTTCCTTCCTGAAAACTGTGCAGCAAATCCTGGTTTGTGATGATGTTCGAGGAAAGAGGGACAGGTGCACCATTCTGCCCCAGCACAGAAGGATGCCAAACGTCAGTCACAGGTGGCTGGTGCAGGGAGGAGAGATGTCCGTATCCTAGGACCTTGGCCAGAGAAAGATTTGGATGCTTCTCTGCTCAGGCTTCTCAGATGAGCACATCAGGCAAGGGGAAGAAGCATGTGTGTGCTCACCTGGAATCGAGGACGGTGTCTTGGCTTCAGCTTTCATGTGTAACTGGATTCCTCTTATGGTTCATTTTCCTCATGGTCTTCAGAGTGCCGTAGAGGGACCATTGTCCTGGGCATCCTGGCTGTGCCAGAACTCTGGTCACTTTTTCCCCCAGGGCTTTGGACTAGGAAATCGGAGGGAGTCAGTGGTGAAACCATCTGAGTAGGCCTCCGTTTTTCCCTTGCCGAGATGGCCTGGTGACTGTGATAATTGCTCTGGAAATAGAAAGCAGGAGAAAGGGCTGGGGTGCTGAAGGGGAGGTGGCGGTGGTGCTTGCTCTTCACATATGTGGTGCCAGGTGGGTCTTCACTAGGAAGGTGATGCTTGAGTCAATTTCAAAAGGTGAGTGATATCACATCAAGAGCCTTCTAAATGGAAGGGAAAGTATATGCAAAGGCCCTGGGGCAGGAGTATACCAGGTATGTCCAGGAGCAGCAAGGAGGGCTTGTGGCCACAGGAGACAGCTTAGGACATGACCTCAGGGAGAAGACAGTAGGTTGACAGAAAGCCATTGCAGGGCCATGACTCCATGGGACCCTGTTTCCCTGAGGCATTCTGGCTATAGTGTTGAGAACAATAACAGGGTTGTGGATGGGCAAGGGAGGTCAATGATGAAGCTTATCCAGAAATTCAGGAAAGAGATTGGCTCCAGCGTGGACCAGACAGGCAGCCTTGAAAGGAGGCGTTAGTGCTATTCTGGGTACCTATTAAAGATGGAGCTCACAGGATTTGCTGATGCGTTTGATATTGGAAATGGGAGGAAGGAGGAATTGAGATAACTCTGACCTCTTGTTGGTTGTCCTGAGTGAGGCAAAGGAGGGGGTTTCTAGGGTAGGAGGTAGTCTGTGTCCCACCTGCTGAGGAAGGTGCCTTTCACAGTGGACCTGCTGATGTTTTTGTCTGGGAGAACTTCTACCCCTGCCCCCAGCAACTTTCAAGTACAAGTCTTCCCCACTTTTCTCAAAGTTCATGGTAAGGCACTTGGCTTTTTGGAAAGATCTATGTTATTACCCAGCTCTAGTAGCAGGAAGAAGCCTGAAGAGGATTTCCCTTTTATGAAAAAAAAGACAAGAAGTGGGCATTGCGTTCAGCATCTGTTTTGTGGGGAACCACTACAAAGGCAGCCTGCACGCCAACCAGCTCCTTCCTGGGCAGTGCTCTCCACATCCAGCCACCAGCACTTTGAGTTGTGTCTGTGATCATCTGCAGTGCTTTATCTCCATTTATCTAAGGCATCCATTGGATGTTATGTCCTGAGGCCTAAGAATAACCAAAGAGAAGGAACTTTTGGTGTCTGAGCATTCTCACTCATTTTTCTGCAGAAATGAATGGTAATTCCTTTTTCAGTTTATGCCATTTCTGCTGTGAAATGTTGCCTAGGAACACTGTACATTCAAGTACCAGGGGAGCCTGTACCCCACCCTGCAGGGTTAGCTTTCATCTCCATGCTGCACAGAACATTCCATGACTTGCGGATTTTGTCACTCAAACATGGCGCCTTTGACTACCTTCACCCATTTTCCCCCACCATCCCTGAATCTGGCAACCACCAATCTGTTCTCATTATCTATGCATTTAGTATTTTTTTTCCCATGTGGAATGTCCATGGGAGCCTCTGGTATTTGTCTTTCTGTGTCTGAATTGCTTAGCATAAGTCTCCCAAGGTTGATGTTTCCATGTCTAGTTACTGTGAATAATGCTGCCATGAACATGGGAGTGCATCTCTCTTTTGGTGGGAGTGCTTTTGTGTTCTCCAAAGAAATACCCAGTAGAGCAATTACCAGATTATGTGGTAGTTGTATTAATTTTTTCCTGGAACCTCCATAGCATTTGTCACAGTGGCTTCACCATTTCAATTCCCACCACCAGTGCACAGGGTCCCCTTGTGTACACACCCTTGACCACACCTGGTGTCTGTCTCTGGGATGATTGCTGTTTGCACAATTGTGAGGCGATAGCTGATTGCGGTTTTGATTTCTGTTTACCTGACGACAATTAGTGATGTTGAACAACTTTCTCTTGTCTGTTGGCCACCTGTATGCCATCTTTGGAAAGTATCATATATGTTGGCTTTGCTGCTATAGACATTGGGATGCACGTGACCCCTCAGATCACTATATTTGCAGCTTTGGGGTTAATACCCAGTACTGCAATTGTAGGATCATAGGGTAGCTCTATTTTCAACTTCTTGAGAAACTTCCACACTGTTTTCCAGGGTGGCTTCACCAGCTTCCATTCCCAACTACAGTATAAAAGTGTTCCTCTTTCTCCACATCCTCGCCAACAACTGTTGTTTCCTGACTTATTCATTTTCACCATTCTGACTGGTGTAAGGTGGTATCTCATTATGGATTTGATTTGTATTTTCCTAATGTTGAGAGATGTTGAGCACTTTATGTGCCTGTTGGCCATTTGGATGTCTTCTTTGGAGTAATGTCTGTTCATGTCTTTGGTCTATTTCTTGATTGGATTATTTGTTCTGTGGGTGTTGAGTTTGGTAAGTTCTTTCTAGATTTTGGATACTAGCCCTTTGTCTGATATGTCATTTGAAATTATCTTCTCTCATTCTGTCTGTTGTCTTTTGGTTTTGTTGACTGTTTCCTTTCTATGCAAAAGCTTTCTATCTTGATGAAATTCCAACAGTTCATTTTTGTCTTTGTTTCCCTCACCTTTGGAGACCTATCTAGCAAGAAGTTACTGTGGCTGAGGTCAAAGAAGTTGTTCCTCTGTTCTCCTCAAGGTTTTGGATGAATTCTGTCTCACATTGAGGTCTTTTATCCATATAGAGTCCATTTTTTGTGTGTGGTATAAGAAAATGGTCCAGTATCATTCTTCTGCATGTGGCTATCCTGTGTCCCCAGCACCATTTGTTGAAGAGACTTTTTTTCCCATTGGATATTCTTTCCTGCTTTGAGGAAGATTAAGTGACCCTAGAGTTGAGAGTCCATTTCTGATTTTCCTATTCTGTTCCATTGATTTATGGGTCTGCTTTTGTGCCAGTACCGTACTGTCTTGATGATTACAGCTTTGAAATAGAGCTTGAAGTCTGCAATTGGTTTGCCACCAAGTTTGGTTTTCTTTTTCAACATCCTTTTGGCTATTTGGGGTGTTTTCTGCTTCCATACAAATTTGGGGATTATTTATCCCAGTTCTGTGGAAAATGTGGATGGTATTTTGATAGGTACTGCATTGAATTTGTGGATTGTTCTAGGTAACATGGACATTTTCACAATATTTTTTTCTTCCAGTCCATGAGCAAAGAATATTTTCCCATTTCTTTGTGTCTTCCTCCATTTTGCTCATGATTATTCTATAGTTGTCTGAGTACAGATCCTTTGCCTCTTTTGTTAGATGGATTCCTAAGTATCTTATGGTTTTGGGTGCAATTATACATGGGATGGACCCCTTAATTTCTCTTTCTTCTGTCACATCGCTGCTATAGACAAATGCAATGGATTTCTGCGCATTGATTTTATATCCTTCCGCTTTACGGAATTCCTGGATGAGTTCTAGGAATTTTGTGGTGGTCTTTTGGGTTTTCCACAGAAAGTATCTTATTGTCTGCAAAGGGTGAGAGTTTGACTTCTTTGCTGATTCAGATACCTTTTATTTCTTTGTGTTGTGTGATGGCTGAAGCTAGGAATTCTGTACTATGTTGAACAATAATGATGAGAATGGCCTTCTCTGCCATGTTTCTGACCTGAAGGGAAAGCTCTCAGGTTTTCCCAATGAGAATGATATTTGCTGTGGGTTTACCATAGATGGCCTTTATGATGTGGAGGTATGTACCCTCTATCCTTCCACAGTGAAGAATTTTTATCAAGAAAGGATGCTTTAATTTGTCAAGTGCTTTTCCTGCATGAGAAAGAGGAACCTGTGATTCTTGTTTTTTCTTCTATTAAGGTAGTGGATTCCATGGATTGATTTGCAGTTGTCGAATCACCTTTGCAGCCTGGAATAAATTCGCTTTGGTCATGGAGAATCATCCTTTTAATGGGCTGTTGGATCCTACTGGCTAGTATGTAGGGGAGAATTTTTATATTCTCATATTCATCAGGGATAGTAGCCAGTAATTCTTTCTTTGGGTGGGGCCTTTGTCTGGTTCTGGGGTCAAGGTGCTGGCCTAATCCAAAGGGTTTGGAAGTTTTCCTTCCAGTTCTATTTTTTGGAAAGGTTTCAGAAGAAGAGGGCTTGGGTGCCAGGCCTTGTACACAGAAGTCAGGAAAACAAAACTAGGGTTAGGGGGTAGGACTTAGGGACATTGGGACCCAAACTGCTGCCACTGAGGTGAGCTCCTGTGGACACTGAGTTGAGGACATGGGTCAGGTTGAGGGTCAGGCTCCAGGATTGTGGCCAGGGTGGGCGGGCACAGACGGTTGGGGTAGCCTCAGGGGGCATGCAGATTTCTTTTACTCTCAGGGCTTTGCACAGCTCCAAATGACATGGTTTCCTTCTGGAGGCAGGTAATGTACTGTGTTGTGGCTCAGGGGACAGGTGCCAGGCCTCTGGGGACAGAAGTCTGAAAGCCCAACCTAGGGTTATGGATAGGGCCTATGGGTATGGCAGGCCCAATATGCCAGAGCTAAGGCAAGCTTACCAGGGGACTGAGTTGAGGGTGGGGTCAGAATGAGTATCAGGTTGCAGTTTTGTGTCCAAGGGTCCATGAATATTGGGGTGGCCTCAGGGGGGTATGCAGATTTCTCCTGCTCTGAGGGTTTTCTGCAGCTCCAAATGGCATAGTTTCCTTCTGGGGTGTCAGAGGAGTCCTGTGGTGTGGCTCAGGGATCCCCAAACTGGAGGGATTCAGGGCCAGGAGTCTGTGGACAGAAGCCTGAAAATCCAACCTAGGGTTAGGGTTAGGTCATAGGGCAATAGCACCCCTGATCTGCTAGCGCTGAGGTGAGCTCCCCAGGGGGCTGAGTTGAAAGCAGGGGCGGGGTCAGGTTGCGTGCCAGGCTGTGGGTTTGTGGCCAGCATGGCCACCGAATGTGTGGTTGGATTCAGGCAGCATGGAGGTTTCTCACACTCTGCAGGATTTGCACAGCTCCAAATGGCACAGTATCCTTCTGTGTGGCAGGTGGAGTCCTGGGCTGTGGCTCAGGGGTCCCCAATCTGGAGTGCTTGGGGGTCCAGCCTTTGGGGACAGAAGCCTACAAGCTCAACCTAGGGTAAGTGTTAGGGCCTAGGGGCTTGGCAGGCCCAATCTGCTGGTACTGAGAGTTCCCCGGGAGTCTGGGTCGAGGGTAGGGGTTAGGCTGGGTGTCAACCCGAGGGTTTCTGTCTGGAGGCCACCGAAAGTGGGGGTGGCCTCAGGGCAGTATGAAGGTTTCTCCCAATCTGAGGGTTTTGTGCAGCTCCAAATGGCATGGAGCAGCAGGCAGAGTCTTGTGGTGCAGCTCAGGCCCCTCAGTCTAAGGGACTGTGGGCCAGGCCTCTGAACAAAACCTGAAACCCAACACAGGGTTACGGTTAGGGCGTAGGGGCTTGGCAGGCCTGACCTGCCAGTGCTGAGGTGAGCTTCCCAAGGGGCTGACTTCAGGGCAGGGGTCAGGCTGTTAGGCTGTGGGTTTGGGTCCAGGGGGCCCGCTGAACAAGGTAGTGGCCTCAAGGGGGCATGGAGGTTTTTCCCTATCTGAGGATTTTGCACAGCTCCAAATGGCATGGTTTCCTTCTGGGGGGCAGGCAGAGTGCTGGGGTGTTTCTGAGGGATACCCAATCTGGAGGGCTTGGGGGCTAAGCCTCTGGAAATGGAAGCCTGATAACCCACCTAGGGTTAGGGTTAAGGCCTAGGGGCATGGCAGGGCAGATTTGCCAGCACTGAGGCAGTCTCCCCAAGGGGGCTGAGTTGAGGGTGCATGTCAGGCAGTGCATCAGGCTTCAGGTTTGTGACCGTGGTGTCCCCGAGGGTGGGAATGGCCTCAGGGGATATGCAAGTTTCTCCTACTCTGAGAGTTCTGTGCAGCTCTAAAGGGCGAGGTTTCCTCCTCGGTGACAGGTGGAGTCCTGGGGTGTGGTTCAGGGGTCCCAATCTGGAGGGCTTGGGGGCCAGACTTCTGAAAACGGAAGACTGAAAACCTAACCTAGGGTCAGGGTTAGGGCCTAGGGGCATGGCAGGCCTGATTTCCTAGTGCTGCGGTGGGCTCCCAAGGGGCTGAGTAGAGGGCAGGGGTTGCTGCTGTTCTGAGGTGATTTGAGCTGCACATGTGCCTCGCTTTAGAATACTTGCGAGGTTTGGGCCGCGGTGTGGGTCCATTTGGGTTCTCTGATGGCCCCCGTTGATGGAAGCAATTTTGCTGAGGGTTTCTAGCCACTTCTCATGAGCTTTCTGCCACAGTCAGTTTGGGTAGAAAGGCCATGAGAATTGGCCAGCTTTGTATGGCGATTTAGGTCATGTGTGGGTGCCTGGTGTTTAGAGGGCTTTCTTGCTAAGATCGTGAGTGACTGTCCAGGACCACAGGCTGGGTCAATGTGGATCCCATGAAGTCCACTGCTGATGTGAGCTCCCCAGGGACAGGATTAAGAGCGGGGGTCAGGCTGATGGTCAGGCTCTGGGTTTGTGCCCTGGGGGGTTGCTGAATGTTGGGGTGGCCTCAGGGGGTCATGCACTTTTCTCCCACTCTGGGGGTTTTGTACAGCTCCAAATGGCACAATTTCCTCCTGAGTGGCAGGCAGAGTCCTGGAGTGTGTCTCGGGGTCCCTAGTCTGGAGCACTTGGAGCATAGGCCTCTGGGAATGGAAGCCTGAAAACCCAGGATAGGGGAGGTTTAAGGCCTAGGGGCACAGCAGGTCCAATCTCCTGGCACTGAGGTGGGCGCCGGGAAGGTGAATTGAAGGCGGTGGTCAGGGAGTGTGTAAGCCTCTGGGTTTATGGCCAGGGGGTCTCCGTTGTTGGGGGTGGCCACAGAAGGGCATGTAGGTATCTCCAGTTTTGACGATTCTGTGAAGGTGAAAATGGCAGTGTCCTCCTGGGTGGCAGGTGGAGTCTTGGTGTGTGGCTCAGGAGTCCTCAATTGGTGGAGCTTGGGGGCCAGGTCTCTGGGGACAAAAGCCTATAAACCAAACCTAGGGTTCAGTTTAGAGCCTAGGGACAAGGTAGGCCTGATCTGCCAGGGCTGAGACTGGCACACCAGGGTGCTGATTAGAGGGAGGGTTTGGCCAGGCATGCCCTTGGCTTTTAGATCAATTTCTCACAGGGTTTGGGTTGCGATCATTCGGGACCTCGAGCCAGGAGCAGGCGGCAACCTGAAGGCCTGTGCAGCAGGAAGTGTGTTCGACAGGGATTTCCAGCCAATTCTCACGAGCTTTCTGCCCAAATCGATATCGATTTGGGCAGAAAGCTCGTGAGAATTGGCCAGTGTGGTGCAGCAATTCGGGCCATGCTTGTGCCCGCTATTTAGAGCGCTTTCTCTACTAGGTGCATGTTACAATGATCCAGGAACTTGGGCCAGGGACACTCGGCTCCTGAGAAGTTCCCAGCTGATGGGAGCTTTCCTGAGGCAGAGTAGCTGGAGGGGCTCAGTCTGAGCATCAAGCTCCGTATTGGTGGCCTGGTGGGGTGCTGAAGGTGGGCATGGCTTTGGGGGGCAATGCAGGTTTCTCCCGCTCTGATGGTTTTGCTCAGCTCTGAATGGCTCAGTTTCCTCTTGGGTGGCAGGTGGAGTCCCGGTGTGTGGCTCAGGGGTTCCCATCCTGGAGGGCTTGGGGGCTAGGCCTCTGGGGACAGAAGCCTGAAAACCTGAACTAGGGTTAGGAGCTAGGGGCATGGCAGGCCTAATCTGCTTACGCTGAGGTGGTCTCCCCAAGGGACTGAATTGAGAGTGGGGGGCAGGCTGACTATCAGGCTGTGACTTTGTTTCCTGGAGGGCCAAAACCGTGGGGGGTGGCCTCAGCGGAGCATGGAGGTTTCTCCGCCTCAGAGGGTTTTGCCCTGCTCCAAATGTCACAGTTTCCTTCTGAGTGGTAGGCACAGTCCTGTGATATGGCACTGGGGTCTGCAGTCAGGAGAGACAGTACTAGTGCGGCTTGAGGCCAATGGAAGCAGTTGTGAGATGTACTGGTGGATGCTCAAGGTCCGGCAGTGCAGGTTCACGCCACTGGAGGGAGTGGTGAGCTGTGATGGGTGTGTCACTTTAAGGCATGGTAATGCTGCTTGCCACCACTAGAGGCAGTGGCGAGCTGCAGTGGGAAACAAGCCTGAAGAGGAGTCAGCACAGCCTGTTGGCTCTGAGGGCAGTGGTGAGGCACTGCAGCTCCTTTCTACAGGAGGGAGTGGTGAGCTGTATAGTCTGTTTCCCCAGGCTCAAGAGCAGTGGTAACAACCCCCAGCTGTTTTCCCACTCAGCATTGTACCCCGTGTCCCCAGGTTTGGTGGTAATGTGCTGTCTTCCCAGTGGGGGTCCGGAGCCCCAGAGGGAGCCAAACCCGACTCATGTTGCATTTAGAACGATGAGTTCAGCGTTTGTATAGAAGAGTATATTCACATGTCCAAAAACGACAAGAGCATTGGTCGGCTTTAGAAGAAGTTTATTAGCACTTAAGAAACAAGCATGTGTCTCTCCTTCTCCCAGGAATCGGAGCAGGTGTGCAGGCTTTAGGTGGGAGGGGCCTGCTTATCCCCACCAGACAACCCGTCTTCACTCTGGCTCCAGGAGACATGCAGTTTGGAAATCAGCGTCTGACTCAGTCATGCAGCCTGTCCCAGGACATCAGCGTTCAGAGAAAACAGCAGGCCCATTGGATACAATGTCCCATCCATGCCAGTGCTGGAGGTAAAACTTCTCTTTCACCCCAAACCTCCTGGGCTTTTCTCTTGTCTCCAGTGGAGCCACGAAATCACAGTAAAGCAGCTGCCAGCCATCTAGAGTGGGGGCCCGAGTTCCTGAGTTTCCCTGCAGGGGGCACCTGCCAGGGGATCCCATTTTCTCTGTTCATTTCTGGCTTCTGAAGGTATTTGGAGCATCTCTTTCCCAGGCAATCCCTTGGATTCCAAACAGAAGATGAGATGGACTCAGTGTTTGGGAGGTAGAATGTGTTCCTTCATCTATGTGTTTATTCCATTGGGCTGAGGCTGTGGTGGAATGGCCGGCATCTAGAGTTAGGTGGCTGTTTGTGATCAGATAGAGGCTTGGATGATGGCCTTTGTTCAAGGTGATGTATCCCAATGGATTCATCTTTTTTATCCAAAGGGTTCCAATGAGGGCAGAGGGAGAATTCAAAAGGATTCCAAGGAGTCTTGGATGATTGAAAAGGGAAACTTGACTCTCTAGCTTCACTCAGTGGACCATCTAGAGAGTTGGACATGCCATTCTTTCTCTGCAGTCTCATGGGTGGTGAAGTCAGAAGGGGAGTCTTTGGGTTCCCCTGGATAGAGGCATTCTGATGGCTTCACAGGCATGGGTCAGGAACCCCGGAGTGAATTTCTGGGGCTGCTTGCAGGATGCCAGGTGAGTCACGTTATCCCCCAGGTTTTCTGTTTCCTCCTTAGGAAATTGCTGGCAGGGAATGTTCTGCTTAAAGAGGAACTCTCCTGCACTGTCGGTAGGCATGCAGGTTGTTGCAGCCACTCTAGAAGAGAGTATGGTTGTTCCTCCAAAAGCTAAGAACTGAACAACCCAAGGATCTAGCAATTTCCCTCCTAGGTATTTTCCTAAAGGGCACAAAAATACACATTCAGTATGGGTACAAGCACCGTGATATTGACACCAGCATTATCAACCACAGTGAAACGATGGAGGGAGTCTCCATGTCCATTCACTGATGAGTGAGATAGATATATATATGAATATAGATCTATAATCTCCCACATCTTCTTAATGGAATAGGAATCAGGTTCAAATAGAATGAAATCTTACCATCTGCAAGGGTGTGGATGGATCTAGAGTGGATTTAGCTAAGCAAAATCAGTAGGAAAAGAATAATGGCCTATAATTTGACTTCTATGGAATTTTAGGAAGAAAACAGATGAACATATTGAAGGGAGAAAAATAGGCCAATAAGGAAACAGACTCAAACTTAGAGCATAAACCAAGGATTGATAGAGGGTAGGGGTGTGGAGAGGAAGGGTTAAATGGGTGACAGCTATTAGGGAGGCACTTGTTGTGATGAGCTCTGGGTGTTCTATGCAGGCCTGGAATCACGAAATCCTACTCTTGAAGCAAAAGAATTAACACTGCATGGAAACAAATTGGAACTGAAGTCAAGGAATTTAAGAAGAAGACCGTGTTCTACTTCATGAAGAGTGAGGTAAAAATGGAGTGATTTTTGCTCTCCTGTTCTGTCAGTGATCATTTTCAAACACACTGTGGTAGGATACACTAGTTTCTGATTGCACAGGAGCCCTCAGAAAGCTTCCAGGAAAGATTCAGATGTCAGAGCATGTCCGTGTTCCATTATATGTTCCTTCCAGTGTGCGCAGGTACAAAGGTAAGTGGAGAGAAATATGGCAGAAGAGGAGAGGAGGTGTTAAGCAGTCAGGAGGTAGACTTCCCCCTTTCTCATGAAAGCCTTGGGCCAGTGTAAATTGAGAAGAAGGAGGGGGGGGCGGAATCCCAGAGTTTTGCAGCAGACAGGGGAGTTCCAGGTCTGCCTAGAGCTGTCAGGGGTCCCTGAGGAGAATGGAGAAAGGGGCATGGCAGGCCCGAAGTGCTGGTGTGGAGGTGGGTTCCCCGAGGAGCTGAATTGAGGATGGGGGTTCAGGTCGTGCATCAGGATCCAGGTTTGTAGCCAGGGGGCTGCAGAATGTGGAGGAGTCCTCAGGGGGCAGGCAGGTTTCTCTGGCTTTGAGAGTTCTACCCAGCTCCAAATGGACTGGTTTCTTCTTGGGTAGCAGGCAGAGTCTTAGGGTGTGGCTCTGGGGTTCCCATTCTAGGGGTATGGGGGATAGGCCCCTGGTGACAGAAGTCTGAAAATGCAAAGTAGGATTAGGGTTAGGGCCTAGGGGCATGGCAGCCAGCTCTGAGGCATGATCGCTGGGAGGCTGAGTTGAGGGTAGGCATTAGAATCCGGGTTTGTGGCCAGTTGGCTGCCAATGGTGGGGGTGACTTTAAGGGGGCATGCAGATTTCTCCCTCTCTGAGGGTTCCATCAGGCTCCAGATGGCACAATTTCCTTCCGTGTAGCAGGCGGAGTACCAGGGTGTCATTGAGGGGTCCTTAATTGAGGGGGTCTTGGGGCCAGGCCTCTTGGGACAGAAGCCAGAAAACCCAAACTAGGGTTAGGGTTAGGGCCTAGGGCCATGATAGGCCCGATATCGCAGTGCTGATGCGGACTCCCCTCAGGGCTGAGTTGAGGGCATGTGTCCAGTGGCACTGAAGAATCTGGGTTTGCGGCAGGGGACCCCTGATGCTAGGGGTGGCTTTAGGGGTGCATGCAGGTTTGTTGCTCTGAGGCTTCTGAGCAGCTCCAACCAGCAAGGATTTATCCTGCATTTTGGAAAGAGTCCTGTGGTGGTATTAAGTGGTCCTTTATCTGGGGGGGCTGGAGGGCCAGGCCTCTTGGGATGGAAGTCTGAAAACCTAAATTAGGATTAGCGTTAGGGCCTAGGGGCATGGCAGGCCCAATTAGCAGGCACTAGGCAGGATCCGCTGTGGCTGAGTTGTGGACAGGGTTCCAGCGGATTGTCACCATGCGGGTTTGTGGCTAGGGAGCCGCTGAAAGTGGGGGTGGCCTTGGGGGTGGACCTGTAGGTCTCTCCCAGTGTGAGGGTTTTACGCAGCTCTGAAAGGTATGGCTTCCTCCTGAGTGGCAGGCAAAGACTTGGAGTGTGGCTCCGGGGTCCCAATCTGGAGGGGTTGGGGGACAGACCTCAGTGGATGGAAGCCTGAAAACCCAACCTAGGATTAGGGTAAGGGCCTAGCAGCATGGCAGGCCCAGTGCGCTAGTGCCATGGCTTGTAGAGCACTTTCTGGCAGGCTTCGCGCTGCAACCACTCAGGACCCCGGGCCCCAGGTGGCTGCTTCAAAGACCCGAAATGCCAGCGCTGCACTCGCTGGGGGTTCTCCGGCAAATTCTTATGAGATTTCTGCCCAAAGCGATACCATTTCGTGAAAATTGGCTGGTGTTGGGCGGTGACTCTGACCATGCTGGTGACGGTGGTCTAGAGTGCTTTCTGCCTAGGTGAGCGTGGCGAGCATCTGGGAACACAGGCCGGCCCATAGGCCTGCCCTGAGGGACCCAGCTGAGGGGAACTTTCTAGGGGCAGAGCTGATTAAGGGGTTCTGGCTGAGTGTCAACCTCCGTGTTTGTGGCCCAGTGGGGCGCCGAAGGTAGGTGTGGCCTCAGGGGGGTCATGCAGGTATTTCTGGCTCGGTGGGCTTTGTGGAGCTCCAAGCAGCATTTTTACCTCCTGGGTGGCAGGCAGAGTCCTGGTGTGTGGCTCTAGGGTCCCCAACCTGGAGGGATTGGGGGAAGGCTGTGGTGATGGAAAGCTGAAGACCCAACCAAGGGTTAGGGTTAGGGCCTAGGGTTATGGCAGGCCCGATCTGCTGGCTCTGGGGTGGCATCCCCAGAAGGCTGAATTGGGGACAGTGGTCCATCAGCACGTCAGACTGCGGGTTTGTGGCCAGGGTAGCTGCCTATGTTTGGGATGGACTCGGGGAGGCATACGGGTTTCTCCCGGTCTGAGGACACTGCACAGCTCCCAATGGGACAGTTTTATCCTGGGTGGCCATTGGTTTTTTGATGTGTGGTTTTGGGGTCCCCATTCTGGAGGTCTTGGAGGACAGGCCCCCGGTGATGGAAGCCTAAAGACCCAACCTAGGGTTAGGGTTAGGGCCTAGAGGCATGGCAGCCCTGATCCGCCAGTGTTGGGGCGGTGACCTGGGAGGGTTGAGTTGAGGATGGGGGTCCAGCCACGTGTTAGGCTTTGGGTGTGTGGCCAGGGGGACTACTGAAAGAGGGTGTGCCTCAGGGAGGCGTGCAGGTTTCTCCCAGTCTGAGGGTGCTGTGCAGCTCCCAAGGGCACAGTTTACTCCCAAGTGTCAGATGAGTCCAGGATTATGGCTCTGGGGTCCCCAATCTGAAGGGCATGGAGGCCAGCCCCCTGGGAATAGAACCTGAAGACACAATGTAGGGTTAGGGTTAGGGCCTAGGGGTATGCCAGGCTTGATTTGCCAGTGATGGAGCCAGCACCCAGGGGCTAGTAGAGGGAGGGGTTGGCCATGCGTGCACCTGGCTTTTAGGGCCATGACCACTCGGGATGTAGAGCCAGGCCCAGGCAGCTGCTCTGAAGGCCCAAGCTGCTGGCGGTGCATTCCCCAGGGGTTCTCTGGCCTACTCTCTCGAACTCTCTGCCCAAATCAGTATCGATTTGGGCAGTTATCTCCTGAGAATTGGCCAGCTTTGGGCTGGAATTTGGGCAGCACTGGTGCCCGTAGTCTAGATCACTTTCTGGCCTGGTGCGCATGGCAAGCATCCAGGAACAGGGCCGGCCCTGCGCAGCTGTCCTGAGGGCACCAGCTGAGGGGAGCTTTCTGGGGGTAGATTTGAGGGCAAGGTTTCAGCTGAGCGTCAGCCTCTGTGTTTGTGGCCTGGTGGGCCACTGAAGGTGGGGGTGGCTTCAGGGGAGGCAGGCAGGTCTCTCTCTCAGAGGGTGTTGTACAACTCTGAACAGCAAGGGTTCCTCCTGTGTGGCAGGTGGAGTCCTGGTTTGTGGCTCTGGGGTCCCCAATCTGGAGGGCTTGTGGGCCAGGGCCCTGGGGATGGAAGCTTGAAGACCCAACCTAGGGTTAGGGTTAGGGGCTAAGGGCATGGCAGCCCCAATCCAGTAGTGCTGGGGCAGCATCCTGAAGGGTTGAATTGAGGACGGGGTTGGGCTGCACATCAGGCTGTAGATTTCTGGCGGGGGGGGGGGCACTGAATGTGAGGGTGGCCCCAGGGAGGCATGCAGGTTCCTCCAGGTCTAAGGGCACTGTGCAGCTCCCAATGGCACAGTTTCCTCCTGGGTGGCAGACAGATTTGGGTTGTATAGCTCAGAGGTCCCCAGTGTGGAGGGTTTGGGGGACAGGCCCCTGGGGACAGAAGCTTGAAGACCCAACTTGGGCTTCAGGTTAGGGTTTGGGTCATGGTAGACCTGGACCACCAGTGCCGGGGTGGGCACTCCAGGGGGCTGAGTAGAATAAGGGGTTGGCCTCGCATGTGCCTGGCTTGTAGAGCACTTTCTTGCAGGCTTTGGTCTGCGACCACTCAGGACCCCAGGCCAGGCCCAGGCGGCTTCCCTAAAGGCCTTCACCCCTGGTGGAGTGTTTGCCAAGGCTTCTCCAGCCAATACTCACAGGCTTTCTGTCCAAATTGGTATCTATTTGGGCAGAAACCTCGTGAGAATTGGCCAGCACCAGGCGGCGATTTGGGTTGTGCTTGCACATGTGGTATAGAGTGCTTTCTGTCTAGTCGCTCATGGCAAGCATCTGGGAACATGGGCCAGGCCCACGGGGCTGTCCTGAGGGCCCCGGTTGTGGGGAGCTTTCCAGGGGAAGATTTGAGGGAGGGGTTTTAGCTGAGCGTCAGCCTCCATGTGTGTTCCCTGGTGGGGGTGGCCTCAGAGGGGGCATGCAGATTTCTCCCACTCCGAAGTCTTTGCACAGCTCTGAATGGCATGGTTTCCTCCTGGGTGGCAAGTGGAGTCCTGGTATATGGCTCCGGGGTCCCCACTCAGAAGGGCTTGGGGGCCAAAGCCCTGGGGATAGAAGCCTGAAGACCTAAGGTTAGGGTTAGGGCCTAGGGGCATGGCAGGCCCAATCCGCTGGTGCCGAGGCAGCATCCCCAGAGGGCTGAGTTGAGGATGGTGGTCAGACAGAATGTCAGGCTGGGGGTTTGTGGCCAGGGGTGCTACCGAAGTTGGGGTGGCCTTGGGGAGGCATGCAGATTTCTCCTGGTCTGAGGGTGCTGTGCAGTCCAAATGGCATGGTTTCCTCCTGGGTGGCAGGCAGATTCCTGGCATGAAGATTGGTCCCCAATCTGGAGGGCTTCGGGTACAGGTCCCTGGGGACAGAAGCCTGAATAACCAACCTAGAGTTATGTTTAGGGTCTGTGGGCAGGCTTGGTCTGCCGGGGCGAGCACCCCAGGGGGCTGAGTAGAGGGAGGGGTTGGCCATGTGTGTGCCTGGCTTATAGAGAACTTTCTGTCAGGCTTCAGGCCGCGACCACTCGGGGCCATGGGCCAGTCCCAGGTGGCTGCCCTGAAGGCCTGCACTGCCAACAGTACGTTCGCAGGGGCTTCTCCGGACAATTCTCATGAGCTTTCTGCCCAAATCCATATTGATTTGGGCAGAAAGCTCATGAGAATTGGACAACATTGGGGGGCAATTTGGGCTGCACTGTCGCCCATGGTCTACAGTGCTTTCTGGCTAGGTGCACGTTGCGAGCATCAGGGAACACGAGCCGGGCCTTCTAAGCTGCCTGAAGGTCCTGGTTGAGGGGAGCTTTCTGGGGCCTGATTAGAGAGAGTGGTTCTGGCTGAGTGTCAGCCTCTGTGTTTGTTGCCCGATGGGGCACCAAAAGTGGGGGTGGCCTAAGGGGGGGCAGGCATGTCTGTCCCACTTGGAGGTTTTTGAGCAGCTCTGAATGGCACAGTTTCCTCCTGGGTGGCAGGCAGAGTCCTGGTGTGCGGCTCTGGGGTCCCCAATCTGGAGGGCTTGGGGGGAAGGCCTGTGGTTACGGAGGCCTGAAGACCCAACCTAGGGTTTGGGTTAGGGCCTAGGGGCATGGTAGCCTGATCCGGCAGCGCTGGGGCAGCATCCCCAGAGGGCTGAATTGAGAATGGGGTCCGGTGGCACATCAGGCTGCTTTCCTGAGGCCAGGGGAGTCACTGAAAGTTGGGGTGGACTTGGGGAGGCGTGAATGTTTCTCCCGGTCTGAGGGTGCTGCATGCCTCCCAATGGCTGTTTCCTCCTGGGTGGCAGGTGGATTCCTGGCATGTGGCTCTGGGTACCTAATCAGGAGGGCTTGGGGAACAGGCCCCTGGGGACAGTAGTCTGAATAACCAACCTAGGATTTGGGTTAGGGCCAGGGGCATGGCAGGCCCAGGCCACTGGAGCCAGGGTGTGCACCCCAGGGGGTGGAGTAGATGGTAGAGTTAGCCCCGTGTGCGCCGGGCCAGTAGAGTGCTTTCTGGCAGGCTTTGGGCCGTGACCACTTGGCATTGTGAGCCAGGCCCAGGCGGCTGCCCTGAAGGCCTTTGAGGTTGGTGGGGCATTTGCCAGAGGGTCTCCGGGCAGTTCTCATGAGCTTTCTGCCCAAATCAGTATTGATCTGGGCAGAAAGCTCATGAGAATTGGCCATCATTGGGCGGCAATTGGGATGGCACTGGCACCTGTGATCTAGAGTGCTTTCAGGCCTGGTGCACGTAGTGAGCATCCGGGAACATAGGCCAGGCCCATGCAGCTGCTCTGAGGGCCCCGGCTGAGGGGAACTTCCCAGGGGCAGAAGGAGGGGTTCTGGCTGAGTGTTAGCCTCTGTGTTGGTGGCCCAGTGGGGCGCCAAAGGTGGGGATGGCCTTGGGGGCATATATGTCTTTCCTGCTTGGAGGGTTTTATGCAGCTCCGAATGGCACGGTCTCCTTCTGGATGGCGGGCAGAGTCTTGCAGTGCAGCTCCGGGGTCCCCAATCTGGAGGCCTTGGGGGGAAGACCCTGGTGACAGAAGCCTAAAGACCCAACCTAGGGTTAAGGATAGGGCCTAGGGGCACGGCAGGCCTGATCTGCTGGTGCTGGGTCGGCATTCCTAGGGGACCGAGATGAGGACGGGGGTCCTGCTGCATGTCAGGCTGCGGGTTGATGGCTGGAGGGTCTCAGAAGGTGGGGCTAGCCTCAGGGAGGCAGGCAGCTTTCTCCCCGTCTGAGGGTGCTGCGCAGCTCCCAATGGCATAGTTTCCTCCTGGGTAGCAGGTGGACTCCTGGCGTGTGGCTCCAGAATCCCCATTCTGGAGGGCTTGGGGGCCAGGCCCCTGGGGACGGAAGCCTGAAGACTCACCCTAGGGTTTGGGTTAGGGCTTGGGGGCATGACAGCCCCAGTCTGCCAGCACCGGGTCAGATACCCCAGGGGTGCTGAGTAGAGGGAGGGGTTGGCCATGCGTGCGCCTGGCTTGTTTCTGACAGGCTTCGAGCCGTGACCACTCAGGACCCCAGGCCCTGCTCAGGCCATGCTGTCACCCAGGGTGTAGAGCACTTTCTCGCTAGTTGCATCTGGGACAGCCATCTGGGAATAGCCATCCAGGCCCACGCGGCTCCCCCGAGGGCCCCTGTGCAGGGGAGATTTCTGGGGGCAGAGTTGAGGGAGTGGTCTGGCTGAGCATCAGCCTCTGTGTTTGTGGCCCATTGGGTGCCAAAGGTGGGTTTGGCCTCATGGGGTGCATCCAGGTTTCTCCTGCTCTGAGTATTTTGTGCAGTTCTGAATGCCACAGTTCCCTCCTGGGTGACAGTCAGAGTCCTGGGGTGTGGCTTCGGAGTCTCCAATTGGGAGGGCTTGGGTGCCAGGTCTCTGGGGATGGAAGCCTGAAAACCCAACCTCGGGTCAGTGTCAGGGCCTAGGGTCATGGCAGGCCCAATCTGCCGGTGCTGAGGCAGGATCCCCGGGAGGGCTGACTCAAGGTCAGGGCTCAGGCGGCATGTCAGGCTCCAGGTTCTGTGGCTAGGTTGGCCGCCGGAGGTGGTAGTGGCCTCGGGGAAGCATACAGGTTTATCCTAGTCTGAGGGTTCTTCCTGGTCTGAGAGATCTGAATGGCATGGTTTCCTCCTGGGTGGCAGGCTGGCTCCTGGGTTGTGGCTCCAGGGTCGCCAATCTGGAGGGCTTGGGGGACAGGCCCCTGGGGATGGAAGCCTGAAAACCCAACCAAGGGTTAGGGTGAGGGATCAGGGGCATGGCAGACCTGATCTGTTGACGCTGAGGCAGGATCCCTGGGAGCTCATTCGAGGGCAGGGGTCAGGTAGCACGTCACGCTGTGAGTTGGTGCCTAGGGTGACCCAATGAAGGTGGTGGTGGCCTCAGGGAGGCATGCAGGTTTCTTCCATTCCGATGGTTCTGCACAGCTCTGAATGACATGGTTTCCTCCTCAGTGGCAGGCGGATTCCTGGGTTGTGGCTCAGAGGCCCCCAATCTGGAGGGACGGTGCCAGTGTGGCTTTAGACCTGCGGTGGCGTTCTGATCTGCTAAGGAGACGCTGGAAGGCCCGTCAGTGCCAGTTCACGCCACTGGAGGGAGTGGTGAGCTGTGTTGTGTGAGTCCCCAGCAGGCATGTAATGCTACTTGCCACCACTAGAGGCAGTGGTGAGCTGCAGTGGGAAACAAGCCTGAAGAGGAGTCAGCACAGCCTGTTGGCTCTGAGGGCAGTGGTGAGGCACTGCAGCTCCTTTCTACAGGAGGGAGTGGTGAGCTGTATAGTCTGTTTCCCCAGGCTCAAGAGGGTGGTAACAACCCCTGGAGCTGTCCCCCTACTCAGCATTGTGCCCCGCGTCCCCAGGTTTGGTGGTAATGTGCTGTCAGGATGGTGCAGGAGGGTCTTCCCAGTGGAGGTCCGGAGCCCCAGAGGGAGCCAAACCCGACTCATGTTGCATTTGGAACGATGAGTTCAGCGTTTGTATGGAAGAGTATATTCACATGTCCAAAAACGACAAGAGCATTGGTCGGCTTTAGAAGAAGTTTATTAGCACTTAAGAAACAAGCATGTGTCTCTCCTTCTCCCAGGAATCGGAGCAGGTGTGCAGGCTTTAGGTGGGAGGGGCCTGCTTATCCCCACCAGACAACCCGTCTTCACTCTGGCTCCAGGAGACATGCAGTTTGGAAATCAGCGTCTGACTCAGTCATGCAGCCTGTCCCAGGACGTCAGCGTTCAGAGAAAACAGCAGGCCCATTGGACGCAATGTCCCATCCATGCCAGGGCTGGAGGTAAAACTTCTCTTTCACCCCAAACCTCCTGGGCTTTTCTCTTGTCTCCAGTGGAGGCACAAAGTCACAGTAAAGCAGCTGCCAGCCATCTAGAGTGGGGGCCCGAGTTCCTGAGTTTCCCTGCAGGGGGCACGTGCCAGGGGATCCCATTTTCTCTGTTCATTTCTGGCTTCCGAAGGTATTTGGAGCATCTTTTTCCCAGGCAATCCCTTGGATTTGAAAGGGAAGATGAGATGGACTCGGTGTGTGTTTTGAACATAGACTGTGTTCCTTCATCTAACAGTGCTTATTCCATTGGGCCGAGGCTGTGGTGGAATGGCCAGCATCTAGAGTGAGGTGGCTGTTTGTGGTCAGATAGAGATGTGGATGATGTCTTGTCCTTTGTCAAAGGTACTGTATCCTAATGGAGTCCTCTTTTCATCCAAAGGGTTCCAAAGAAGGCAGAGGGAAAATTCAAAAGGATTCCAAGGAGCCTTGGACGTTTTAAAAGGGAAGCTTGACTTTCTAGTTTCACTCAATGGACCCTCTAGATAGTTGGACATGGTGTATTTTCTCTGCAGTTTCATGGGTGTTGAGGTCTGAAGGAGGGTCTTTGACAATTCTTCTGGGTAGAGGTATGCTGGTGGCTTCCAGGGGCTTGGTGTCAGGAACCCTGGGGCGAGTGACAGCGCTGACACTGGGTGAGTCAGGTTATCCCCCAGGTTTTCCATTTCCTCCTTAGGAAATTGCTGGCAGGGAATGTTCTACTTAAAGTGGATCCCTCCTGCACTGTCGGAGGGCCTGGGGGCTGCTGCAGTCACTCTGGAAAAGCGTATGGTGGTTCCTCCAAAAGCTAAAAACTGAATAACCCTGGGATCCAGCCATTGCCCTCCTAGAGATTTCCCCAAAGGGCACAAAAATGCACATTCATTTGGACACAAACACTGTGATGTTTATAGCAGCATTCTCAACAACAGCAAGAAAAACTATGGAGGGAGTCCCAATGTCCATTTGCTGATGAGTGGAGAATGAAGATGTGGGAGATTCACACACGCACGCACGCACGCACTCACTCTCTGGAACAGGACCCAACTTCAAAAAGAATGAAATCTTACTATCTGCAAGGATGTGGATGGATCTCGAGTGGATTAAGCTCAGCAAAGTCAATAAGAAGAGACCAATACCCTATGACTTGACTCCTCCATAATTTTAGAAAGAAAACAGATGAACACAGTGAGGGGAGTAAGATAGGCCAATGAGGAAACAGACTCAACCTTAGAGCACAAACCGAGGGTTGTCCTAGAGGGCAGGGGTGTGGGGGGACGGGTTAAATGGTGATGGCTATTAAGGAAGGCACCTGTTGTGATGAGCTCTGGGTGTTCTACGCAGGTGAGGAAACACGAAATCCTACCCCTGAAGCAAAGGAACTAACGCTGCTTGCAACGAATTGGAATTGAAGTCAACGAAGAAAAGAAGACCATGTTCTGCTTCCTGAAAAGTGAGGTACAGATGGAATGATTTTCGCTCTCCTGCTGTGTAGATGATCATTTTCAAACACACGGTCATAGGATACGCTCGTTTCTTATTGCATAAGGAGTCCTGAGAAAGTATCCATGAAAGAGTCCGGTCTCAGAGCATGTCCTTGTTCCAGAGTGCGCAGGTGCAAAGCTAAGTGGAGAGAAATATGGCAGAAGAGGAAAGAAGGTGTTAAGCAGTCAGGAGGTTGCTCTCTCCCTTTCTCATGAAAACCTTGGGCCAGTATAAGTTGAGAAAAAGGAGGGGGGATCCCAGACTTTTGCTGCAGGCAAGGAAGTTCCAGGTCTGCCTAGAGCTGACAGGGGTCCCTGAAGATAGCTGAGCTAGGGGCATGGCAGGCCCAAACTGCTGGTGCAGAGGTGGGTTCCCCGAGGGGCTGAGTTGAGGACAGGGATCAGGTGGCACATCAGGCTCTGGGTTTGTAGCCAGGGGGCTGTAGAACGTGGGCGAATCCTCAGGGGGAAGGCAGGTTTCTCCGGTTTTGAGGGTTTTGCGCAGCTCCAGTTGGCATGGTTTCCTGCTGGGTGGCAGTCGGACTCCTGGTGTGTGGCTCCAGAGTCCCCAGTCTGGAGGCCTCAAGGGACAGGGCCCTGAAGATGGAAGCCTGAAAACCAAACCGAGGGTTAAAGTCAGGGCTTAGGGGCAAGGCAGGCACCCCATGGGACTGAGTAGTAGGAGGTTTTTTCCTTGCATGCAATGGGCTCCTAGAGGTCTTTCTCACAGGGTTCATGTGTGACCATTCAGAAGCCCAGGCCATGCCCCCCGCAGGGGCCTGTGCTGCTGGAAGTGAGTTTACCACCTGTTTTCCAGCCAATTCTTACAAGCTTTCTGCCCAAATTGATTTCGATTTGGGCAGAAATCTAATAATTGGCCAGTGTTGGGCAGCGATTTGGGCCACACTGGCACCCGCAGTCTTGAGTGCTTTCTCGTTAGGTGCATGTCGTGGCCATCTGGGAACATGGGCTGGACCCCCCGTGGCTCCCCCAAAGACCCTGTGCACGGTAGCTTTCTGGGCATAGAGTTGAGGGAGGGGTTCTGGCTGAACATCAGCCTTCATGTTTACAGCCCAATGTGGTGCCGAATGTGGGGGTGGCCTCAGGTGGGGGGCACGCAGGTTTCTCCCACTCTGTGAGTTTTGTGCACCTCCAAACAGCACGGGTTTCCTCCTGGGTGGCCATCAGAGTCCTTAGTTATGCCTCTGGGTTCCCCAATCTGAAGGGCTTGGGGGACAAACCCCTGGGGATGGAAGCCTGAAGACCCTACCAAGGTTTAGGGTGAGGGTCTAGGGGCATGGCAGGCCTGAGGGGCCAGCGCCGGGTTGGGCACCCCAGGGGCTGAGTAGCAGGAGGCATTGTCCTCGCATTCACCTGGCTTGTAGAGTGCTTTCCTACAGGGTTTGGGCTGCAGCCACTCCAGACCCTGGGCCAGGCCCAGGTAGTGGCCCTGGGGCGCCTGTGCCACCAGAAGCAAGTTCACTGGCAGTTTTCCAGCCAATTCTCATGAGCTTTCTGCCCAAATTGATATTGATTTGGACAGAAAGCTCGTGAGAATTGTCAGCATTGGGCAGCGATTCAGCTGCCATCTAAAGTGCTTTCTCGCTAGGTGTGTGTCGCAAACATCTGGCAACATGGGCAGATCTTATGCCGGTTTTCTGAGGGCCCCCGCCCAGGGGAGCTATCCAGGGGCAGAGATGAAGGAAAGGGTCCTGCTGAACATTAGCCTCTGTGTTTGTGGCCAATGGTGGGAGTAGCCTCGCATGGCAAGGGAGGGGGTGGGGGTGGTGGTGTGTGGGGTGTGGTGTGTGTGTGTGGTGTTTTTTTTTTTTTTTTTTTTTGAAGCTTTCTCCTGCTCTGAGGGGTTTGTGCAGCTCCAAATGGCATGGTTTCCTCCCGTGTAGCAGGCAGAGATCTGGGGTGTGTCTCAGGGGTTGCCAATCTGGAGCGCTTGAGGTCCAGGTCTCTGGAGAGGGAAGCCTGAAAACCCAACCTAGGGTTCGGGTTAAGGCCTAGGAGCATGTCAGGCCCCATCTGCCAGTGCTGAGACCGGCACCCCAGGGGGATGATTAGAAGGAGGGTTTGGGCATGCATGTGCCTGGCTTTTAGAGAGCTTTCTTGCAGTGTTCTTGCTGTTGACCACTTGGGACCAAGGCCAGGCCCAGGCGGCTCCCCTGAGGGCCCACACAGCCAGAATGGAGTTCATGGGGGGGATTTCTGGCCAATTCTCATGAGCTTTCTGCCCAAATTGATATTGATTTGGGCATTAAGCTTTTGAGAATTGGCTGGGGTTGTGCAGTGATTTGGGCCACCCTCACGCCCGCTGTTCAGAGTGCTTTCTCACTAGGTACGTGCTGTGATCATCAGGGAACTCAGGTCGCAGACACTTGGCTCCCCTGATGGCCCCAGCTGAGGGGAGCTTTCTGGGAGGCAGAGGTGAGGGAAGGGCTCAGGCTGTGTCAGGCTCCATGTTGGCGGCCTGGTGGGGCACCGAATGTGGGGGTGGCCTCAGGCGGGGGGCATGCAGCTTTCTCCTGCTCGGAGGGTTTTGCATAGCTCCAAAAGGCACGGTTTCCTCCTGGGTAGCAGGTGGATTCCTGGGCCTTTGCTCCGGGGTCCTCAATCTGGAGGGCTTGGGGAACAGGCCCCTGCAGACAGAAGCCTGAAGACCCAACCCAGTGTTTGGGTTAGGGCCAAGGGGCATGACAGGCCGGATCTGCCATTGCTGAGACCAACAGCGCAGGGAGCTGATTATAGGGAGGCTTTGGCCACGTGTGCACCTGGCTTTTAGAGTGCTTTTTCACAGGGTTTTGGCCACGACCACTCAGGACCTTGAGCCAGGCTCAGGCAGCTCCCCTGAAGGACACCTCTGCTGTAAACTTCTGTACAGGGGGTTTTTGGACAATTCACATGAGCTTTCTACCGAAATTGATATAGATTTGGGCAGAAAGCTCTTGAGAATTGGCCAGCATTGTATGGCTATTTGGGCCTTGTACAAGCCCGGTGTTGGGAGCGCATTCTCACCAGGCGAGTGTTGTGACCCACCTGGCTCCTGAACTGACAATGCATCAGAGAAATAAAACAGACATAAAAAAAAAACCTTGAAATAAAGGAAAATGGAAGCACAATATGCCAAAATTTATGTGATGCGGCAACAGTCCTAATAGGAAAGATAATGCCTACCTTAAAAGAAAGCTCTTGAATAAGAATCTACATGTACCTCTCAAGGAACTAGAAAAAGAAGAACTTAAGTAAGTCCAATGTTAGTAGAAGAAAAAACATGACAGATCAGAGCAAAAATAAATGGAGATTAAAAAGATGTTATAACTAAAAGGTGTGTTTTTTAAAATATAAAAAAAGTTGACAATCCCTAAAAAACAAAGACTCAGTACTGAGAGAACACATTATACCTCGTGAGAAACACTAGGACCAGATGATTTCACTGGTGAATTCTACCAAACATTAAAAAAAATCAATACCAGTTCTCCTCAAACTCTGCTTAAAAACATAAGAAGAGGGAATACTCCTAAACTAAATTTTATTTTATGAGGCCAGCATTACCCTGATACCAAAGTCATATTAGGACACCATTGGCCTAGGAGATTGGCCTCTGGGATTTTGTTTGTTTGTTTTTAAGACTTATTTCTTTATTTTAGAGACAGAGAGCATGAGCTGGAGGGGCAGAGGGAGAGAATCTCAAACAGACTCCACACCAAGCACAGAGCTTAATGTGGGGCTCAATCTCATGACCAGGAGATCATGACCTGAGCGGAAACCAAAAGTCTGTCACTCAACCAACTGCACCACCCAGGTGCCCTCCTGCTTGTGGTTTTCTTATAAATACATTTGCAAAAAATCTCAACAAAATTCTAGCAAGCCAAATCCAACAGGACATTGAGAAGACTAAACACCATGATCAAGTGGGATTTTTCCCTGGGATACAAGGGTAGATCAATATATGCAGATAATTAAATGTAATAAATTAATAAAATCAAGACAAAATCAGAGAGGGAGACAAACCATAAAAGACTTAATCACAGGAAACAAACTGAGGTTGCTGGAGGGGGGTTTGGTGGGGGGATGGGGTAACTGGTGCTGGACATTAAGGAGGGCATGTGATGTAGTGAGCACTGGGTATTATAAATGACTGATAAATCACTGACCTCTACCTCTGAAAGCAATAACACATTATATGTTAGTTAACTGAATTTAAGTAAAAATAAATATGGAAAAAATTTTATAATCTCAATAGATGCAGGAAGAGCATTTGATAAGATTCAACATCCTTGCATATTAAAAACTCAAGAGACTGGGTATAAAAGGAATGCACCTCAACATAGCAAAATCTATATAAAAGACCCTCAATGGTATAAAATTGAAAACTTTCCTGTTAAGATTAGGGATGAGATCAAGGTGCCCACTCTCAGCTCCTATTCAGTGCAGCACTGGAAGTCCCAGTAGAGCAATTAGGCAAAAAAAAAAAAAAAAAAAAAAAAAAAAAAAAAAAAAAAAAAGAAAGAAATAAAGGCATCCAGATTGGAAAGGGAGAAGTAAAACTACTTCAGTTTACAGAAAATATGATCTTACATAGAAAATCCCTGAAGACCCTACCAAAAAAGTATTAGAACTAATCACCAAATTAAAGTTGCAGGATATGGAATTAATGTAAAAAGATTAGTTGTGGGATGCCTGGGTGGCTCAGTCGATTAAGCATCTGCCTTTAGCTCAGGTCATGATTCCAGGGTCCTGGGATCGAGTCCTGCATAGGCTCCCTGTTCAGTGGGGAGCCTGCTTCTCCCTCTGCCTTCTCTGTCTGCAGCCCTCCCTGCTTGTGCTTTCTCTCTCTCTCTGACAAATAAAATTAAAAAAAAAAAAAACACAGGTTAGTTGTGTTTCTATACACAGAAAAAAAACTATCTGAAAAAGAAACACTATTCCATTTACAGGAGCATCGAAGTACATAGGAACATCTTTAACTTGGACATGAACCTAGGAGTGAACATCCTGCCCTTTGTGAAAACTTGAATGGACTTTGAGGGCCTTAGTCTATGTGAGGTAAGTCAGAGAAAAACTATATGATATCAGTCACATGCGGAAACAGTAAAATGGAGGTTATACCAGGGGATGGGGGGGGAGGACAAACACTGACCGAGGTTATAAACATAGAATGAGTAGTAAATAAGCTCTAGAGAGATAATACACAAGATAGTAAATAAAACAAACATCGAATTTGCCAAGAGACTAAAACATAATTATTCTAATCACTAAAAAGAAATATAACATGATAGAGGGGCTAATTATTGCTACAATGGCAATTATAATATATAAATATATCAAGTTAACATTTTATACAACTTAAATTTTACAGTATTATATATCAAATATATTTCATTGAAAAAATTCAAGACACTGATGAGAAATAACTGAAGACATGAATAAATGAACTTTGTTAAAATGTCCATACCACCCAGAGCTATCTACAGACTCAGTGCAAGCCCTATCAAAATTCCAATGACAGTTTTCATAGTAAGAGAAAACAATCCTAAAGTTTTATGTAACAACCAAAGACTCTGAATCCCCAAAGGAATCTTGAGGAAAAACAAAGCTGGTTGTCATTATACTTTCTGATTTCAGACTTCAATACAAAGCTGTAGCAATCAAAACAGAATGGTCCTGGCATAAATACAGACACACTGAACAACAGAACAGAATCTAGAGCCCAGAGATGAGCCCTTGCATATGTGGTGAACTCATATTTCACAAGGAAATCAAGAAGATTCAAGAGAGGAAAGATAGTCTCTTCAGTAAGTGGTGTTGGGGAAACCGGACGACAATATGCAGAAGAATGAAGCTGGACTCCTATCTTACTCCACTGCCCCAAATTAACTTGGAATGGCTTAAATTCTTATATATAAGATCCCAAACTGTGAAACTACTGTAAGAAAACACAGGGACTATGTTCCTCCATCTGGGTCTTGGCAATAATTTTTTTTTTTATATACGACAAAAACACAAGCAACCACGGCAAAAATAAAAAAGTAGAACTATATTGAATTGCAAAGCAAAAGAATTAGGAAAACAAAAAAATCTACAAATAGCAGAAAATACTTTTAAAACCATCTATCAGATAAGGAGTTAATATAATACCTATATAAATTATTCACACAACTCAATAGCAAAACCCCAAGCAATCTAATTTAAAAATGGGCAGAGGACCTGATAGGCATTCTTCCAAAGAAGACATACAGCTGTGTAACAGGTACACGAAAGGTTCCCAACATCATCAGAGAAATGGCAATCAAAACCACACTGAAGGAGTATTTCACGCCTGTTAAAATAGCTCTATTGAACAGATAAGCAATGCTGTGGGAAAAGGGGAGCCCTTGAGCACTATTTTGGGAATATTCCTCAGAAACATTAAAAATACTACCATATGATTGAGAAAATGCACTCCTAGGTAGTACATATAAAGGAAATGAAAACAGAACCTTGAAGAAATATTTGTAGCTTCATGTTCACTGCAGCATTATGCACAACAACCAGCACCTGGACTCTACCTACATGTATATCAAAAAGATAAATGGATAAAGAAAAGGTAGTATATATCCACAAAAATGGAATGTATTTTTTATTTATTTGAGAGAGACAGCACAAGCAGGGTGGGGGTGGCAGAAGGAGAGGGAGAAGCAGGCTCCCCACTGAGCAGGGAGCCCAATGGAGTTGTTTTTTTTTTTTTTTTTAAGATTTTATTTATTTATTTGACAGATCACAAGTAGGCAGAGAGGCAGGCAGAGAGAGAGGGCAGCAGGCTCCCCGCTGAACAGAGAGCCCAATGCGGGGCTTGATTCCAGGACCCTGGGATCATGACCTGAGCCGAAGGCAGAGGCTTTAACCCACTGAGCTACCCAGGCGCCCCCTCAATGTAGGGTTTGATACCAGGACCCCGGGATTATGACTTCACCTGAAGGCATATGCTTCACTGACTGAGCCACCCAAGTGTCCCTGTCCACAACAATGGAATATTATTTAGCCCCATGAAAAGAGGAAATTCTGATTTTGCAATAACACAGATGAAGCTTGAGGACAAACTAAGGGGCAAAAGTCAGAGAATGACAAGTATTTTTTTTTTTTAAATCGAGTATTACCATTTAGTTCCAGGTGTGCAATGTAATAATTCACAATTCTGTATATTTCTCAGTACTCTTCAAGACAAGTGCACTCTTAATCCCCTTTATCAATTTCCCTTACCTACTTCCCCTCTAGCAACCACCAGTTCTCTATTTTTAAGAGCCTTTTTTGCTGGTATTTACATCTTTTTTTTCCTTTGTTAGTTTTGTTTCTTCAATTCCAAATACGAGTGAAATCATATGGTATTTGTCTTTCTCTGACGTTTCAGTTAGTATTGTACTCAGTAGGTCCTTATGTTGTCTTTTATGTGCAGACTCTAAAACCAGTCTCAGATACGGAGAGCAAAATGGTGGTTGCTTGGAGCTGTGAGTGGCAGAAATGAGAATTTGGTCAAAGTGCACAAACTTGCAGCTATAATATCACTAAGTTTTGGGAATCAAGTGTATAATTATAACCTGGTATCAATTATTAATGATACTGTATTATATACTTGAAAGTTGTTAAGAGGGTAAATCTTAAATATTACCACTCTCCCCCAAATTAAAAGTGAGAAGACAGAGGCATTAACTAAGATTACTGAGGTAAGCATTTGCAGTGCAATGCTGTATCTGATCATGAGACTATACACCTTAAACTTC
Source organism: Mustela lutreola (assembly GCF_030435805.1). Lineage (NCBI taxonomy): Eukaryota > Metazoa > Chordata > Mammalia > Carnivora > Mustelidae > Mustela > Mustela lutreola. Next base: position 26,239,725 of record NC_081308.1, on the reverse strand, counting down.
ATATGTTATATGTCAATATTTCAATAAGGGTTAAAAACAATGAACTTATAAAAATCTAAGAAAAAACAGAATTAAGTCCAAAAGAAGTTACTTCAATTAAGGGAAGGCTAAAGAAGAATTTCATACAATGGAAAATATTCACCAATTAATGATTATGTCCTGCTGACTACAATGTCATTTGCATGTGAAAAATTTCCTCCTTAATTAGTTAACCTTGATCCTGTCTTAATCTTAGGAACCATTGGGAATGAATGCATCCATCTTTCCAAGGAAACTGCTGATTATTTTATTTAAGCTTATTGCTGATTTGAACAAAACTGAGGTTCAGGATTAAGGAAAACCATATTATTCAGACAGCTTCAGAAACAGTTCCTCTCATTCTTATAACAGTTTGGAGATTTTAATTTTTATTAAAAGAGACTAATTTTATGATATTAAATAGTTAATGTTATTCTTCAATGTTTCAAGGAAACATTTTCTACATTTGTTCATTTATATCAAAGAAGTATAAAAACAACCTAGTAACATTCAAACACATATCAATCCTTAAAGATTTAAGTTTTAATTGACTCTATAGTCTCTCACATTTCAAATAATTTTATAAGCCCAATACAGCTAGCAAAGTAGCGTCATTGTTACTGGACCTTATTCTGTATTTGATGACAGTTGAGCACAATAACAGTATAATCATATTTCTTTTTTTTTAAAAGATATTATTTATTTGACAGAGAGATCACAAGTAGGCAGAGAGGCAGGCAGAGAGAGAGGAGGAAGCAGGCTCCCCGCTGAGCAGAAAGCCCGATGTGGGACTTGATCCCAGGACCCTGAGATCATGACCTGAGCTGAAGGCAGCGGTTTAACCCACTGAGCCACCCAGGCGCCCCTAATCATATTTCTATGCTGACATAGAAGGCTCTCATTTTTCCCCTGAAAATCACACTGGGATTAATCATTTAATAAGTCCATAATAGCTTAGTCAGTATAATATTACAAGTGTTGAACAATTTAATTTGAATGCATTTGTAGATTATGTCACTTAGAAGAACTATTAATACCTATATAGTCACTCAAAAATGCTTCTGGGGGCACCTGGGTGGCTCAGTGGTTTAAGCCTCTACCTTTGGATCAGGTCATGATCCCAGGGTCCTGGGTTCGAGCCCCGCATCACATTATCTGCTCAGCAGGGAGCTTGCTTCACCATCTCTCTCTCTGCCTGTCTCTCTGCCTACTTGTGAACTCTCTCTCTCTGTGTCAAGGAAATAAAATCTTTTAAAAAAATGCTTCTGATAAATTTTAGGTAAGAACTGTTTTTGAAAATTATTTTTGAAAAATTTTAGGCAAGAATTATTTTAGTATTTTTAAGACTTACCTTTCAATATGATTTTTAAAATCATATTTAAGTTTCTAGATCTCTAGGAGAAAAAAAGATAATTGTGATTTATTCACAGATCACTGACTAACTTAATGGTATTTTATAATGAATCATGTCAAGAAAATTATATTCAGTTATTTCATGTTGCAAGGATGTTAGAAATATAATGGCATATGAGGTATGCAATGATAGTTGATATTTTGTAATAATAATACTTTCTGAAAGAGTTTTAGCTGATGTTCTTATAATGTTTTTCTCATTCAGAAAATGATATAACTAATTTCTTCTTTATAAACATTAAAAGAAAAGTAACTGTTTATCCTCATATAAGATTCTTTTGAACATTGTAACATATTTGAATATTTTATTCGAACATTTTATAAACAACTAACATTTGATAATCTGATTTTTATCAAGAGATATTCTTATTAGTATCTGTACACATCTTTTTTATATAATATATACTTTTTTCTCCTTAAGTATTTAAGTGCTTTATTAGTTTATTCAAAGTGGCATATATTAAGGAGTTAAAAGAGAAATGTCTCTATTCATATGATTCTTCTACTATATAGCATTAGCTTGAGATACTGTGTCTACTTTTCTGACTAGAAAATTAATGCCCATTACAGAGAATTTAGCAAGAAAAGTATGGAGATCAAAATTTATATCTTTAATACTTCTGTGAGTTATCACCCTTAATATTCATATTTTTGTTTCCCTCTGCTTATAAATATATATGGAAACAATAACTACAATTTTGTTGAACACTCATTTTTTAAAAAAATATTTGTCTGAAATATTGTAAGTGCTCGAACAGGGGCACCTGGGTCGCTGAGTTGGTTCAGCATCCAACTCGATTTCTGCTCAGATCAGGATCTCAAGGTCTTGGGATTGAGCCTTGCACTGAACTCTGCACTGAGCGTGCAGTCTGCTTCTCCCTCTACCGACCCTGCTTGCGCTCCCTCTCTCTTCTATCTCAAATAAATAAAATCTTTTAAAAAAGTACTTTAATGGTTCCATTACATCCTATTACTAATTTTTTATTCACCTATTTATTCATTGAACATTTTCGAGTGCCTACAATAAATCAAGAAATCTGTGCATGTTAACAGGGAGTACTGAAGAGAATAGGCCAGACTGCCATGCAGCTTGTATTTCAATACAAGGAGACAAATAATAATAAAAAATATCAATCTAGTAATTTCAAGTAGTGATGACAGTAAAATAGAACAATGAAAATGGGTCATAATGAAATAATGACTGATAATAATGGGTAATATGATAGTAGCTGGAATGTAATGGTTCTGTGGTAGTAAAATGTTTGGCTGGAACTAAATTATGGGTTGGGACAATGCATTTGCTTGAGACATTCTTTGAGTTCTAAAGCTTTGCTTCTGATTTTAAAACTTTGACTCTCAAGTGGAAAGAGGTCTCATGAGCTATGCTGATCTTTCCATAACTAAATATATGGTATTGGAATCCAGATATATAGTGTCTATTCTGATACACTATTGCTTGATATATTATTTACTCCCAGTTTTACATTAAATAATGTCGAATTTCTTTATAATTAAATTATTACCAGATGTTCTGCTTTAAGTCAGAATTCTACAATGAGTATTACTAAGTCAAATATACTTAATATTTGACTTAGTAATATATAAATATGTAAATATATATAATATAAATTATATATATAATATATATAAACATATAACATATGTTATATGTTTTTGGTATCTTGACAATTAGTTTTAAATTTTTCTTGTGTACACTTACACTTCCAATAATGAAGTGGAAAGAGCTCAACTCAGTAAATCTGGAAGCATTTCATTATGTTTAATAGGCTTTCTTAAGCAGGTAACATCAAATTGAGACAGAATTTGTTACTTCATGGTCATTAAATCCACAACATGGTAAGGACATGATAATGACATAGATGTAATTATGTATATTTCCAAGAGAAATAACATGTGCTTATGAAGTATTTGCTGAATGAATGGAAAATATTTTTAAAAAGTAAAAGGGAGATGAAACCCCGATTGTTTATTTTGCTTTTAAAAAGATTCTACACAGTAAAGGAAACAACCAACAAAACCAAAAGCCAATTATGCAATGGGAAAAGATATTTACAAGTGACAAATACAATAATGGGTTAGTATTCAAAATACAAAAAGAACTTATAAAACTCAACACACAAAAAACCACAAATAATCCAACCAAAACATTGGTAGAAGACACCAATAGGCATTCTCCAAAGAAGACACCAGACGGCCAACAGACATCTGAAAAGATGCTCAATGTCCCTCATTATTAGGGAAATGCAAATCAAAACTACAATGAGAAAGTTTAAAATAAAAAACACAGGAAACATGTGTTTATAAAAATATGGACGAAAAAGGAACCTTTGTACACTGCTGGTAGGAATGCATACTGGTGCAGCTCCTGTGGAAAACAGTATGTGGTTTCCTCAAAAAGTAAATAAAAATAATATAGTAAAAATAAAAAGTTAAAAATAAACATCAGGGTGTATGTATCCCTCTGAATTAGTACTAATTAATTTGTACTAATTACCTGATGTTTATAGCAGCATTATCTGCAATAGCTAAATTAAGGAAACAGCCCAAGTGTCCACTGCCTGACACATAAAGAAGTAGTATGTGTATGTATATATACATACACACATGCATATATACATATATATACACATACATATATACATATATACACATAAATATACACACATATACATATATACACACATATATGTGTGTATGTGTATATATACACGTACACATACACACACTGGAATAGCAGCTGTAAAAAGAATGAAATCTTGTCATTTGCAATGACATGGATGGAGCTAGAGTGTATTGTGCTAAGCAAAATGTGTCAGTCACAGAAGGAAAAATACCATATGGTTTCATTCATATGTGGAATTTAAGAAACAAAACAAATGAACAAAATGGGGGGGGAGAGGGGGAGGTAAATCAAGAAACAGACTCATAATGATAAAAAACAAACTGATAGTTACCAGAGGGGAGGCGGGTAGGGGTTGGGAAAATAGGTCATGGATTAAGGAGCACACTTGCTGAGATGAGCACTGGATGATGTGTGGAAGTGCTGAATCACTATATGGCACACTTGACACTAATATTACACTGTATATTAATTAGAATTTATTTTTTTAACTAACTGGAAATTAAATAAAAACTTTAAAAGGAAAGGGGGAGAGAACAGCAAGTTTGGGTCTCAAACAGTACTCATTTCTCTAAAACTTAATTTTTGAATTTTGTGTGAGACACTCAAAAATCCTAAAAAATTAACTCAGATATTTTAATTGCTCAGACCTGTAAATATTCCTATCCTGATATCAAGAAAGGCAAAAAAAAAACCCCAAAAAACCCACCAAACTTCTCTCTATGTATTTTGTAGTTAGTAATATACAAACTGCTTTCACATAGTGTTGGGTTTTTTTTTTTTAATATTTTATTTATTTATTTGACAGACAGAGATCACAAGTAGGCAGAGAGGCAGGCAGAGAGAGAGGAAGGGAAGCAGGCTCCCTGCTGAGCAGAGAACCCGACGTGGGGCTCGATCCCAGGACCCCGGGACCATGACCCGAGCCAAAGGCAGAGGTATCAACCCACTGAGCCACCCAGGCGCCCCAGTGTTGTTTTTTTTTTTAATAGTGAAGATATTTAGCATTATTCATCAATTTATAAATACTACATTCTCTGATTTTTAAGATGCCCCTTTGACCTTGATGAACAGAAATCGCAAAGAATTTTTTGCTTGGAGCAGGTGGTATGTGCCAGTCAGAAGTATGCCCTGTGCAAAGAAAAATTCACAAAAAGCTTTGGGATGCTCTGTATAAAAATATTTCAGAAAAAACATTTAGAATTCCATGGGCACATCTGCAGTTGTCACAGGGAGAGCATTTTGCAATTGTGTTATGTGGGGGGAAAATTCCTTTCAAAATTGAAATATTGACAAGTGCATGAATACAGATATGACAATTCTGTCATTGAGTTTATTTTTAATGAAAATAAATAATAGCCGTCAGGTGGAAATTAGTCATCACTTTTCATTCGGATATCAGAAGCAAAGGAAAATAAATGATATTTTAAAAATGAGTTAACTTGTTTTTCATTCTATTTTATTTTTTCACACTTTGTTTTAAGCTCCATAAGTGATCAACAAAGTAATATATCAATTAATCATCATTAGCTGATTTCTGGGTACAAGAATAAAGAGATATTAAGAAATAAAGAGATAAAGAGATATTAAGAAATCGTCTTGCCTGGATGAAACAGCATTAGAAGTAAACCTCTATTTCAAAAATGTTATTTTTTTTGGCTTCTGTAAAACGCATCAACAAAACATCTGTATACCTACTGCCTTTCAGATTTTAAACATGTATGACAGAAAAAGCAAACAAAAATCAGTTTCAAAGCACTACCCTCCACAAGAACCAGATTGAGTTTCAGTAGAAAATTCTACCAAACACTGAAAAGCACTCAATTCTAATGCCAGTTAAATTGTTACAAAGTTTAAGAAAGATCAGAAAACATTCAGAGCTTTTTTTTTTTAATAAAGGAAGATATTGATGTTATGCCCAATCAAGACTGTCATTTCATTTTAGAAGGATGTTAAAGTTTAAAGATATAAAAAATAAGTACAGACTACTGCTTAATCACAAATAAAATAATTGCAGAAGGATATAAATATCACACTAAAAACAATACATCATGGTCAAGTAGGATTTCTTCTAGAAACTAGATGATTTAATACGTTATATCCACTAATGTAATTCACACTATTGACTTTGTTAACAAAGTACTCATAAAATAAAAAATTGTTATGACTTCCTAACCTTGAATCTACATAAATCTTCTTATATCAGTTGCAAAGTCAATATCTGACACAATAAGAGAGAACACTTACCAGTAAATACACAAAAGGACCACTATTTTTTATAATATTTAACACTGAACTATAGTTATAATTCAAAACAATAACACAGGAAATGTGAGAAATAAAAATTGAAACAAAGAGAAAAAAATCTTAGTTTCCTCATTTTATGATAGCATGTTGGGAAAGTAAAAGAGAAAGTTAAAAAAGAATAAAAACTGGACACCTGCATGGCTCAGTGGGTTAAGCCTCTGCCTTTAGCTCAGGTCATGATCTCAGGGTCCTGGGATCAAGCCCTGCATCGGGCTCTCTGCTCAGCGGGGAGCCTGCTTTCTCCCTCTCTCTGCCTACTTGTGATCTCTCTCTGTCAAATTAATAAATAGATGTTTTTTAAAAAAGTACAAAACTGGGATACCTGTGTGGCTCAGTCATTAGGTGTCTGCCTTTGACTCAGGTCATGATCCCAGAGTGTTGGGATGGAGCCCTGGCTCGCGGCTCAGTGGGAGGCCCACTTTCTCCCTCTCCCACTCTCCTTGCTTGTGTTCCCTCTCTCACGGTGTCTCTCTCTCTCTCTCTCTCAAAAAAATAATATCTTTTAAAAAAGAGCCCAAAACCTAGAGCAGGAAAAAATTTAAATACTTCGGAAAGACACAAAAGTAGTTTTGAAAAGATGGAAGGGAACACCATTTTTTTTTCATTTAACAAACACTATAAAAACATCAATCCATGCTAGGTAAAATATAAATTTACTGTAGTCCCAATAAAACTACCAAGACTTGGGGTCATTATGAGGGTCATATGAAAAAATGACTAAGCAAAGAAACAATAAAAAGATCAGTAAGGCTGTATAGAATTGGCACTACTGGATATTAAAGAAAAGCACTTTTCTCATAAAACAATGTGCTATTTGTACATGAACAATCAGATACTGGCACCAAAAATTAAAATTTGTACCTATGAAAATATATGTAAAGTATAGTATATAGTAGATTAAGTCTCAAGGGAAAAAGAGTTTTTGATCAATGTTTCAAAGGGAACTCAACAGTTATTTAAAAAAACAGTGAAACTGAAAATGTATATCATTATATTCACTAGGATAAACTCCAAATGAATCAGAAACCTGAATATTTAAAAATAAATCATGCAGGGGCACCTGGGTGGCTCAGTGGGTTAAAGCCTCTGCCTTCGGCTCAGGTCATGATCCCAGGGTCCTGGGATCAAGCCCCGCATCAGGCGCTCTGCTCAGTGGAGAGCCTGCTTCCTCCTCTCTCTCTGCCTGCCTCTCTGCCTACTTGGGATCTCTGTCAAATAAAATATTAAAAGAAATAAATCGTGCAAGTATTACAAGAAAACATTTATTAATTATCCTAAGTTGGAGTTGGAAAACCTGGGTATTAGTTCTCAAAATTCAGAAGCATTAAAGGGTGAATAAATTTCACTATTAAAAAAAACCTGGGGGCGCCTGGGTGGATCAGTGGGTTAAGCCTCTGCCTTCAGCTCAGGTCATGATCTCAGGGTTCTGGGATCAAGTCCCACTTCGGGCTCTCTGCTTGGCAGGGAGCCTGCTTCCTCCTCTCTCTTTGCTTGCCTCTCTGCCTACTTGTGATCTCTCTCTGTCAAATAAATAAAATCTTTAAAAAAAACCCTGGAACATAGAAATATACACACACTTCAAACTAAAACCAGAATATATGTGCAGATTTTTATCATAGATGTTTAATCCCGGTGTTCGTTCTTTCTCTTCCTCTCTCTCTCCTTCCCATCCAGTCTTTCCTATTTTATTTCTGTATGTATCTATTTAAGAAAAGCAAATTCTCATAGAAAAATAACATAAAAATACCTTTGACAGAAAACAGTGTAAATATGTTAAGAAAAATGCTCAGACTCACTTATAAGAATTTCAAATTAACCGTATTTTAAATTTTTCTTAATTTTTAGTACATCAAAATATACAAATATTGACAAAACACTCTATTGCACTTGTTGGGCAGGGGGAAGCTAGTCTCATAGTTCACACAGTTCACATAGTTACGCATATATGCGCAAAATGATACAAACAATATTGGGGGGAAATCTAACATCACCATGAAACACTGGACAACAAATCTACTGCTTAGGGATCCAACCTAAATGCAGTCCTTTGCAAATATCCACTGTAGCACGGGTTACAGCAAAAATTCAAAACAAATTAATTAATTAATTAATTAAATTGATTTAGTTCAAATTAAGGTACTTTTGAAAAAAAAATTTTTTAATGGTACATCAATACAAAGGAGTACCATGTAACTTTACAAAACAATGAAGGAGATGTTGAGTCTCCTTTATCTGAGTAGTGGTCAAAATGAGTGTAGGTAGAGTCAAAAGCAAAAATTTTCTGAGGCACCTGGGTGGCTCAGTCAGTTAAGCATCAACCTTTAGCTCAGGTCATGATCTGGGGGTCTTGGGATCCAGACCAGAATTGGGCTGTCTGCTAGGCAGGGAGTCTGCTTCTCTGTCCCTCCCTCTGTACTCTCTCTTGGGTTAATAAATAGAAATCTTTTTTGAAAAAGTAAAAATTTTCTGAGTATATTCTTATGGAATTTTGAATCTTTAAGACTAAGTGAATATTTTACACATTCAAAACATTTGGAAAGAGTTTTCTAATATCTGAAATTGAGCACCACTGAGAAAACTGATCCCAACTCCATGTCAAATTATTAACAACCAAATAAACTGAAGAACAGAGGATCTTCATGCTACATTTTTAATGAGACTTATTCTAAAGCAGGAAAAGAACTGAAGAAAAATCTTGTAGATTTTAATACAAAAATATATTTCTGCATTGAAACACATTACATGCATATTTTAACTTAAAATAAGTATATGGTTTTATGCACTAAAAATCCCAAGAAGCAATGATATCCTGTAGCAATATCCTTTATACAAACTTGATAATATGGAATATGTACTATACTCACTGAAGATAGATTTTTGAAAACAAGTAAATGGAAGGTTATTCTGAATCTAATCAAGCCTTTGTATATAAATTCTATTTTAATGTCAATAATAAGTTTTTTAAAATAGTACACATAAGAAAGCAGTAAGATAAATCTAGACTGTGGTACCCTCTGTAAGATACCTGGCATGGTGTCATCAATCTTTTAAAAATAAAAAGATAGGAATCTTGGAATACTGAAAAAATAACATAACATATAAAATAAAACAGAAAAAAAAATGAGTTAAGGAGCTCCTCTAGATTAACAGACTGAAAAGAGATACTGACAAAACAATAATTACTGATAAAAAAGATTAATGGGATATGTTCTTATTTTCATTGAATATGCTCTGTAATATTTAAGATGAAAACTGTCATGTCTTCAGCTTATTGTGTAGTTATATACATATACATATATGTATATACATATACATGAATATAAACATATACATGAATACCAACACACATAATTACATCCATATGCATGTGTGTAGGCAGACAGAAAGAGAGAAGAAGCAAGTAGAGCAAAATAATGATTATTGGGGTACCTGGGTGGCTCAGTGGGTTAAAGCCTCTGCCTTCGGCTTGGGTCATGACCCCAGGGTCCTGGGATTGAGCCCCACACCAGGCTCTCTGCTCAGTGGGGAGCCTGCTTTCCCCTCTCTCTCTGCCTGCCTCTCTGCCTACTTGTGATCTCTGTCTGTCAAGTAAATAAACAAAATATTTTTAAAAATTATTTATGTATGTATGAATTGTGGTGTTCATTTTGTTATTCATGTTGTCTGTCTGACTGATTTGTGTAAGAACTAGTTAAAAAATATACTCAGATCTATCTCTGAAGCACTTAGACTATGTGTTGCCAAAATGTTATATAATTCAATACAACTTAGTTTGACTTATTAATTTTATGTAAAGAATTTCAACAGATGAAAGGTGCTACTCAATTTGAGAAGCTAAACAATTGCTTACAACATAGATTGTGGTGCTAAAATAAATGAAAAGTGCTTTAGAAATGCTTATTTTAGAAAGTCTCCATTTTCATACAGTTTTTTTTATATTGGTTTACCATGCATTCCATCTGAGGATCCTAAACTAGGAAAACCTGGATACTGAGAACAATGAAGAATTTTCCTGTAAGACCATCTGATATCTTAAGGATTAAAACAAAACAAAAAACCTCTCTACTAGAAACATTTTAGGGCAGGGAGAGAAGTAGCCATATTTTCAATTTACACTCAGTATCTCCCCTATTATTTAGATAATACACTGTTAATGGCCTCAAGTTCCCATAACATGATCACGAGCCAATTAGAAACAACAACAAAAAGTGGGAAGAAGATAGGGATCCCTGGGATTATAAACGATAAATATACATCCATTGGCAATAGTGACATTCTGGAAAGAAGAACAGAAAATTAAAAGTAAGTAACTAAATGGACATCAGGGGGTGCCTGGGTGGCTCAGTGGGTTAAAGCCTCTGCCTTCAGCTCAGATCATGATCTCAGGGTCCTGGGGTTGAGCCCCAAATCAGGCTCTCTGTTCAGGGGGGAGCCTGCTTCCTCCTCTCTCTCTCTGCCTACTTGTGATCTCTCCCTGTCAAATGAACAAATAGGATCTTTAAAAATAAAAAAATAAAATAAATGGGCATCAGTTTAAGGTAACATAACACATACAATATTATATAGAATATGATATATATTGTAGTATATAATATATATAAAAACATATAATATCAGTTTAAGATCATATATATTTAAAAGGCTCCCAAGAATGCATTTATTTAATAAGTAGTCAACAAATATAATGAATGCTGAAGCTACACACTCTGATGCATGAACATTAAGCATAGAACAATGGAGAAGCCAGTGTGTTCTAGAAATCATTTTTAAAATAGTGTCTATCATGAGGTGCAGCCTGTGAAATTATAATTAAATCAGATAAATCTAGGAGAGTAAAAGAACAAAGAAATATCCAAAGAAGTTAATTTCTCTACTACCCTTAAATATTTTATGGATTTAAATCCATATCATTGTACTAGGGGAATGGTATCAGATAACTTTTTATTTACTTTTAAGTTCATTTCTAGATTGCCTATATTACAAGGAATGCCAAACTACCTTTATATTTGCATAGACCGATAACACTTGAAGCTAGAAAATGCCAAAATATTCATTTTTTTGACTTCTTGACAAAATCACTTAACTCTTTCCTATTTTAAAAAAATTATATAAAGATGCTTCTAATACTTAATATTTGCATCAGGAATATTCACCTTTATTTTCAGTTAAATAAGTGAATTTAAAAACTGTGTCTCCTGCCATCACCTGATGTAGTCTCTCTCATTTTTCCTTATATAGAAAATTAATGAAAAACACCCAAAACTTAGACAACTAAGATTTCAAGGTAACCTAGTAGTCAACACATCCAGGAAATCATGAGAAGAGAAATCCAATTAGCTACTGTACTGAAATATGTTTTCTTCAAATCATGAAAGAAATACAAATTAATATATCTTCTTGTATTTTTGCTAATAAAACTAAAAAGATTTGAAAGGAAACAGTTTATTTTGACATGGATATAGTGAAATAGTGCTTTCTATAATTAGGTAAAGACGAATATGATGCATCATTTCTAGGGAGTGATATGTAAGATGGGCATTATTCATGTTCACATTCACTGAGAAAGTAATTCTAGCTCTAGGAGACTAGTCTAAGGCAAATTAATTAAGGCTATTATCTATTTCCTTTTTTTTTAACAAATGGAAGTTGAATCCAGGGTTATTTATGGCAGTAAAATGTAGAAAAATGGGGGAAATGTCCAGAAATAAGGAGCTGGATATATTTTGGCTGTGAGAACTAATCAATGAATTCAGTAGTTTCAGGATATAAAATCATAAAAAAAATCACTTGTGTTTCAAGATGCTAATAATGAAATATCTAAAACAGAAGGAAAGGATTCTTACTTATGATGGCATGAAACAATAAAATACTTAAGAATAAATTTTACTGGGGCACCTAGGTGGCTCAGTGGATTAAGCCTCTGCCTTTGGCTCAGGTCATGATCTCAGGGTCCTGGGATTGAGCCCTGCATCAGACTCTCTGCTCAGCAGGGAGCCTGCTTCCCTTCCTCTCTCTCTGCCTGCTTCTCTGCCTACTTGTGATCTCTGTCAAATAAGTAAATAAAATCTTTAAAAAACTAAATTTTACTAAGAGGGTGAAAACTCTGTACCCCCATAAACTGTAGGACTCAGATGAGAGAAATTAAAAAGACACAAATGGAAATTCTATATTCATGGATCAGAATAGTTAGTATTATTAAAATATCCATACCACACAAAAACTGTAAAAAGAGACAAAGAAGGGCATTATTTAATAATGAAGGGGAAAATTCAACAAGAAAATTTAACAATTGTAAATATTTATGCACCCCACATGGGAGCATCCAAATATATAAAACAATTAATACTAAACATGGAGGCACTAACTGATAATAACAATAACAGTAGGGGAGTTTTTAACACCCCACTTACATCAATAGATAGTTCATCTAAACAGAAAATAAACAAATAAATAGTGCCTTTGAATGATAAACTGAGCCAAGAGGACTTAACAGATAGTTTTGGGATATTCCATCAGAAACAGCAGAATCCACATTCTTTTCAAGTACACACGGAACATTCTCCAGAACAGATCACATATTAGGCCCCAAGATAAATCTTAAAAAATTCAAAAAGTTTGAGATGCCTGGGTGGCTCAGTCAGTTGAGCTGCTGCCTTCAGCTCAGGTCATAATCCCAGGGTCCTCAAATCGAGTCCTGCATCGGACTCCTTGCTCAGCAAGGAGCCTACTTCTCTCTCTACCTCTGCCTGCCACTCTGCCTACTTGTGCTCTCGCTCTCTCTGACAAATAAATAAAATCTTCTAAAAATTTTCAAAAAGATCAAAGTCATACCATATATTTTTTCTGACCACAACACTAGAACATTATAAAACTAGAAATCAACCACAAGAAAAAATCTGGAAAGACTACAAATACATGTAGGTTAAATAACATGCTATTAAACAATGAATGGGCCAACCAAAAACTCAAAATAAAAAATTACATGAAGACAAATGAAAATAAGAACTCAGTGGTCCAAAATCCTTAGGGTGCAGCAAAAGTAATTCTAACATGGAAGTTTATAGCAATACAAGCCAACCTGAAGAAGAAGGGGGAAAAATAGTCTCAAACAACCTGACCTTACACGTACTAAAGTAGGTGAAAAAGAATAATAAACAGAGCCTAAAACCAGCAGAAGGAAGGAATTAATTAAGATTGGAGCAGAAGTAAAAAAAAAAAAAAGATTGGAGCAGAAGTAAATGATAAAAAACAACAACAAAAGATCAGATCAATAAAACTAGGAGCGGGAAGAGGAGTCAAGATGGCAGAGAAGTAGCAGGCTGAGACTACTTCAGCTGGCAGGAGATCAGCTAGATAGCTTATCTAAAGATTGCAAACACCTGCAAATCCATCGGCAGATTGAAGAGAAGAGCAGCAATTCTAGAAACAGAAAAACAACCACTTTCTGAAAGGTAGGACCAGCAGAGAAGTGAATCCAAAGCAACGGGAAGATAGACCCCAGGGGAGGGGCTGGCTCCCAGCAAGTGGCGGAGCAACGGAGCACTAGATCAGGACTTTTAAAAGTCTGTTCTGCTGAGGGACATCGCTCCAGAGGCTAAACCGGGGCGAAGCCCACGTGGGGTCAGCGTGGCTCCAGGTCCCGCAGGGTCACAGAAGGTTCGGGCGTGTCTGAGTGTCACAGAGCTTGCGGGTATTGGAACGGGAAAACCGGCTACAGAGACAGAGCCGACAGTAAGCTCACAGCTCAGGCTTACCTTGAACTGGTCACAGGCTCGGTGAGCTCGGAGCGCGGCCGGAGGTCAGGCAGACGGGAGTAACTGGGCGCTGTTCTCTGAGGGCGCACCGAGGAGTGGGGCCCCCGGCTCTCGGCTCCTCCGGGCCGGAGACCAGAAGGCCGCCATTTGTATTCCCGTCCTCCGGAACTCTACGGAAAGCGCACAGGGAACAAAAGCTCCTGAAAGCAAACCCAAGCGGATTACTCACCCCGGCCCCTGCTAAGGGCGGTGCAATTCCGCCTGGGGCAAAGACACTTGAGAATCACTACAACAGGCCCCTCCCCCAGAAGATCAACAAGAAATCCAGCCCAGACCAAGTTCACCTACCAAGGAGTGCGGTTTCAATACCAAGGAGAGCAGCAGAATTCCAGAGGAGGAGAAAGCCAAGCACGGAACTCATGGCTTTCTCCCCATGATTCTTTAGTCTTGCAGTTAATTTTTTTTCTTTTCTTCTTCAATTTTTTTTTCTCTTCTTCTGCTAAAATTTTTTTTAACTTTTACCCTTTTCTTATTTAACAATTTTTAATTGGTTTATCTAATATATATTTTTTCTTTTTTATACTTTTTTTATTTGTTTTCTTTTTTTAATTGTTTCTTTTCTTTTCTTTTTTTTCTTTTCATTCTGAACCTCTTTCTATCCCCTTTCTCCCCCCTCACGATTTGGGATCTCTTCTGATTTGGTTAAAGCATATTTTCCTGGGGTTGTTGCCCAGGAAACAACCCTTTAGTATTTTACTTGCTCCTTCATATACTCTTATCTGGACAAAATGACAAGGTGGAAAAACTCACCACAAAAAAAAAAAAAAAAAAAGAACAAGAGGCAGTACCAAAGGCTAGGGACCTAATCAATACAGACATTGGTAATATGTCAGATCTAGAGTTCAGAATGTCAATTCTCAAGGTTCTAGCCGGGCTTGAAAAAGGCATGGAAGATATTAGAGAAACCTCTCAGGAGATATAAAAGCCCTTTCTGGAGAAATAAAAGAAATAAAATCTAACCAAGTTGAAATTTAAAAAGTTATTAATAAGGTGCAATCAAAAATGGAGGCTCTCACTGCTAGGATAAATGAGGCAGAAGAAAGAATTAGCATTATAGAAGACCAAATGACAGAGAATAAAGAAACTGAGCAAAAGAGGGATAAACAGGTACTGGACCACAAGGGGAGAATTCGAGAGATAAGTGACACCATAAGACAAAACAACATTAGATTAATTGGGATTCCAGAAGAAGAAGAAAGAGACAGGGGAGCAGAAGGTATACTGGAGAGAATTATTGGAGAGAATTTCCCCAATATGGCAAAGGGAACAAACATCAAAATTCAGGAGTTGCAGAGAACACCCCTCAGAATCAATAAGAATAGGTCCACACCCTGTCACCTAATAGTAAAATTTACAAGTCTTAGTGACAAAGAGAAAATCCTGAAAGCAGCCCGGGAAAATAAGTCTGAAACATACAATAGTAAAAATATTAGATTGGCAGCAGACTTATCCACAGAGACCTGGCAGGCCAGAAAGACCTGGCATGATATTTTCAGAGCACTAAATGAGAAAAACATGCAGCCAAGAATACTATATCCAGCTAGGCTATCATTGAAAATAGAAGGAGAGATGAAAAGCTTCCAGGACAAACAAAAACTGAAAGAATTTGCAAACACCAAACCAGCTCTACAGGAAATCTTGAAAGGGGTCCTCTAAGCAAAGAGAGAGCCTACAAGTGGTAGATCAGAAAGGAACAGAGACCATATACAGTAACAGTCACCTTACAGGCAATACAATGGCACTAAATTCATATCTCTCAATAGTTACCCTGAATGTTAATGGGCTAAATGCCCCTGTCAAAAGACACAGGGTATCAGAATGGATAAAAAAACAAAACCCATCTATATGTTGCCTCCAAGAAACTCATTTTAAGCCCGAAGACACCTCCAGATTTAAAGTGAGGGGGTAGAAAAGAATTTACCATGCTAATGGACATCAGAAGAAAGCAGGAGTGGCAATCCTTATATCAGATCAATTAGATAAATGGTATTGGGAAAACAGGACAGTCACATGCAGAAAAATGAAATTGGACCATTTCCTTACACCACACACGAAAGTAGACTCAAAATGGATGAAGGACCTCAATGTGAGAAAGGAATCCATCAAAATCCTTGAGGATAACAGGCAACAACCTCTTCGACCTCAGCCACAGCAACATCTTCCTAGGAACATTGCCAAAGGCAAGGGAAGCAAGGGCAAAAATGAACTATTGGGATTTTATCAAGATCAAAAGCTTTTGCACAGCAAAGGAAACAGTTAACAAAATCAAAAGACAACTGACAGAATGGGAGAAGATATTTGCAAACGACATATCACATAAAGGACTAGTGTCCAAAATCTATAAAGAGCTTAGCAAACTCAACACCCAAAGAACAAATAATCCAGTCAAGAAATGGGCAGAAGACATGAACAGCCATTTCTGCAAAGAAGACATCCAGATGGCCAACAGACACATGAAAAAGTGCTCCATATCACTCGGCATCAGGGAAATGCAAATCAAAACCACAATGAGATACCACCTCACACCAGTCAGAATGGCTAAAATCAACAAGTCAGGAAATGACAGATGCTGGCGAGGATGCGGAGAAAGGGGAACCCTCCTACACTGTTGGTGGGAATGCAAGCTGGTGCAGCCACTCTGGAAAACAGCATGGGGGTTCCTCAAAATGTTGAAAATAGAACTGCCCTATGACCCAGCAATTGCACTACTGGGTATTTACCCTAAAGATACAAACGTAGTGATCCGAAGGGGCATGTGCACCTGAATGTTTATAGCAGCAATGTACACAATAGCCAAACTATGGAAAGAACCTAGATGTCCATCAACAGATGAATGGATAAAGAAGCTGTGGTATATATATACAATGGAATACTATGCAGCTATCAAAAGAAATGAAATCTTGCCATTTGCGACAACGTGGATGGAACTAGAGCATATCATGCTTAGCGAAGTAAGTCAAGTGGAGAAAGACAACTATCATATGATCTCCCTGATATGAGGAAGTGGTGCTGCAACATGGGGGGTTAAGGGGGTAGGAGAAGAATAAATGAAACAAGATGGGATTGGGAGGGAGACAAACCATAAGTGACTCTTAATCTCACAAAACAGACTGAGGGTTGCTGGGGGGCGGGGGGCTGTGAAAAGGGGGGTGGGGTTATGGACATTGGGGAGGGTATATGCTATGGTGAGTGCTGTGAAGTGTGTAAACCTGGCGATTCACAGACCTGCACCCCAGGGGATAAAAATATATGTTTATAAAAAAATTAAAAATTAAAAATTAAAAAAAGAACCCTAAAGAAAGAGGAAAAAAAAACCTAGGAGCTGGTTCTTTGAAAATATTAATTAAACTGATAAAATTTCAGGGATGCCTGGTGGCTCAGTCAGTTAAGTGTCTGCCTTCAGCTAAGGTCATAATCCCAGGGTCCTGAATTGAGCCCCGCATTGGGTTCCTTGCTTAGCAGGGAGCCTGCTTCTCCCCCTGCATGCCATGTCCTCTGCTTGTGCATGTGCTCTCTCTCCATCAAATAAATAAAATAAGTAATAAATAAATAAATAAAGTTGATAATATCGGGCGTGGGCCAGGTGTGTGTGCCCAACTATTCAAACCACTCCACAGGTATGGATGTGAAGTATAACCACCTGTCTAAAACGCGATTTGGCAAGGTTTATCACAAACTTAAATACACCTCCCCTCTGACCCAACCTTTAGGAATTCTTTGCAGAAAGTACTCAGAGAAATCCACACAAGAATGTTTATTATAGCACTGGCTCTACTAGCAGAAACACAGAAACATTCCTACATACAGATTATTTCTCACTAAAACCCATCTGTTCAAGAGCTTATGAGACAACAATATAAGAAAAAATTGGGGGGCACCTGGGCGGCTCAGTCAGTTAAGTGTCTGTCTACTTTCAGCTCAGGTCATCATCCCTGGGTCCTGAGACCAAGTCCCACATCTGGACTCCCCACTCAGGAGGGTGTCTACTTTTCCCCCTCCCCCTGTATCTCCCCCTGCTCAAGCTCTCTCTGTCTCTTTCTCAAATAAGTAAATAAACCCTTAAAAAAAACTGATAAAACTTCAGCTAGACTTATCAAAAAGAAAAGAGAAAACACTGATTAATACTATTATAGTTGGGGACTTTAACACTGCACTCATATCAACGGACAGATCATCCAAACAGAAAAATCAACAAAGAAACAATAACTTTGAATGACACACTGGATGGATTTAATCCACTCAGATGGATTTGAGAGATTAATTCAGAATATACCATCCTAGGGGTGTCTGGTTGGTTCAGTCCATCAAGCTTCTGCCTTTGGCTCAATTCTTGATCCCAGAGTCCTGGGATCAAGCCCCAACATCAGGCTCCCAACTCAGTGGGGAGTCTGCTTCTCCCTCTCTCCCTCTTATGCTTTCTCTCTCATTCATTCTCTCTGTCAAATAAATAAAAAATCTTTTAAAAAGAACATTCCATCCTAAAACAGCAGAATACACATTCTTTTCAAGTTCACATGGAAAATTCTCCAGAATAAATCATGTATTAGGCCACAAAACATTCTTGACAAATTCAAAAAGATCAAAGTCATACCATGCATCTTTTTTGCCCACAACACTATAAAACTAGATTATCAAATACAGGAAAAAATCTGGAAAAACTATAAATACATGTAGGTTAAATAACATGCTACTAAACAAAGAATGGGTCAACCAAAAAAAATCAAAGAAGAAAAAAATTACATGAAGACAAATGAAAATGAAACACAATTATCCAAATTAGGATGCAGCAAAGCAATTCTAACAGCCAAGTTTATAGCAATACAAGCCAACCTCAAGAAGAAAATAAATAAATAAATAAATAATTTCAAATAACCTAACCTTACATCCAAAGGAGCTAGACAAAGAACAAACAAAACCCAAAACCAGGAGAAGGGTAGAAATAATGAGTATTAGAGCAGAAATGAATGATATAAAAACTAAAGAAAAAAATAGATGGTGGGTATTAGGGAGGGCATGGATTGCATGGAGCACTGGGTGTAGTGCAAAAACAATGAATACTGTTACGATGAAAAGAAATTAAAAAAATGAAAAAAAAATATATGAAACCAGGACCTAGTTTTTGAAAAGATGAACAAAACTGATAAATGTTTAGCTAGACTCATCAAAAAACTCCCTCAAAATCACGAGTGAACAAAGAGAAATCATAATTGGCATCAAAAAAACACTAATTATAAGAGAATATTAGGAAAATTTTATGCCAAAAAATTGGACAACCTAGAAGAAATGGATAAATTCATAGAACCATACAACTGCTAAAACCAAAGCAGGAAGAAAAAGAAAATTTGAACAGACTGATTACCAGCAAGGACATTGAATCAGTAATCTAAAAACCCCCAAAATACCAAGATCCTGGACCAGACACAGTCACAGGATAATTCTACCGAACTTTTAAGGAAGAGATAATACCTATTCTTCCCAAACTATTTCAAAAAATAGAAAAGGAAGAAATATTTCCAAATTCATTCTATGAGGCCAGCATTATTTTCATACCAAAACCAGATAAAGATACCACAAAAAATAGAACTATAGGCCAATATCTCTCAGGAACATAGATGTAAAAATCATCAAAAAATATTAGCCACTAAAATCTGACTGACAATACAGTAATAAAAAAACCATTCACTGTATCAACCAGGATTTATTTCTGGGATGCAAGTGCAGTTCAGTATTTGCAAATCAATCCATGTGATTCATCACATCAGTAAGATAAGGATAAAAACCATATGATCATTTCAATAGATGTAGAAAAAAAGTTTGACAACGTACAACATTCATTCATGATAAAGCCTTCAACATTTGGTTTAGAAAGAACATAGCTCAACATAATAAAAGCTTCATATGAAAACCCCACAGCTAACATCATACTGAATGGGAAAAAAAAAATAAGAGCTTCCCCCTTAAGATCAGGTAAAAGACAAGGATGTTCACTCTTACCATTTTTAATCAAAATAGCACTGGAAGTCCTAGCCAGTGTAATGAGACAACAAAAAGGAAAGCCATCCAGAATGGTAAGGAAAAAGTTAAATTTTCATTATTTGCAGATGACATGATACTATATATAATAAACCCAAAGTGTCTATCAACTGATGAATGGATAAAGAAGATGGGGTTGGAATGTTATTCAGCCATAAAAAAGAATGAAATCTTGCCATTTGCAATGACATGGACAGAGCTAGAAAGTATATGCTAAGAGAAGTCAGTCCATGAAAGACAAATACCATATGATTTCACTCACATGTGGAATTTAAGAAACAAAACAAGCAAAGGGGAAAATTTAAGAGACAGAAAAAGTGAGATAGAGGGACAAAGCAAGAAATTTATTCTTCATTATAGCAAACAATATGATGGTTACCAGAGGGGAAGAGGGTTTAGGAATTTGTTAAATAGATGATTGGGATTAAGGAGTACCCTTCCTGTGATGAGCACAGGGTGGTGTTTTGAGCTGTTGAATCACTACATATTTTTTTAAATTATTTATTTATTTATTTATTTGACAGAGAGAGAGATCATAAATAGGCAGAACAGCAGGCAGAGGGAGAGGGGGAGGAGGAAGCAGGCTCCCCGCCGAGCAGAGAGCCCGATGTGGGGCTCGACCCCAGGACCCTGAGATCATGACCTGAGCTGAAGGCAGAGGCTTAACCCACTGAGCCACCCACGTGCCCCGAATCACTATATTTTCTACCTGAGCTAATATAACACTGTATATTTACCAACGGGAATTAAAATAAAAACTTAAAAAAAGAACTGGGGCGCCTGTGTGGCTCAGTGGGTTAAAGCCTCTGACTTCGGCTCAGGTCAGAATCCCAGTGTCCTGGGATCGAGCCCCACATCGGGCTGTCTGCTCCGCAGAAAGCCTGCTTCCTCCTCTCTCTCTCTCTGCTTGCCTCTCTACCTACTTGTGATCTCTGTCTGTCAAATAAATAAATAAAATCTTTAAAAAAAAAAAAAAGAACTTAACACCACTCAACACCAAAAGGCAAAAAATCTAATAAAAAATGAACAGAAGACATAAACAGTTATTTCTCCAAAGAAGACATACAGATGTCTTACAGACATATTAGAAAATGTTCAACATCACTCATCATCAGAGAAAAGCAAATCAAATCCACAGTGAGATATCAACTCATACTTATCAGAATGGCTAACTCAAGAATAGGTGCTGGAGAGGATGTAGGTGGAAAACATACCCTCCTACATTGTTGGAGGGAATGAGAAGAGGTACAGCCACTTGTGGCAAACAATATGGAGGTTCCTCAAAAAGTTAAAAGTAAAAATAACCTTTGATCCAGTAAGCACACTACGAGCTATTTACCCAAAGAATATGGAAACACAAATTTGAAAGGATATATATACTCCGAAGTTTACTACATTATTTATAAGAGCCAAACCAGGGAAGCAGCCCAAATGTCCACGGATAGAGGAATAGATAAAGAAGGTGTGATGTACACAATGAAATATCAGTCAGCTATAAAAAGAATGAAATCCTTCCATTTGTAACAGCATGGGTGGATCTAGAGAGTATGACACTAAGCAAAATAAGCCAGTCAGAGAAAGACAAATATATAATTTCACTCACATGTGGAATTTAACAAAACAAATGAGCATAGGTGAAAAAAGAGAGAGAGAGAGAGAGAGAAAGAAAGGGAAACAAACAAGAAACAGACCCTTAACTATAGAGAACAACTGAGGGCAGGTGGGTGGGAGGATGGGTGGAATAGGTGATGGGGATGAAGAGTACACTTATCGGGGCGCCTGGCTGGCTCAGTAGGTTAAGCCTCTGCCTTCTGCTCAGGTCATGATCTCTGGGTCCGGGGATTGAGCCCCGCTTCGGGCTCTCTGCTCGGCGGGGAGCCTGCTTCTCCCTCTCTCTCTCTGCCTGCCTCTCTGCCTGCCTGTGATCTCTGTCAGTCAAATCAATCTTTAGACAAAAAAAGAGTACACTTATCAGGATGAGCACTGAGTGATGTATAGATGTGGTGAATCACTATATTGTATACCTGAAATTAATATAACACTGAGTGTTAATTACACTGGAATTTTAAAAAATGTGGCCAAAACAGTGAAAGAGAGATTAAGAAATCTTCAGACAAGCAAAATGTGAGGAAATTCTTTTCAAGCAGTCCCTCCCTGCAGAAAAAAAAAAAATCTTAAAGCAGTTTTTTTTTCAGGCTAAGGGAAAATTATATACATCAGAAACTTGGCTCTCTAAAGAAGGATAGAAATACTAATACTAACTAATACTAACACTAATCAAAAGAAAAGTAGAGTAGCTATATTAACTTCAGATGAAGCCAACTTCAGGACAAGGAAAAAAATTATCAAGAATAAAGTTAAAAGAGTAAGGTGAGGGACTATATAATGATGTATACATCTCACAAAATTGTGGTTTTTTTTTTTTTTTTTAGCAAAAGCCCATTATCAGTTCTAAAAATGTGTCAATTCTTTTATATTTAATACCATTTCACATGGTTGTTTATCATTTGTCTCAAAATGTTTATTTTAAAGTACTTTGTTCAAATTACATACATTGGATTGGTTGCTCTGTTTCTGAGATCTTTGTTAACCTAAAATTTCTTCTATTCAAATCCTCCCTTTTCTTGTTTTGCAATGCTTGTCACATTGCAAAAGCCATGTAAACTGTCCAATGGTATGAACTACATTCTTGATTTATCTGTCTTCTTTCTTTGATGTTATTTAAATTGTTGGAGGAGTTACTTTTCCTAAAAAATTGGAACTATTATCTAGAAGTCTGAATAAATTCAGGTTCAACTTTAGGAATAATGCTTCTAAGAAGTATAAAATATCTGGCTGTCTCAATAATCATAAGATTGATCACTGATATTCTGGTGGTAACAGCCCAATTCCTTCTTTATAGAGTTCCCCATCATTTTTTTCATTAATTGTTCACCCCTCTGCCTAAAATGATTATTTTATTAAAAACTGCAAAATAGCAATGTCTAATTCTGATATTTCTTCTTCATTTATTAAATTCTTCTCTAAAAAAACCTTTTTCGTTATTAGCTAAGAGTATTTGATTACACTAAAATACAGTTAATATGAGATCATCAGGGAAGATATTAAAATTTCCTTTAATTGCCAATTTCAGAGTAAGGAAGTTGTGTCCTAAATACCTAGGTGGTAATCAATAAAGTTTCTGTTTGTGTTCTATCTTGTTATTGTTGTTTGACTCTATATTCCTCATTAACTCACTTTTTAAAAATATATTTTCCATGTATATTAATGAATACAATCTGATTTTATTTATTTTAAGATTTTATTTATTTGACAGAGAGAGATAGCAAGAGTAGGAACACAAGAAGGGGGAGTGAGAGAGGAAGAAGCAGGTTTCTCGTGGAGGAGGGAGCCTGATATGGGGACCTTGAGATCATGACCTGAGCAAAAGGAAGCCACTTAACTAACTGAGCCACCCAGGTGCCCCAATCTGATTTTATTTCTGTTGCACAAGTTTTCCCATATTATTTAGTGCGAGTTCCTTTGTTTTGATCCCACAGTCCTTTGGGTGTAAAACTATCAAGATTTTATTATTTCTTTGCTTTCTCATACAAATATCACTTACTCTGAACATTTCTTATACCAGTCCTGAAATCAGCCAGGTACAATTTCAAATGTACCAATTGTTGTAGCATTTCAGAATTCACAGTTTTAGGAACAGGAACCAGACAGTCATTATTTATTTTTGAACAGAATTAAGATGGATGGAGGAATGGAAAGGCAGACAGACAGATACCTGATAAACAGAAATATGTGTAACATTTTTTCAAATATAGAAAGACTCATCAACAGGTTACAGTCTTTACATCTTAATGAATTAACTTAACTAGAAAGTAACTTTTGTTAAAGTTATAAAAAGTACACTGCAGCCTTCACAGAAAAGACAGGGAAGAGAAACACCAATAGACAAGACAACTTTGGAGGTGATCTTGAGTTTGGTGTTCACAGGAAAGGAAGTCTTAGCTAATGCATTTTGAATTTGCCAGTGTTGATGACAAATGTAAATCCCAAGTGAAGATGGCTGTATGCAATTTTAGGCAAGAGACTGGGAACATTCCAGAACTTGCAGCAAAATTATACCATAATCTATTGCCTTTAACATTTGATTTACAGAAGTCCTTTTGTTGTTAGTCTCCTTTTTAGTGACCTTCTGATGCCTATGCATGCAGATTATAGGACAGAGTTTAGCTTCTGGCACTTACTTTATTTCTGTGAATACAATTTTTCACTTTAAAAAAATGTTGCCATTTAAGATATTTGGCTTCTCTATAGCTTGACTAAGCATAAGAATATCCTGGTGGTGCCAATATGGTATTCACAATCCTTCCACATTTTTTTTTTTTTGTTTGAAATCAATGATGGAGCATTCTGGTACCTTAGTCTAAATGCTAACTAATATTTTAGTTAGCATTAGTCATTTTCTCAGCTACGGTCAGTTTTGGGTCTTTACAATAGCAAGTCTTCCAGGAAAGGACTAGATAATAGCAAACACTAATAATAGCAGGATTTCAGAGAAAGGACTAGTTAATAGCCATGCCTTAAAGAAAAAAACAAAACATGGCATTCTTTCCTCAGATCAGAGCTTCCTAAACCTTTCAAGGAGGTATGAATACAGGCAGAGCAGAAAGAAACACAGTCTGAAAGGACCAGCTTCAAATAAAACATTTCTGGAAAATCTCTTGTTTGGTAACAGAAATTCAAATTTATTTGATGAGCTATTTCATAATAATGCTTTTATTTATCGAGTGCTCAGTAAACGCTAGATGCTATGTAAGTGCTTCATGCCTATGTTCCTATCTGGTTCTCTTAAGTCAGCAAACTGAGACGTCAAGAGGCTAAGTAACAGACACTCTCCATGACAGGTCAGGACTTGAACCCAGCCTACTGGATGGCACATGTTCTTAAACCCTCTTCAGAATAATGTGCCAAGTTTATACTAGAGTTTTCCAGACCCTTGAGGTCACTGTCATAAAAAACAGATACAATTACCTCATTTTTAGAAGCTTGCCATAAATCTTTAAATTATCGATCCCTCTGCCCCATCCAGAGGAATCTGGAATAGTTGATCCAGTATGGTCTGTTGTCTAAAAGAATAAATATTTTTTAGCAAAGAACCCTGGTGATTATAATGCATAGATTTAGGGGCTCACTTTAAGAAACCATATGTTTGTAGATTTCCTTCCATTTATTTCTGTATCAGCTCAGCTCCCTATCTCAACTTTTCCTTGTCAAGGAAAAATTCAAGCTGCTATATCCTGAGACAAGTCCTATGTGACCCAGGAGGTGGCTGAAGTGGTAAGAAAGGAAGACAATGAATGGCACTGAGGCACAGCTCCGTGGGTCTCCCTTGCTTGGGCAAGACCAGCGACAAGTGGCTGGTGACAAATTTCTTTTAAAACTTTGCCTGTCATGGCAGGCACAATGCCTTCTGCTTATCATGAACACACCTGTGTAACAAAGAAGTACTTGCTGTGTTGGGACAATAATATTGGTGTCTAGAGGAGAGCAGGGAAATTGAAGATACATGACATATTGCAGTAAAAGACTTTTTCTCCTTTTTTTTTTTTTTTTTTTTTTTGCTAAGTAATATGGGTAATTTTTAAAATTGGATTTAAAAAGGTACCTTTGTTTTTGTACACATGTGTAGGGAATTGGCATCTAAACTGATCCTAAAAGACTACTTAGTTTGCATGTTTTAACCAGACATTTTTAAAAAGATTTTATTTATTTGACAGACAGAGATCACAAGTAGGCAGAGAAGCAGGCAAAGAGAGAGGAGGACGCAGGCTTCCTGCTGAGCAGAGAGCCCAAATCGAGGCTCCCTGGGATCATGACCTGATCCCAGGCTTTAACCTACTGAGCCACCCAGGTGCCCCCTAACCAGACATTTTTAACCATAATATGCTTACATTAAAATGACTTACCTTTTTTTTCTTTTTTGAAATTTTAATATAATTTTTTATTTTTTATAAACATATATTTTTATCCCCAGGGGTACAGGTCTGTGAATCACCAGGTTTACACACTCCACAGCACTCACCAAAACACATACCCTCCCCAATGTCCATAATACCACCCCCTTCTCCCAAACCCCCTCCCCCCAACAACCCTCAGTTTGTTTTGTGAGATTAAGAGTCACTTATGGTTTGTCTCCCTCCCAATCCCATCTTCTTTCATTTATTCTTCTCATACCCACTTAAGCCCCCATGTTGCATCACCACTTCCTCATATCAGGGAGATCATATGATAGTTGTCTTTCTCCGCCTGACTTATTTCGCTAAGAATGATACGCTCTAGTTCCATCCATGTTGTCGCAAATGGCAAGATTTCATTTCTTTTGATGGCTGCATAGTATTCCATTGTGTATATATACCACATCTTCTTGATCCATTCATCTGTTGATGGACATCTAGGTTCTTTCCATAGTTTGGCTATTGTGGACATTGCTGCTATAAACATTCGAGTACACGTGCCCTTTGGATCACTACGTTTGTATCTTTAGGGTAAATGCCCAATAGTGCAATTGCTGGGTCATAGGGCAGTTCTATTTTCAACATTTTGAGGAACCTCCATGCTGTTTTCCAGAGTGGCTGCACCAGCTTGCATTCCCACCAACAGTGTAGGAGGGTTCCCCTTTCTCCGCATCCTCGCCAGCATCTGTCATTTCCTGACTTGTTGATTTTAGCCATTCTGACTGGTGTGAGGTGATATCGCATTGTGGTTTTGATTTGTATTTCCCTGATGCCGAGTGATATGGAGCACTTTTTCATGTGTCTGTTGGCCATCTGGATGTCTTCTTTGCAGAAATGTCTGCTCATGTCCTCTGCCCATTTCTTGATTGGATTATTTGTTCTTTGGGTGTTGAGTTTGCTAAGTTCTTTATAGATTCTGGACACTAGTCCTTTATCTGATATGTCGTTTGCAAATATCTTCTCCCATTCTGTCAGTTGTCTTTTGATTTTGTTAACTGTTTCCTTTGCTGTGCAAAAGCTTTTGATCTTGATGAAATCCCAATAGTTCATTTTTGCCCTTGCTTCCCTTGCCTTTGGCAATGTTCCTAGGAAGATGTTGCTGCGGCTGAGGTCAAAGAGGTTGCTGCCTGTGTTCTCCTCAAGGATTTTGATGGATTCCTTTCTCACATTGAGGTCCTTCATCCATTTTGAGTCTATTTTTGTGTGTGGTGTAAGGAAATGGTCCAATTTCATTTTTCTGCATGTGGCTGTCCAATTTTCCCAGCACCATTTATTGAAGAGGCTGTCTTTTTTCCATTGGACATTCTTTCCTGCTTTGTCGAAGATTAGTTGACCATAGAGTTGAGAGTCTATTTCTGGGCTCTCTATTCTGTTCCATTGATCTATGGGTCTGTTTTTGTGCCAGTACCATGCTGTCTTGATGATAACAGCTTTGTAATAGAGCTTGAAGTCCGGGATTGTGATGCCACCAACGTTGGCTTTCTTTTTCAATATCCCTTTAGCTATTCGAAGTCTTTTCTGGTTCCATATAAATTTTAGAATTATTTGTTCCATTTCTTTGAAAAAGATGGATGGTACTTTGATAGGAATTGCATTAAATGTGTAGATTGCTTTAGGTAGCATAGACATTTTCACAATATTTATTCTTCCAATCCAGGAGCATGGAACATTTTTCCATTTCTTTGTGTCTTCCTCAATTTCTTTCATGAGTACTTTATAGTTTTCTGAGTATAGATTCTGTGTCTCTTTGGTTAGGTTTATTCCTAGGTATCTTATGGTTTTGGGTGCAATTGTAAATGGGATTGACTCCTTAATTTCCCTTTCTTCTGTCTTGCTGTTGGTGTAGAGAAATGCAACTGATTTCTGTGCATTGATTTTATATCCTGACACTTTACTGAATTCCTGTATAAGTTCTAGCAGTTTTGTAGTGGAGTCTTTTGGGTTTTCCACATATAGTATCATATCATCTGCGAAGAGTGATAATTTGACTTCTTCTTTGCCGATTTGGATGCCTTTAATGTCCTTTTGTTGTCTGATTGCTGAGGCTAGGACCTCTAGTACTATGTTGAATAGCAGTGGTGATAATGGACATCCCTGCCGTGTTCCTGACCTTAGCAGAAAAGCTTTCAGTTTTTCTCCATTGAGAATGATATTTGCGGTGGGTTTTTCATAGATGGCTTTGATGATATTGAGGTATGTGCCCTCTATCCCTACACTTTGAAGAGTTTTGATCAGGAAGGGATGCTGTACTTTGTCAAATGCTTTTTCAGCATCTATTGAGAGTATCATATGGTTCTTGTTCTTACTTTTATTGATGTGTTGTATCACATTGACTGATTTGCGGATGTTGAACCAACCTTGCAGCCCTGGAATAAATCCCATTTGGTCGTGGTGAATAATCTTTTTAATGTACTGTTGAATCCTATTGGCTAGTATTTTGTTGAGTATTTTCGCATCTGTGTTCATCAAGGATATTGGTCTATAGCTCTCTTTTTTGGTGGGATCCTTGTCTGGTTTGGGGATCAAGGTGATGCTGGCCTCCTAAAATGACTTTGGAAGTTTACCTTCCATTTCTATTTTTTGAAACAGTTTCAGGAGAATAGGAATTAGTTCTTCTTTAAATGTTTGGTAGAATTCCCCCGGGAAGCCGTCTGGCCCTGGGCTTTTGTTTGTTTGGAGATTTTTAATGACTGTTTCAATCTCCTTACTGGTTATGGGTCTGTTCAGGCTTTCTATTTCTATTTCTATTTCTATTTCTATTTCTTCCTGGTTCAGTTGTGGTAGTTTATATGTTTCTAGGAATGCATCCATTTCTTCCAGATTGTCAAATTTATTGCCGTAGAGTTGCTCATAGTATGTTCTTATAATAGTTTGTATTTCTTTGGTGTTAGTTGTGATCTCTCCTCTTTCATTCATGATTTTATTTATTTGGGTCCTTTCTCTTTTCTTTTTGATAAGTCTGGCCAGGGGTTTATCAATTTTATTAATTCTTTCAAAGAACCAGCTCCTACTTTCGTTGATTTGTTCTATTGTTTTTTTGGTTTCTATTTCATTGATTTCTGCTCTGATCTTTATGATTTCTCTTCTCCTGCTGGGCTTAGGGTTTCTTTCTTGTTCCTTCTCCAGCTCCTTTAGGTGTAGGGTTAGGTTGTGTACCTGAGACCTTTCTTGTTTCTTGAGAAAGGCTTGTACCGCTATATATTTTCCTCTCAGGACTGCCTTTGTTGTGTCCCACAGATTTTGAACCGTTGTATTTTCATTATCATTTGTTTCCATGATTTTTTTCAATTCTTCTTTAATTTCCCGGTTGACCCATTCATTCTTTAGAAGGATACTGTTTAGTCTCCATGTATTTGGGTTCTTTCCAAACTTCCTTTTGTGGTTGAGTTCTAGCTTTAGAGCATTGTGGTCTGAAAATATGCAGGGAATGATCCCAATCTTTTGATACCGGTTGAGTCCTAATTTAGGACCCAGGATGTGATCTATTCTGGAGAATGTTCCATGTGCACTAGAAAAGAATGTGTATTCTGTTGCTTTGGGATGAAATGTTCTGAATATATCTGTAATGTCCATCTGGTCCAGTGTGTCGTTTAAGGCCTTTATTTCCTTGCTGATCTTTTGCTTGGATGATCTGTCCATTTCAGTGAGGGGAGTGTTAAATTCCCCTACTATTATTGTATTATTGTTGATGTGTTTCTTTGATTTTGTTATTAATTGGTTTATATAGTTGGCTGCTCCCACGTTGGGGGCATAGATATTTAAAATTGTTAAATCTTCTTGTTGGACAGAACCTTTGAGTATGATATAGTGTCCTTCCTCATCTCTTATTATAGTCTTTGGCTTAAAATCTAATTGATCTGATATAAGGATTGCCACTCCTGCTTTCTTCTGATGTCCATTAGCATGGTAAATTCTTTTCCACCCCCTCACTTTAAATCTGGAGGTGTCTTCGGGTTTAAAATGAGTTTCTTGGAGGCAACATATGGATGGGTTTTGTTTTTTTATCCATTCTGATACCCTGTGTCTTTTGACAGGGGCATTTAGCCCATTAACATTCAGGGTAACTATTGAGAGATATGAATTTAGTGCCATTGTATTGCCTGTAAGGTGACTGTTACTGTATATGGTCTCTGTTCCTTTCTGATCTACCACTTGTAGGCTCTCTCTTTGCTTAGAGGACCCCTTTCAAGATTTCCTGTAGAGCTGGTTTGGTGTTTGCAAATTCTTTCAGTTTTTGTTTGTCCTGGAAGCCTTTAATCTCTCCTTCTATTTTCAATGATAGCCTAGCTGGATATAGTATTCTGGGCTGCATGTTTTTCTCGTTTAGTGCTCTGAAAATATCATGCCAGGTCTTTCTGGCCTGCCAGGTCTCTGTGGATAAGTCAGCTGCCAATCTAATATTTTTACCATTGTATGTTTCAGACTTCTTTTCCCGGGCTGCTTTCAGGATTTTCTCTTTGTCAGTGAGACTTGTAAATTTTACTATTAGGTGATGGGGTGTGGGCCTATTCTTATTGATTTTGAGGGGTGTTCTCTGAACCTCCTGAATTTTGATGCTCATTCCCTTTGCCATATTGGGGAAATTCTCCCCAATAATTCTCCTCCTCTGGAATTCTGCTGCTCTCCTTGGTATTGAAACCGCACTCCTTGGTAGGTGAACTTGGTCTCGGCTGGATTTCTTGTTGATCTTCTGGGGGAGGGGCCTGTTGTAGTGATTCTCAAGTGTCTTTGCCCCAGGCGGAATTGCACTGCCCTTACCCGGGGCCAGGGTGAGTAATCCGCTTGGGTTTGCTTTCAGGAGCTTTTGTTCCCTGAGCGCTTTCCGTAGAATTCCGGAGGACGGGAATACAAATGGCGGCCTCCTGGTCTCCGGCCCGGAGGAGCCGAGAGCCCAGGGCCCCACTCCTCAGTGCGCCCTCAGAGAACAGCGCCCAGTTACTCCCGTCTGCCTGACCTCCGGCCGCGCTCCGAGCTCACCGAGCCTGCGACCGGTTCAAGGTAACACGGAGCTGCGAGCTTACTGTCGGCTCTGTCTCTGTAGCCGGCTTTCCCGTTCCAATACCCGCAAGCTCTGCGACACTCAGACACCCCCGATCCTTCTGTGACCCTGCGGGACCTGAGGCCACGCTGACCCCGTGTGGGCTTTGCCCCGGGTAGCCTCTGGAGCGATGTCCCTCAGCGGAACAGACTTTTAAAAGTCCTGATTTTGTGCGCGGTTGCTCCGCCGCTTGCCGGGAGCCGGCCCCTCCCCCCGGGGTCTATCTTCCCGTCGCTTTGGATTCACTTCTCCGCCGGTCCTACCTTTCAGAAAGTGGTTGTTTTCTGTTTCCAGAATTGCTGTTCTTCTTCTCTTCGATCTGCCGATGGATTTTCAGGTGTTTGCAATCTTTAGATAAGCTATCTAGCTGATCTCCGGCTAGCTGAAGTAGTCTCGGCCTGCTACTTCTCCGCCATCTTGACTCCTCCTCAAAATGACTTACCTTTTAGTAGACATGCTGGCAGTCAGTCAGGAAGTTATGCTTATTTTGGTAAGATTTAAGCAGTCAAAAAAGAAAAGAAAACCTCTATTTGGGAAATTTAAAAATATCTTTGTAAATCTGGTTTCAAACTCCAATAGTGTTGACCATTAAGCTGCATCAGCTTTGGTAGAAATACATTGCTCTGAGAGCTGAGAATTGGAATCTAGTTGTTACAATGAAATTTACTTGAAAAATTTCTCACCTACAACATTTATAGAATATTTAGATTTGAAGAATGGCACGAAGAAAGCCTAATTTATGTACTGGGTTGACCAACCGAAAAGGGTTGCCAGACTTTAGGTTTTCTTCTCTTTCCTCCTGAATGAATTAAAGGGATTAAGGGGATTCTGGTCCATAAGGTGGAAGGTTGCACAGGGGACTGTTTTGTTGCCCAAGTGTAGAAGGACATTTGGATATTGAGGTTTGAGGTCCTAGGTCTGGAAAACCCATGGCTCATTTGAATGCTCTTGTACAAGCATTGAGTTATATGTTTGAACACAGAGTTCCAATAGGTGGCTACGTAAGAGGAGAAGACATCACTGGCCCCATGGCTAAGGACTGCCCTTCTGCACTGACATAGGGTGATGGCAAGAAGAAAATGCTGTGCAGTTTAATAAGATAAATTCTCTAGACGTGACGCTAGATTTCTCTCTTTCAGCAGGTTACTTGGGAATGGGATAGATAATTGGATATCAGTCTAATAGGGCAAATGGATCTCTTAATTTACCAAGTAATAATAGTGCACTTGGAATTCAAGTATATGAAACAGTTCATATTCTTTACAATTGTTGCCCAAGGAAGGTGACTATGAAGATATCAATAGAAAAAGGAAAGTTTGATTCTTACCAGAGTAGCTTATTAATCCTGACCTGAGAAGCAATAGATGTGAAATTATTGAAAAGATTACCTGTAAGACATCTGGCACCACACAACTTAGTTCAACACACTCTCAACACCAGCTAGCTGCTTCACATTCAAGATATTTAACATTGTTGTGACCCAATCTCCTTATCTTTAAAATAAGAATAATTAAAAGATTTATCTCACAGGGTTTTTACAAGACTCCACGAGTTACTATACAAAAAGAGTACTGAATGATTCTTGACACTAGAAAAATGTCATCGTTGATATGTATTGTTTGGTTTATTGGTTTATTTTCATTTTGCTTATGAGCGTGCCTTTAGGACATGCATATTACCATATTTGGAAAGATTGATTTATCAGAGAAGTTAATAAGCTCTTGAGTAAAGCTGACAGATTTAGCAAATAAAATTAAGGAAGATAAAATTAAATTTTAACTTCAGATAAATGTTTTTTGTTCAGTATAAGCACATCCCAAGAATTTCCTGAATACCTATACAATAGTCTAAAAGCTTTCAAAACCTTTAGTAAGTACTGATTTTCTTCTCCTATAGTTCCAGTAAGATGGAATCATGGAATGAGGTTACCTTCCAAACCAGGTCAAAAAGGAACAACCAACCTTCACTGAAACTACTAACAGAAGCCATCTTTCCTAGGTGCTTGAAAGCCATTGGACGGGACTGGAAGAGATTATGCTGAGTGAAATCAGTCAAGCAGAGAGAGTCAGTTATCATATGATTTCACTTATTTGTGGAGCATAACAAATAGCATGGAGGACAAGGGGAGTTAGGAGAAGGGAGTTGAGGGAAATTGGAAGGGGAGGTGAACCATGAGAGACTATGGACTCTGAAAAACAATCTGAGGGGTTTGAAGGGGTGGGGGGTGGGAGGTTGGGGTACCAGGTGGTGGGTATTAGAGAGGGCACGTATTGCATGGAGCCCTGGGTGTGGTGAAAAAATAATGAATACTGTTATGCTGAAAATAAATTTTTAAAAAAGGAGATCTTTTTTAAAAGAGAATATAACCTAGCCACTGCCAAAATAGAGATTATGCAATAAAGAATAAACAGAAATAACACAGGAGGAAGCAGAACAAAGAGATGAGAAAGATTGGATGATCAAAATGCTCTCAGTCCCTTGAGGCAGCTGACCAGATGTGATATACCACTGGCCTTTTCATTTATAGGAACCATTAAATTTTCTATTTGGCTAACATCGACTTGTATTAGATCCTCACACTTACAGGTGGAAAATTTCTAGCTAATAAAACAAGTAAAGGTCACCTACAAGGCTTGTGAATCAGAGAATGGTCCAAGCCAGGGACTTCAGAATCTTAAATTTCATCTTAATATGCATCCATGATAAGCATTCAATAAATAATGGTCATTGTTAATAGCATAGTTCTTACTTAGTAAATGTCTAAAGAATGAAACATAACTAATTTGAGATGCAAGACTGAGTTGCAAAGATAGAGATTTTCTATAAAAGGGCATTTAAACCAATTTATGTCATTCTAGTTCTTCCTAGAGTCAACACACTTTTATTTTCTCAAAGAATCATCATAAATATTCTGCAATAGCACAAAGCCATTAGAAACGTTCTGACAAGTTGAATTAGACAACTAGAGATTTTAGTTCCCTCAAAATACATATACTTTACACAACAAATGGATAAAAATTGCTGGAGCAATTTGAGTTTAGGTTTTGTCAAATTTTCCATATTTGCAAAATTGTTCATGGCATCAGATGACCTAAAATACAGATCGCTTCCCCCGTCACTTGCTTGATGCCACAAGAGTAGGGAATACAGTTGCAGCATCATTCCGTAATCCTGTCTTGCTAATTTCTTTTAGTGATGCAGAAAGGTGGTCTTTGTGGTTGATATCATTTTGGTCAAAAGCACAATTGCTGTAACCTTATGCAATTAAAAAATAGAGGGCAGTTGCATAGATCTTTTTGATGTATAAAGTAATTTCTGTAATTCTGAAGCCAGATGAACACAGGACTGAAAGTCAACTCTGCTAATTATTTCAGTCAAGTTATTTTCTCTTTCTGGAACTCAGTTTTCTTATCTGAAAACTGGGCCTCATAACAGTGCCTGCACATTTTCAAGGAGTTAGCACATTTTATTACTTGTTAACATGCCTTATTCCTGTAACTGTGTAAAATCAGGTTCAAATAAATCAAATAACCAATCAAGATCACAGAGACTGAGTGTCAGCTCTGTGTCCCAGCCTCAGATATAAATGGTGTGAAGAAATAAGGAATGTCTTTTATGGAGATGTTAATTTTTTTTTCTGGTGTTCTAGGAATCCATGGTCAGTGTTCCCAGGAATGTAGTAAGACATGAAGTGCTTGGTTTTAAATTCAAGACATTCATTTGTCTATATCATTTTTCTTTCATTGAAAGTATAATTAGCCAAACCACTTATTTTAATAATGGGCCAATTCTTGGTGCCCCTGAGTTAGGGAAGTTTTCAAAGAAAAAAAAGAAATTTTCTAAGCTTGAATTTTGAGATGTAAGCTGTTTGTGTTATTCCCCCTTTTTATTTTTTTATTTCTTTTCTGGCTTTGTTTTCTGGTGGTGGGTTTTTTGCATTGTAGTTTTATCTTCTACTAAAAACAGTTCATACCGACCTAGATAAAAGTTGTCTCTGTAGATAGGCAGATTGGCAGACAATAACTAGAGATCTGACTGTGTTAAGAGCTACTTATATCAAAATATGATTTACTGTGCTTCTCAGATAAGGATTGTTCTTTGGTCTCTGGTGAGGTAGCAAATACCGTATCATCGCTAAACTTTGACAGCATAAATGGAATTTGTAAACATGAGGATATGGCAAGCACAAATTTGATGTCTATGTTTAGACTCTTTATGACCAGGTTGCAAATTCTAAGGCAGCATTTACTCAGTGGAAAGTAAAGACATAACACAGTAACAATGCACCAAGAAACTGCAGAGGTTATTTTGACACTAAAGCTTTATTTGATCAATAAGGAAAGCAATTGTCTTTGGCTCCATGAAACAAACTCTAATTAAAAAGAAAGATATTAATGCATATGATCTATCTTAATAATACTAGGGACTGATAATGGACCAAATATGTGCCATTGAAATTATTAATAACTTAATATTAATAACTGTTAATTATTAATAACTGTTAAATAAATGTTATTTGCTATTAGCTCCATTTTCTTTCCAGTACATAAATGTGATGTTGGAACATGTAAGAGACACAACAAATTCCTACTGACCAATTGACAAAGCTTAAAGAAAGATCACTGGAACTGTGTGAAATATAGAAGTTGAGAACATAATTCCAATAAGAAAAAATGCTCATATATTTTAAATAATAAAAAATGTATTTAACATTGCTCATACATATTTACAAATTAATTTATTCTTCTGCAGGGTATAGATTAATACCAAGTACAAATTTACTCTTGTACCATTAGAAATTTTCACTTGTCATGGAGGCAGTAAAAAGTGCTGTTTATCAGACTATTAGTTTACATATATAACAAAGTATTTTTTTCAAAGTTCTGAATGTAAGTGACACATACGTGTGTACATATATCTATGGATACACACACATATATACAGTAGAAAAGACACCTCCATGCAAACAGTGACACCGCTTTATCATGTAAGAGTTGCCCAAAAGTCCCTGATTTCCTTCTGTCCAGCTTAGACGCCAACATCTATCATCAGATTCGCTCTGGAAAAATACCCTTACCTACCTCAACCACTCCTCCTGTTTTTGTCTACTCCTTGAGGAAAACCTCAGTCACAGTAAATTCTCATTTCTGAATGACTGACTACAGGAAGTCACAACTAAGAACTACTGCTCTGAAAATTCATGATCGCTAGTTTCAGATGAGAACTTCATTCTCTTACAATTCTACAAGATTATTCACTTTTTCAACCCTCACTCTCAAAAAAAGAGATAGATTGTAGAGATATACTTGCCTGTGATCCTACCAGAATCCAAACCCAACACCTGTGCATTACATCCCCTTCCTTCTCTCCTCCTTAAAGTCCCAGCAATTATGCTCTCTTTCCTGAATCTAAATTTCTAAACCTTCTACCAGATCATTCCCATGAGAATATAAAGCTATATATTTTTTTCTATCTTAAAAAGTCACCGGGTCCTTAATTCTTCAGTTAACACGAATTTTGCCTGCATAGAAAAATTCCTGAAATTTCTTGTGTTTACTTAGTTGTTTCCAGTTTTCCTCCTCACAGTTTCTCTTAAACTGGTTCAAACTGGGCTTTCCTTCCGGACCCACTAAACATCCTCACGGAGGCATTGAAAGAGCCTCTCCATCCAAGGAGCACCTGTAAAGCTGGTGTGCTGCTAGAAGTCATACTCAGTTGCCCATTTTCATCTTAGTTTATATTTTCAGGGTTTTTATTTTGTAGTTACTTTAGACTCACTTAGCAGGTACAAAACTAGTACAGACAGTTCTCCTATATTCTTCAACTGGCTTCCCCAATAATGTCATCTACATGGAGTACAATTCGCAAAACCAGGGTTTTCACATGACAGCAATCCTACTAGTGAAACTACAGGTCTTATTTGGGTTTCGTCAGTTTTTACATGCACTCATTCAAAACATTCTTTGGTGCATAATGCCGTGACATTTTATTCTATGTATAGATTCATATAACCACTGTAATAGGGATACGGAACTGTTACATCACCCCAGAGAAACTATGTTCTCTCTTTTTAGCCAGAATCATCTACTGACTTGCATACTTGATCTATGAACCATGTCTTGGGGGTCCAACAGAGGACTCAAGCCCATATATCCAAAATAAAAACCTTGATCTTTCTCCTCAAACTCACTCTATCTCTTCCACTTGCTCTGTCTTCGAAGTACATCTGCAATCTGCCCTTCTCATGCTACCTTCTAGGCCAAACCCCAGCTCTGAGACATCACATTTTGATTTAGATTTGCCTTATCTAATTACTCATTTATCTTGGTTCTTCTGGCCTTGCTCTTTTCTTTGGTCTATATACAGCTTAGTAACCAGGGTGAACCCTTTAAAACATAACTCAAGCTCCATTCATGTTGCTGCAAATGGGAAGATTTCACTCCAGTGTGTGTGTGTGTGTGTGTGTGTGTGTGTGTGTGTATAATATATACACCATATCTTCTTTATCCCTTCATTAGGTGATGGATATTTGGAGTGTATTATGCTAAGTGAACTAAGTCATTCAGAGAAAGACAAACACCTATGATTTCACTCATATATGGAATTGAAGAAATAAAACAGATGAAGATAGGGGAAGGAAAAATAAAGGGAGGGAAGTAAACCATATAGAGAACAAACTGGGGGTTGATGGTGGGGAGGTTGTGTAGGGGATGGGCTAGGAGGGTGATGGGCATTAAGGAGGGCACTTGTTGGAATAAACACTGGGTATTATATTTAAGTGGTGAATCACTAAATTCTATTCCTGAAACCAATATTACATTAATTAGAATTTAAATTTAAAAATTTTAAAAAATAATTCAAATAGTATCATCCCTTAGTTAAAAATTCTCAAGGCTTTCCTACACAACTCTGAGTAAAATGAAAAGTCCTTTCAATTGCATACATTAGCCTTGAATGATCTGCCTTCCTATGAGTTCTCTGTCTTCATTTCTACTAACTTTTCTTTATTTACTCTTAACCCATACACTGCAGTCCTTGATCATCCTTAAAAGAAAAATCAAACATATGCCTGTATTTTAGCTATATTACTTTATGTCCAAGCTATCAGGTGTATTTTTGAACCAGACTATGGCTCATTTTCTTAATTCTTAAAACTCAATTTTAATTATATATACAGTAAACTTCACTTTCAGTGGTTAAAAAAAAAATCAGTGTATTTTCTTTATTTATGTCTGGTTAAATGTCACCAAATTAAAAGTCAGGTGTTCTGACCACCTAATACGAAAGAAGGCCCTCCATAATGCACATAAACTACTTACCCTTTTATCAATATCATTGTATTTTTTTTTTTTTGTGGAACTTAATGCAATCTGACATGCTATGATTTTACACATTTTTCTTTTTAAAAATTATTTGTTTAGAATGTAAGATCCATATAGAAAGACTATTTTTTATGGTTCCTTGTATTTTTTTCCCCAGAACCTAGAACAATGTTTTTCAAATTCTAAATTTCCAATAACTAGATAAATAATATATGTACCTAAATGTCAATAATAATTTTCCTAGCCTCTAACTTTATACTTTCCAAATTAATCGTTGTTCCTATGTCCATCTTTAATGATGCCTCAATATTATGAAATCATTCTCCAGTTGTATTAAGAATTGACATACATCACTGTATAAGTTTAAAGCATACAGCACAATGGTTTGATTTACATGAATTATGAAATGATTGCCAGGATAAGTTCAGCTAACATCCATCTTCTTCTGCAGATAAAATAGAGAAAAGGGGAAAAAATTCTCCTTGTGATGAGAACTTTTAGGATTTACTCCTAACAACTTTCCTATATGTTATACATCAGTGTTAGCTACAATCATCATGCTGTACAATACTTCCTAGTACTTATTTATCTCCTAACTGAAATTCATACCTTTTGACCTTCTTCCTCTAATTACCCCTCCCTGTACCCTCTCTTTGGTAACAAGGGCTCTGATCTCTTTTTAATGTTTGTTTTAAGATACCATGTACATGTGGAGCGCATACATTACTTGTCTTTCTCTGACTTATTTCACTTAACCTAATACATTTGGTTTTAGCCACAATCATTTCCAGTAGTAAGATTTTATTTTTTTTATTTCTTTTTAATTTCTTTTTAAATTTATCTTTTTTAAAAATTTCTTTTCAGTGTAACAGTATTCATTGTTTTTACACCACACCCA
This sequence comes from Mustela lutreola, assembly GCF_030435805.1. Lineage (NCBI taxonomy): Eukaryota > Metazoa > Chordata > Mammalia > Carnivora > Mustelidae > Mustela > Mustela lutreola. Next base: position 26,200,230 of record NC_081308.1, on the reverse strand, counting down.
GTGCTCCATGCAATCCGTGCCCTCTCTAATACCCACCACCTGGTTCCTCCAACCTTCCACCCCCGCCCCTTCAAACCCCTCAGATTGTTTTTCAGACTCCATAGTCTCTCATGGTTGACCTACCCTTCCAATTTCCCTCAGCTCACTTCTCCTCTCCATCTCCCCTTGTCCTCCATTCTCTTTGTTATGCTCCACAAATAAGTGAAACCATATGATAATTGACTCTCTCTGCTTGACTTATTTCACTCAACATAATCTCTTCCAGTCCTGTCCATGTCCGTTCCTGATTAAAATGCTTCAAAGTATAGGGATAGAGGGAACATTCCTGAGCTTCATAAAATGTATCTATGAAACACCCACAGTAAATATCATCCTCAACGGGAAAAAGCTTGCAGCCTTCTGTTGAGATCAGGAACATGACAAGGATGCCCACTCTCACCACTCTTGTTCAACATAGTATTAGAAGTCCTAGCAACAGCAATTAGACAACAAAGAGAAATAAAAGGTATCCAAATTGACGATGAAGAAGTCAAACTCTCTCTCTTCGCAGATGACATGAGTCTTTATATGGAAAACCCAAAAGACTCCACCCCCAAACTACTAGAACTCACACAGCAATTCAGCAACATGGCAGGATACAAAGTCAATGTACAGAAATCAGTGGCTTTCTTATACACTAACAATGAAAATACAGAAAGGGAAATTAGAGAATTGATGCCATTTACTATTGCACCAAGAACCATAAGATACCTGGGAATAAACCTAACCAAAGAGGTAAAGGAACTGTACTCAAGGAACTGCAGAACACTCATGAAAGAAATTGAAGAAGACACAAAAAGATGCAAGACCATTCCATGCTCTTGGATCAGAAGAATAAACATTGTTAAAACATCTATACTGCCTAGAGCAATCTATACTTTTAATGCCATTCTGATCAAAATTCTACTGGTATTTTTCAAAGAGCTGGAGCAAATAATCCAAAAATTTGTATGGAATCAGAAGAGACCCCAAACTGCCAAGGAAATGTTGAAAAACAAAAATAAAACTGGCAGCATCACGTTACCTGATTTCAAGCTTTACTACAAAGCTGTGATCACCAAGACAGCATGGTACTGGCATAAAAACAGACACATAGAACAGTGGAACAGAGTAGGGAGACCAGATATGGACCCTCAGCTCTATGGGCAAATAATCTTCAACAAAGCAGGAAAAAATATACAGTGGAAAAAAGACAGTCTCTTCAATAAATGGTGCTGGGAAAACTGGGCAGCTATATGTAGAAGAATGAAACTTGACCATTCTCTTACACCATACACAAAGATAAACTCAAAATGGATAAAAGACCTCAACGTGAGACAGGAATCCATCAGAATCCTAGAGGAAAACATAGGCAGTAACCTCTTCGATATCAGCCACAGCAACTTCTTTCAAGATATGTCTCCAAAGGCAAAGGAAATAAAAGCAAAGATGAACTTTTAGGACGTCATCAAGATCAAAAGCTTCTGCACAGCAAAGAAAACAGTCAACAAAACAAAGAGGCAACCCACGGAATCGGAGAAGATATTTGGAAATGACAGTACAGATAAAGGTTGATATCCAGGATCTATAAAGAACTCCTCAAGCTCAACACACACAAAACAGACAATCATATCAAAAAATGGGCAGAAGATAGAACAGACACTTCTCCAATGAAGACATACAAATGGCTATCAGACACATGAAAAAATGTTCATCATTACTAGCCCTCAGGGAGATTCAAATTAAAACCACACCAGTTAGAATAACCAAAATTAGCAAGGCAGGAAACAATGTGTATTGGAGAGGATGTGGAGAAAGGGGAACCCTCTTACACTGTTGGTGGGAATGCAAGTTGGTGCAGCCACTTTGGAAAATAGTGTGGAGATTCGTCAAGAAATTAAAAATAGAGCTTCCCTATCACCCTGCAATTGCACTACTGGGTATTTACCCCAAAGATACAGATGTCGTGAAAAGAAGGGCCATCTGTACCCCAATGTTTATAGCAGCAATGGCCACAGTCACCAAACTGTGGAAAGAACCAAGATGCCCTTCAACGGACAAATGGATAAGGAAGATGTGGTCCATATACACTCTGGAGTATTATGTCTCCATCAGAAAGGATGAATACCCAACTTTTGTAACAACATGGACAGGACTGGAAGAGATTTTTTTTTTTATGTTTTGAAGATTTTATTTATTTATTTATTTGAGAGAGAGAGAGCGTGCACACAAGTGGGGGGGAGCAGAAGAAGAGGGAGAAGCAGACTCTCTGCTGAGCAGGGAACCCAATGCTAGGGCTTGACCCCTAAGACTCTGAGATTATAACCTGAGCCGAAGGCAGAGGCTTAACTGACTGAGCCACCCAGGTGCCCCAGGATTTTACTTTTTATGGCTGAATAATATTCCTGTGTGTGTGATAGTCATTTTGGTTGTTTCCATCTCTTGGCTATTGTAAATAACACTGCTATGAGCATGGAAATGCAGATATCTTTTTGAGTTAGTGGATATATCCTAGAAGTGAGTATCTCCTGAAGGGGAACTGTTGGATCATATCATAGCTCTTTTTTTAATTTTCTGGATCCTCCATATTATTTTACATAGTGGTCATACTGATTTACAATCCCACCAACAGTGCACAAGGGTTCCCTTTTCTCCATGTCATTACTTCTCATCTCTTTTCTTTTGAAGATGGCCATTGTAATAGAAGTGAGGTAATATCTCATTATGATTTTAACTTGCATTTCCCTAATTACTACTGAGGGTGAATACTTTTTCATGCACCTGCTGGCATTTTGTTGATCTTCTTTGAAGAAATACCTATTCAGGTTCTTTGGCCATTTTTAATTGGGTTGTTTGTTTTTTGCATGTGTTTTGTATTTTGTGTGTTCTGTGTGTGTGTGTGTGTTTGCTGTTCATTTGTAATAGTATTTTTAAAATATATTTATGATACCAACCCCTCAACATGGTTTGCAAACATTTTTTTTCCCTTTCCATAGGTTGTCTTTCCATCATATTGATGTTCTCTATTTAATGTAGCCCCACTTGTTTATTCTCAATTTTGTTCTTGTGTTTTTGGTATCATCTCTAAAAAATCATTACCAAAATCCACATCAAGGAGTTTTACTCTATTTTCTTCTAAGAATTTCACAGTTTCAGGTTTTATGTTTAAGTCTTTAGTCCATTTTAAGTTAATTTTTGTGAGCGGTTTAGGTTCTGAATCCAGTTTCATTGTTTTGCATGTGATTGTTCAATTTTCCAGTACCATTTATCGAAGAGATGCCTTTTTTCCACTGAGTATTCTTGTTTCCCCTGTCAAATATTAGTTCACCATACATGCTTGCTTGGCTTTATTTCTGGGCTTTTGATACTGTTCCTTTGGCCCATTTGTTTGTTTGTATGCCAGTACCATACTGTTTTTGATGATGATAGCTTTGTAGTATAGCCTGAAATTAGGAAATGTGATTCTTCCTGCTTTGTGCTTCTTCCTCAGAATTTCATTGGATATTAGGAGTCTTTCATGGTTCCATATAAATTTTAGGAGTCTTTTTCTACTACTGTAAAAAATACCATTCAAATCCTGATAGAATTTGTACTGAACCTATAGATGGCTTTTGGTAGTACTGACTTTTTTTTTAGATTTTATTTATTTATTTCACAGACAGAGACCACAAGTAGGCTGAGAGGCAGGCAGAGAGAGAGGGGGAAGCAGGCTCCCTGCTGAGCAGAGAGCCCGATGCGGGACTCGATGCGGGACTCGATCCAGGACCCTGAGATCATGACCTGAGCCGAAGGCAGAGGCTTTAACCCACAGAGCCACCCAGGTGCCCCAAGTACTGACATGTTAACAGCATTAATTCTTCCAACACATGAACATGGGATAACTTCCCATTTATTTGAGTCTCCTTCAAAATTTTTTAAAAAAACTTTGTTTTATAGTTTTCTGAGTAAAGACTTTTTATTTCCTTAATTAAACTGATTCCTATGCACTTTATTGTTTTTGATGCTATTGTAATTTGGTTTTTTTTTTCATTTTTCAGAAAATCCATTGTTAGTGTATTGAAAAGCTACTGATTTTTATGCTAATTTTGTATCCTGAAACTTACTAAATTCATTGATTAATGGTTTCTGGTTGAATCTTGAGATTCTATCTATAAAATCATATCATTTGCAAATAAAGACAATTTTACTTCTACCTTTCAAATACCTTTTACTTGTTTTCGTTGCTGGACTGCTATAGCAAGGACTTCCAGTAGCATATTAAATATGAGTGCTAGAGTAGGCACCCTTGTTTTGGTCCATGTTATAGAAATTTTAGCCAGCACTTCTGTGCTCATAATGCTACTATTTTGTTTCACAGAATATGGGTTCTTGATATTGTACTTAACCTTTATATTCCTTATGTGGGGAATCTTAGCAAGTTTTAAAACTTACTAAGTATTAAAATTGTGCTTTAACTCTTGATTACTATAATGCCATGTCCTGGACAATGCTGAGCACAAGAAGCTCTTAATAAAAATTTATTACATCTGTTGACCAGAAGTATTAATTTCTCCTTTATTCTTACAAAAAACAGACACTCAAACTCTCAGCAGGTGGAACACTTATATTGTTTTTTTTTTCCTTTAAATATAACTGATTCTGGGGCGCCTGGGTGGTTCAGTGGGTTAAAGGCTCTGCTTTTGGCTCAGGTCATGATCCCAGGGTCCTGGGATCGAGCCCCGCATTGGGGGGGGGAATCTCTGCTCAGCAGGGAGCCTGCTTCCCCCTCTCTCTCTGCCTGCCTCTCTGTCTACTTGTGATCTCCCTCTGTCAAATAAATAAATAAAATCTTTTAAATAAATAAATAAATAAAATTGATTCCTAGCAACATGTGGTGAAGTCTTACTTACCTTTGCATTTTTAAGACTGGGACCAGGGGTACCTGGGTGGCTCAGTGAGTTAAAGCCTCTGCTTTTGGCTTAGGTCAGGATCCCAGGGTCCTGGGATCGAGCCCCACATCGGGCTCTCTGCTCAGCAGGGAGCCTGCTTCCTCCTCTCTCTCTGTCTGCCTCTGCCTACTTGTGATCTCTGTCTGTCAAATAAATAAATAAATCTTTTTAAAAAAAAAAGACTGGGACCAGTGCCTGCCATCTACTAGGAGCTAAGTAACTTATTTATGAATAATAAAATAATTAAAGAATCATTACTCTCAACTTCAGATACACATTTATAGCCAGCAGGATTTAGATGTTAATAGAGAGAGGACATGTTTTGAGAGAGCATCTTGCTTATATTCACTGTAACTTCATTATCTCCTTATACAATAATTTCTGATTTCCACTAGGCATTTGCCAAACAGATCAGTTGGTCTCTGCCATATCCGTCAGTCCATATTTGAGACTAATATGTTAATATCATTTTCACTTTTAATGACAAGGCAAAGTAATTTCCTTATCTTTTTAAAAATATTTTATTCATTCATTTGTCAGAGAGAGATAGTGAGAGCAGGAACACAAGAAGGGGGAGGGGGAGGGAGAAGCCGGTTTCCCATGGAGTAGGGAGCCCGATGTGGGGCTCAATTCCATGACCCTGGGATCAAGACCTGAGTCAAAGGCAGAGGCTTAACCCACTGAGCCACCCAGGTACCCTTCCTTTTCCTTTTTAAACAAATTCTTCGTTTTCATAAGCTTTACCTTTGAACACCACTGTCTTTGCCAGGAGCTATTTGATTTTAATATTCAATCTTGAATAAAAGTACCAATTGGGAAAATCTTACTTTGCTTTTAGGCTAAAAATCAGTTGCGATTTTAATTTATTCTCTTTTCCTTTAGGCAAAAGAAACGCTTTCAAAGACATTGCATTTTATAAACACTGCATATGAAAAAGTTAAATACATAGAGAAAGAGAATGTTTTTACTGTGGTGGTAATTTTTCTTCCAGAATTCTAAGAAGGCAGAGGGCTGGGCTGTGGTCTTGAGCAGAGACAGATAAAGTAAGACATTTTATTTTTTAAAGAAGGATAAATGGAAAGATGTCAGTTTTTAAGGTCTTGATTTGGTCTTTGACTGGGCTAAAAATATCATTTCACGGCTATTAAATAGCCAGCCCCCCAAATGCACTTTCTTTACAATGATAGATGTGGTTTCCTTTGGCACAGTGTTTCAGTATAGCATGCATAAGTCATATTTGCCCTGCAAGCCCATGTTATTCCTGCAAAATGATTATAAATGTGGTATTCTCAGTTTATATGTTGACCAAGTATCTTGCCCTATTCATTTGATTCTTTGTACTTTTTCAACCTCTTGCTATGTTTTTCCTATACAAATCTATTTCTCCTGAAGCCTTAAGTTTTAGCATCACCTTCTTTTGATATATGACTATTAAAATGTAATTTGTGTCAAAAAATATTGTGAAACTGGGCCATCTACCTCTGAGTCTCTCTCTATAGGCACAGAATGAATAGAGGTAGACAAAAGTTAAATTTCCAAAGATTAAAGACATCGCTAAAGATCACACAAAACGGGGTGCCTGGGTGACTCAGTGGGTTAAGCCTCTGCCTTCAGCTCAGGTTATGATCTCAGCATCCTGGGATCGAGCCACGCATCGGGTTCTCTGCTCAGTGGGAAGCCTGCTTCCCTCTCTCTCTGCCTACTTGTGATCTCTCTGTCAAATAAATAAATAAAATCTTAAAAAAAAATCACAAAAAAGGCACCAGCAGGTTTTCATTAGTATTTGTAATATTAGAAAACAGGTAATACTAAGCCCAAAGTCTTTCATGAGTTATATATATTACCTGTCATATATATATATATATATCATGAAAGACTTTGGTTTTAGTATATATATATAAACACCAGGGGCACATCTGGGTGGCACAGTTGCTTAAGCACCAGACTCTTGGTTTTGGCTCAAGTCATGATCTCAGAATCCTTAGATCAAGGTCCGGGTAGGAGCTCCAAGCTCCACAAAGAGTCTGTTTGAGGTTCTCTCCTCCTTTCCCTCTGCCCTTGCTCCCTGCACAATTGCTCTTTCTAAAATAAGTACTTTTTAAATAAAGAAAAAAATAGAAACAAACACTAAAAACACAAGTATTTATGTATCTTCTTAAAAATACTAGTACAGAGGGTGCCTGGGTGGCTCAGTCGGTTAAAGCCTCTGCCTTCAGCTCAGGTCATGATCCCAGGGTCCTGGGATCGAGCCCTGCGTCAGGCTCTCTGCTCAGCAGGGAGTCTGCTTCCTCCTCTCTCTCTACCTGCCTCTCTGCCTACTTGTGTTCTCTGTCTGTCAAATAAATAAATAAAATCTTTAAAAAAATACTAGTACAGAAAATAGCACCTGTGTGTTACAATTCCAACATTTAAATGATGGGTGTCTTGCACAATAATAAACCTAATTTCACTTCTTAAAAGTGAACTGTTAGTAGGTAATTGGGATAGATACATTCTTTTATCTTGTACCCTTATATTTTACAAAATATACATGTGATTTTATATGCTAATTTGGCACTCAAAAGATATCCTTTAAGTGCCTTTCCTGAAAACAAGTGCTGTCGCTGAGTATGTAGAAAGTAGCTAGCTGCCCAAAGTCTGTCTGTCTCCAACTTAATGATAGGGCTTGTATGGATTATATGGATATATTTTTTTTTGTCCCTGGGGAGGAAAGAGAAGGTAGGATTTCCCATATTTCCTGTAATAATTTTGCCTGTGAGATACTTAGAAGTACTAATTTATTATAGTTATAAACATATATGATTTTTCATTAACAAATTTAACTTTTTATTAATGAAGGTCAAGAATCAGACACCATTCCTAAATTGTTGAAGGATACAGAAAATTAAACACGTCACCAGTAAAATAATCATTGTTTACAAAGTGAACACTTCCATTACAAGACTGCAGCTCCAGAAACGTAACACTGGAGTGTAGAAGAAAGGTTCACTTCCCCAAATTAACCTTGTTTGTGACTTCTAGTTTTGCCTGGTCTTTAGCTTTAAATATGTCCACTCTCTTTTGTTTCTTCAACATTATGCCTGTGAAATTTAGCCATTCCATTGTATATAACAATGTTCCTTCATTAATATACTTACTATAGGATTTTTTATATTTATAAAAAATAGAATGTAGCAACATTCCTTCATTAATATATTCACTACAGTATTCTTTTTATAAACATAAAAAATAGAGCTATCCATTTTATTATTAATGAACACTAGGCTCATTTCCAATTCTATTATAGTAACAGTGCAATGATAAGCAGTTTATATTGATTTTACTGAGTGAATGTAAACACTGAGTTGAGCCACCCCTCAAAACCCAGGCTCTTTCTGCCCCTGGGTCCTGTCCCCCCTGCTTTAATAAACCACCATTTTGCATCAAAGATATCTCAAGAATTCTTTCCTGGTCATTGGCTCCAGGCTTCACCCCACCAAACCTCACTCATATTCTAAAACTTCATCAGCATGACAGGGAGAGAAAGGACCATGGCAGTCACTTGGATTAGTAGTTCTCAAAACTTTTTCTTTTCAATTCAAATCAAAATAAAGTCCAAATATTATTTTTTAATTTTTAAAAAAATTTTTTAATAAACATATATTTTTATCCCCAGGGGTACAGGTCTATGAATCGCCAAACTATGGAAAGAACCTAGATGTCCATCAACAGATGAATGGATCAAGAAGATGTGGTATATATACACAATGGAATACTATGCAGCCATCAAAAGTCCAAATATTTTTTAAAAAGCTAAAAGCAAAGCTGCTCTATTAAAATACAAGTCTCACCTGCCTTTAAATTTCCCCTTGTCCCTGTCAAAAGCACATCATTAGAGGAGTTTCCAAGAAATCTCAAAGAATCATTGTGGGTTTGAGGACCTGTGACTTTGTGCAATGTTGTCTTTTTTTTTTATTATTTTTTAATTTCTTTTAAGTGTTCCAGAATTCATTGTTTATGCACCACACCCAGTGCTCCATGCAGTATGTGCCCTCTTTAATACCCAGCACCAGGCTCACCCAACCCCCACCCTCCTCCCCTCCATAACCCTCAGTTTGTTTCTCAGAGTCTCATGGTTCACCTCCCCCTCCGATTTCCCCCAACTCCCTTCTCCTCTCCATCTCCCAATGTCCTCCGCGTTATTCCTTATGCTCCACAAGTAAGTGAAACCATATGATAATTGACTTTCTCTGCTTGACTTATTTCCTGAGGCTGCTGAGAGGAAAGGCAGGCAGGAGAATCTTTCCATTCCTCAGGGTTCTGTTCATCCACCACCCCCAGTGGACTCCAATGCTGCCGTACTCCCTGCTGCTCCCACAGCTTTTCCAAAGTCTTTCCATGTAAGCATTCTGGCTCTACTGAGAAAAGGGAACTCGGGAGAAAATCAAAGGAAAGGACTTTCTGTCAGTGCAACTGAGAGCGAACAGAGAGGGAGAAGTTGGAGCAGTTTTTTCTCGGTACAGTCTAAGGCAGACTGGTTCGTAACAGGAATGCTATTCTGGTAAATTCAGTGCTCCACTTATAGTGTTGTTGTCTTTAGTACATGAATACATGAAAAAGTTACTGATATAGCCCACATAGAATTTTTCTTTCTGTAAATTTGTTAGATTGGAGAAAGGATTTATGTCTTCAAACACATATGCTAATCTGTGGGGTTTTTTTTTCTATATTAAGAAAGTATTTTCTGATTCCATACAAATTTTTGGATTATTTGCTCCAGCTCTTTGAAGAATACTGGTGAAATTTTGATCGGAATGGCATTAAAAGTATAGATTGCTCTAGGCAGTATAGACATCTTAACGATGTTTATTCTTCCATTCCAAGAGCATGGAATGGTCTTCCATCTTTTTGTGTCTTCTTCAATTTCTTTCATGAGTGTTCTGTAGTTCCTCGAATACAGGAAGTATTCCTCTTTGGTTAGGTTTATTCCCAGGTATCTAATGGTTCTTGGTGCTATAGTAAATGGAATCGATTCTCTAATTTCCCTTTCTGTATTTTCATTGTTAGTGTATAAGAAAGCCACTGATTTCTGTATATTGACTTTGTATCCTGCCACGTTGCTGAATTGCTGTATTTGTTCTAGTAGTTTGGGGGTGGAGTCTTTTGGGTTTTCCATATAGAGAATCATGTCATCTGCGAAGAGAGAGTTTGACTTCTTCATTGCCAATTTGGATACCTTTTATTTCTCTTTGTTGTCTAATTGCTGTTGCTAGGACTTCTAAAACTATGTTGAACAAGAGTGGTGAGAGTGGGCATCCTTGTCGTGTTCCTGATCTCAATGGGAAGGCTGCAAGATTTTTCCCATTGAGGATGATATTTTTGAAGTGGGGGGGTGGGAGGTACCAGTTGGTGGGTATTACAGAGGGCATGGATTGCATGGAGCACTGGGTGTGGTGCAAAAATAATGAATACTGTTTATTTTGTTGCTTAACACTGAGAATAATTCATGCTTAAAGAACTCTGTAATAGGAAAAGTAAGAATGCTTTCTCAAATTCTAGTGCCTATTTTGTGCAGGTACAAACTGCAGAAGGCCTATTTTTCTATAAGTGTATTAACATATGTAAGCATCCAAGAACACCCCATCCACACATATATAGGCACCTATAGTCAAGATGCTTAGGCCCTGGAGAAATGAACAAATTCTGAAGTATTTTGGAAGACTGCTGTTAGCAATGTAACTGGAAGACTAAAGAAAGCAAATTCATTAGAGGACTTCTGAGGTAATTTCTTTGACAGCTAATTACCTTATTCTGCTTATCAGAATTCAGAGCAAAAAACATTAATATATTTAACATACCCTAATAATTTCTCTAAGTTTAGGAAGTGCTCATGGGCAGATCAATCAATCTAGAATGTACCACAAGTGGGCTATAAAATAATGTTTATGCTAAATTTATATACCCTTATATAAAGGTAATGCTAGCTTCATAGACTGAGTTGAGAAAGCTGAAAAAAGTTGAAAGAATGCAGGAAAAGACAACCTTTGGTGAGGGCAAATATCATTTAAGCAAAAATGACCCATAACTGATAGATATTGGATATGAGGAAACAGAACATTAAATGAACTTTTCTACCTTTAGTACATAAGCTCAAAGAAACACTTTGCATCACGTTCTATGAATCACCAGGTTTTTTCCAGTATCACTGAGGAGAGTGGGAACTATTCTTAGCTCTGTGTAAACATTAATCACTGTTACTTCTAATTCTTCCAGGTGCTTTTTTCCTGGCCTTGAGTAGTTTCCTCACAGGCATGCCCTGGTAAGTACTCAGCTGAATATTCAAGGGAACCTTCTACTGATCTCTGAAATTCTCTCTCTGGGACTGTTTCCTCACAGGATTCTGTACTGTGAATCCCTGCTGCTTTGATCTTCCAGATTCCCAGCGATTGCTAACGCGGAACCTAAAGATCTAGAGGTGGGTTTGTCCTCTGTAATGCCCCAGACTGAAAACTCTTCATGCAGGAAGCAGGGGTCTGCCTAGAGCTCATGTTCTTCCCCACCCCATTTCTAACAGATCTCTTTTCTTCATTTTGTGATGTTCAGTGTCTTGAAAGCAACTTTTTCATAATCTTGTTCACTTTTTTTAATACTTTCACTTGGAAGCATAGATCTGGTTCCTGTCATTCCATGCTGGCCAGAAGCAGAATTTCTGTACTGACTGTCTTGCTTTACTGATAACTCATTTATTTCTTATTGAAGACATTTTCATTCTGTTAGTGTCAGATTATAAGCAATATTATGTCTTATTCATGACAAAAAAGTCTTCATTTTGCTCTCATGTTTGATGTTTTCCCAAAGTAAATATAGAAAATTATGTATTCTTTTTTACTGTTTAAAAACCAAAGATGTATTTACATGGAGTCTTGACCTTTGCATCTACGTGTCATTCCTTTTGGTTTTAACCATTATATTTCTGAGTGTTTTATTTGCTTCATTTGTTATTCTTCAATTATCTATTCAGGTCTGTATTTTAGTTCTTTAAACCCATAAATTTCTAGTCCATGCTCTACTGCTGTAATCTGTCCCATATTCTGTGTATTCTTCCATCTGGAAACTACCATTATAAATGTACTAGAACTTTCTTTTCTTTCCATTTCTCATGTTTATCTTTCTGTTCTTAGGTGTGTGTATTCCTATGACTCGTGGTTCTTTAATCTCTTAATTTAAGTAATTTTTAGGCTATTTATCATATTAAAAATAACTTTATTTTTCATGTTTAGATATTGATTTTGCTCTCGTAGGTTATATTTTAAAGTTGTGTTGTCTTATGGAATTCTGATCTCTTCTCATCTGTGGTCCGGGACTGGGGATTCAAGTTCTCAAACACCTTTTTATTTTTCCCATCCCCAGCCTAAAGGAAAGAAAATTTCCATTGTGTTGCTTGTCTCCTTCATTTTTAGAGATTATCTGTCACTTTAAGTGCCCCGGCTTTGTGAGTGGTCTTCTTTATAGCTTCAAGCTTGCCTTCAAGTAAGGCCGCGTCACTATTCACCACAGTCCACATGGAAACCAAGTCCTCAGGGCCAGGCAAGGATCACCAATGTCAACTTGATTTCTTTACTCTGTGATTCTTCTTCCTTTACTTTGAGACAGAACTTCCTTTTTACATTTTTTGAAAAAAAATTGAAATATAATGACTTTTTGGTCATGGTTTATCAATAGTTTTTTTTTTTTAGTTAATTTTTTATTTTATTTTATTTTATTTTAATTTTTTATTTTTTATAAACATATCAATAGTTTTTATGAAGTTTTGCCTGGATAGTGATCCACACTAGATCCATTTGCTAAGATTGTCAGAAAACTTTATGTAACTTTTAATATACATTATTTAATTTTTTCCTCATAGTGACCCAATGAATACCAGTTGATAGAGACCAAAAAAAAAAAAAAATGCTAAGCCTTTTTAGCCTTAGCTAAATACTGTAATTAGCTAAATACATGTACTACTGTATTACATGTATTACATGATTAGTATACATGTAATTATTACATGTATTACATGATTGCATGATTAGTATTACATGATTAGTAAAGATTTTGACTATGATTCAAATCCAGGTCATGACATCTCATGGTTATGCACTTAGTCATTAACCTCTATAACCTAACTTTAAAGAGACAGGATTTCGTGACATCTTATAGATGTATTTTTCTAAAAGGAGAAAGGACCTCTGTTATTACCTGTACTTGACAGTTGAGTATGAGTATATCCTATGTTCTTTGCTATCTGGTGAATCTGTTCAAATTACTGGAATTGGAGAAAAAGGCAAGAAAATAGGGGAAAATAACATTATAATATTAGAAACTGGCAGGTGGATCGAGCTTATGTCTTTTTCTTTGCTGAAAAGTTATAATATTTCAAATTCTATAGATGGCTACTGGATACCTTCCTCTCACAAAAATTCTGAGTTTCCTTTGTGATGTGCTAAAATCAGACTATTTCAAGTTACTCATGATCAGTCCTTGATATTAGTTGTGCTTTATCTATTTATCTTGAATTAGTGAACTTAGTGATGTATTGTTCTCAATTCAGTTTGCTATTTCAGCACTACTATCATTTGCATTTAAAAAGGTGAACACTTAAAGTTCTGAGGAATTTCTTCTTTCAACAGCAAAAGCATCACTTGCTCCATGAATGAGGTTAAGAAGATACATGTCATTGATACATTATCATCATCATCATCATATTGCTATACCAAAAGGCAAAGCTCAAATTATTTTCTTTAAACGTTGATATTGTCTCTATGTTTTTCTTCTATCCTGCAGAATTTTCTAAAGAGTTTCTCAAAATCACATAAATCTTAGAAACTCCCAGTGAATTATACAGACATAAGCATTTGTGTCTCTGATAAACACAGATTACTGCTCATCGGAAGTTTTTTTTAAATTTATTTTATTCTATAGGCACAATGTCCTAATAAGATAGAAGTTTCGGGGCGCCTGGGTGGCTCAGTGGATTAAGCTGCTGCCTTCGGCTCAGGTCATGATCTCAGGGTCCTGGGATCGAGTCCCACATCGGGCTCTCTGCTCAGCGGGGAGCCTGCTTCCTCCTCTCTCTCTGCTGGCCTCTCTGCCTACTTGTGACCTCTCTCTGTCAAATAAATAAATAAATCTTAAAAAAAAAAAAAAAAAAAAAAAAAAAAAGATAGAAGTTTCTATCCTTAAACGTTTGTCCTCAGTATCTTCCAGTTCTCTTAAAATTGTGAGACTTGCACAGAATACCATCCATGTGGTTATTAGCAAGGATAATTTTATCAGTGATGAAAAAACACTGAAGGACACAGGATGGGATTTTTTCAATGTGACAAAAGTTATGTAAGCTTATGGGGATGCCTGAACAGAAGAGGAATTTGTCCAGGGGTCAACTTCTAGACCCCCAAAATAGCTCACTTCAGTTATGTGAGGTGTAAGCGGTTTGTGAGGTATAAGGGATTCATTCCACTTATGCATGGTGAGAATGTGGACAGATTTTAGAAGCTTGCCTTTACTGTTTTGTACTCCTGTGTTCTGCCACCCATCCCCCAAAACCTCTGCCTGACTCTGTCTTAGCTACTCTGGAGACTTGAATATTGTTCTGTCTATTGCACTAGGTTCTAAGCACAAACCAACTATTATGAACTCTTTTTGCGATTCAGTGAAGTTAAAGTTAGTGACCCAGAAACAAAGGTCAGTAGGTCCTAGCTTCAGACCTTTGTGAGATCCATTCCTGTACAGCCATTCGAAATTCTGAAACTTTAATTAATCAATTCCAATGACAAGCTTGACCACCATGCTAATTATAAACATAATCTCAACAAGTTTTTCAGAAATTAGTCTAAATCTTCTTTAGTCTAATCAATTACTATAATAGCATAATTCTTGCCAGTTTGTTTGTAGACAGTTACCATAGGCCAATATGAGAAAAGAATCCAACCTCTTTTTTTTTTTTTTTTTAAAGATTTTATTTATTTATTTGTGAGAGAGAGAGCGAGCACAGGCAGACAGAGTGGAAGGCAGAGTCAGAGGGAGAAGCAGGCTCCCTGCGGAGCAAGGAGCCCGATATGGGACTCGATCCCAGGACGCTGGGATCATGACCTGAGCCGAAGGCAGCTGCTTAACCAACTGAGCCACCCAGGCGTCCCTGAATCCAACCTCTTTAATGGTATGTATAAGCCACTGAATTAACTGAAGCCAAATCTACCCATTTTAATATATTTAATCTTAAATAAGTCACTCTATTAATTCAGGAACTTTTCACTGATTACTTGCAACTAAGCATAGCTTCCTTGATATATTTTCTCAATATTGACCATTAATTATCCTATTCTTGAATACATTTTTATGGTATTCTTATAATTTCTTAGTTATAAATTTTTAGAGGTAGACTTTGTATGTATTAGTGGTTAGGTAATAGTCATACTGTTAAAGCTTCAGTGTCTACGAAGCAAGTGCCCTCCAGGAAGGTTGTATTAATTTATGTAGCCAACAGCATTACATACTCACCAACAGTAGAATGAGGAGGAAAAGGAAGAAGAAGAGGAGGTAGAGAGGAAGGCAAAGACTACTACTACGACGACGACTACTACTTTTTAATTCGGGTCATGGGTAAGGCTCTATGTCCCCTGAAAAAAAGTTTTTGCCTCCAAAATTCAGCAATTCAAAGACCGACATAGATTTCTTTTCTTGAATGCACTGGATCATGTTTTTAAAGATGATTAACAAAATTTTCTTCAAAATTCAAATCAAATATAAGGTTGAAGAGTTACCTAAATATTTCAGAATATAGATATATAAGAGAGAGTAACAACAAAAAGAAAAAGGCTCAATGGAGAATCTAACACTTTCTAGAGAGACTCATACACAGGCACATCGTCATGAAATTTCAGAAGGATTGAAATAAAACAAAGAATGTAAAAGTGGAGATAATAAAAGACGTTTTCAATATAATAAAAATAATATTCAAAAAGTACTATCAATTGCCTAGAAATCAATAAAAAAAAGACTCAATATGTACTTTCATCAGCTCCCAAACTGTTAACCATACAGGTATAGAATAAAAAATATTTTCAAACAGAAAAACTCAGAAAATTTACCTTTTACACTCTTTTCTTAAGAAGGTTGCTTCAAGCTGTGCTCTGGCAAATTCAAAAGGTAAACCAAGAAGTAATAAGCAAACAGTGGATCCAGCCTAAGAAATGAAAGAAAAGACATTCCAGTTGAAAAATCAAGAATTAGAAGTATAAACATTATTTTCAGACATGATGATGACTGTCAAGAAAAAAAGTCAAATAATCTAAGAGAGTTACAATTATTTGAGTTTGTAGATAGTATCTGTGTTTACTATGTACCTTATTTTTCATGGATTATAAAATAAATTTTAGAAACAAAAGTCCTTTTATTACAATTAATATTTACTAATAAAAATGTGTTAATAGAAGAAAACCATGTCACTGAAAATTTCTGTATCCTAAATCATAAGCAAATGCACGTATGTACATACGCAACACTTAGTAACCATCTTTATTTATTTATTTATTTATTTAATTTTTGATTTTTTATAAACATATATTTTTATCCCCAGGGGTACAGGTCTGTGAATCGCCAGGTTTACATACTTCACAGCACTCACCAAAGCACATACCCTCCCCAATGTCTTATTCATCAGTAAATATATAGGAAATCCAAAGTTTTGTGGGATCAATGAATCTCCTCATTCATTGACAATTGTGGATTTTTAGCTTGATGAATCCTAATAAAACGGAATCCTTCTTATGAGGCGGATAGAGACTCCCAGCTCCAGCCTCTCTCTGTCCCTGGCTCCCCTTGGCTCCTGCTAAGGCCTGGAGAAGACCAAAGAGCCATCCCCTTAGACTAAGATAAGATAACAGGTCACTGCTCCTGCTGAGACAGAAGAAAAAAGACCAGAGAGGCCCGGTCCTGTTTGAATAAGAAAAGAAAGAGAAACAGTCCCTGGGGTGATTTAGCACTCTCCTGAGATACCTCCACAGAGATTATACTGCCACATGAAAGGGCTATTTGGCCTTGAGAGACTGGGAAAGCGCCCCAGCCATGTGAGACCTAGAAAACATCCTGTTACCATCCCCCGTTGCCCGGAACCATAACAACTCACTCCTAACCCTGTCGGGTGCTCAGTCTGGGAGCGATCCCACTGAGCCCGCTGGCGTTAATAAAGCTGTGTTCTCCCGTCTCTCTGTGTGCCCTTGGGTTTCCTCCGTCACCTCAGATTTTCCACAACACTTAGAGAATAACTTCTTAGTCAAAAAGTCATGAGAACTTGTATCTTTTCCAATAGGTGGTTCCCCCCTACCCACACACACACACTTTGGGTAAATACTAATAGAAGACCTAGATCCTAGGGTACTTCAATTTTTAATTTTTTTGAGGAACCTCCATACTGGTTTTCCTAGTCACTGCACCAGTTTGCATTCCCACATAGTGCGTAAGAATTCCTTTTTCTTCACATCCTTGCCAACACTTGTTACATCTTATGTTTTTAGTTTTATGCATTTTGACAGGTGTGAGGGGACAGTTGACTGTGGTTTTATTTGCATTCCCTGATGAGTGATGTTGAGCATCTTTTCATGTCTCTGTTGGCCACATGTATGGTGCCTTTGGAAAAATGTCTATTCAGCTCCTCTGTCCATTTGTAATTGGATTTTTTTTTTAAATTTGGTGTTGAGTTTTATCCGTTCTTTATACATTTTGGATATTTGTTGCAGAAAAATGAAAATCAGACCAGCAAGAGATCAAGTGACACTCAGAGAAGTAGGAGGACTCGAATTTATTTCACACTGGTGGACCCAGGGGTTACAAGGCTTTCATAGGCGGCGCGACCGCAGGCAGTCAGGTTCCCAGGGCTATGCTGACTGCTGGGAGGTAGGTTTAAACCTGGGGGACAGAAGTGCAGGGAGCCTGTGGCAGGAAGCCTGTTTACAGAAGCAGAAAGGGCTGGTTATCTCTTGCTGCCAGTAGGGCTTCTGCTTATCTCTAGCTTATTGTCAGTAACTTTCCCTCTCCTGGGGCCTCTGAGCCTGAGCCTGCTCTGGGTAATTTTCCTCTTCATATTAACCCCTTATCGGCGATATCATTTGCAAATATATTTTCCCATTTAGGAAGCTGCCTTTTTGTTTTGTTGATGAGTGACCCAAGTGTCCACTGCTAGATGAATGAATCAAGAAGATGGGACCTTGATAAAAAGGAATGAGGTCTTCCCATTTGCAGAAACATGGGCGGACCCAGAGGGAATAAGCCTAGTTGAAATAAGGTAGTCAGAGAAAGACAAATATATGATTTTATTCATATGTAGAATTTAAGAAGCAAACAAAGAAAAATGGACAAAAAAGACTCTTAAATGGAAAAGACTGGTGGTTCCCAGAGGGAAGGGGGGTCTGAAACAGATAAAAGAGGTGAAGAGTACAGCCCCTTCATGAGCCCTGAGTAATGTACAGAATAGATGAACCATTATATTGTATACCTGAAACTAATATACGTATATGAACCATACTTCAAAAGACTCATGAGAACACATGATTTCAGAAAAGTAGTACCTGGCCAGGAATGGACAGCAATCCCTGTACCCACAGATGAAAGGGTACTCCATACTTTGCTGTCAAAGAGAGGCAAGACAAGGGGGTCAGTGCGAGGAGACCCTTTGCCCTTCTTAGCTCCCACTTCATGCATCCTTCCGAATAATCACAAATCCTCATACCTGTTTCTCCATTGGGGGTCTTACTGAAACTAGGAGGAGCTGTCTACCCGGAAAGATACACTATGCTAATCTGCTTGGTCTGCAAGTTCTGCTAAACATAGCCTGGGTGACAAACGCATGCATTTAGATCACAGGGCAGCTGTTTGGGCTAAGAAAGCTTTGGGGAAGGCAACTCTCCAGGGCATTCTAACAGCAGAGTGGTGATGCAGGCCCCAGCATTCCGAAGGCCTAGATGCCCTTCTCTGAAAGCTCCCATCACCCCTAGCACCCTCTGTGTTACATTTTAGCAAGCCAGGTATTGTGGCCGATTTCCTGCTCTCCATTAACCCCAACGGTACCTGGCACTGCTTTATGGAGGGGCCTTACTGTGGCACCAAGAAAGGTAAGAATTTTTGGGGCGCCTGGGTGGCTCAGTGGGTTAAGCCGCTGCCTTCGGCTCAGGTCATGATCTCAGAGTCCTGGGATCGAGTCCCACATCGGGCTCTCTGCTGAGAGCCTGCTTCCCTCTCTCTCTCTCTCTGCCTGCCTCTCCATCTACTTGTGATTTCTCTCTGTCAAATAAATAAATAAAATCTTTAAAAAAAAAAAAAAAAGAAAGGTAAGAATTTTTAGTAAGACTCAGACCACTACTCTCTACTCCATTGTCACCTTTCCTCCATGCTTGTTGATTGGCCTTTTTATTCGCCTTTTGGATAGAAGGCAAAAATATCCGAAATTCCCTTACCATAATGAGGCAGAGATGGTGGCTACATCCATATTGTGATCTAAATTATGGCACAAAGTCTAAATGCTTTTAAATTATCTGGCTCTAACTAGTCCTATCCAAGGTCACATCTTAAGAAACAAATGGTATTAAAGGGTACACCCATTTTAGGAAGGCACACAGAGGTCCCTTAGACACATCACATCATCCCAAATGCAAACAATTGCTTTCGTAGGTTGATTCTTAGGTTGAATTAATTGAGCAGTCTAATTTTATCTGGGATATATAATAGGAGGGCAATCACTAGTTTTTCTGCTGCTCGTACAGGAAGTTGTGGAGAGTGTCCCATCCAGGCTGGGGGTACTGGGGCACAAGTAGGATAAGGGTATGCAGAAGTCTTCAGAAATGTCAATCTTTAAAAAAAAAATCATATGACAAGAGGAAAGGATCTAAACAAGTAGTGGTTAATTTCAAGTTACCCTGGGGCTCTAGCATTTGCCCAAGGACCTGAAGTGGAAAATTTAAAAAGATACATGAAAGGAATAGCAACCGGAATTCTCTAGAAACATTTGGAGAAAAGTAGTGCAGAGTTTGATTTTTGGAAGGGATACATTGGTTTGGGTTAAAAAATAGGAAGCTCGGTTAATTGGTACAGTGTGTCTACCAAGGGAGAGAAATAAGCGTAAATAAAACATGAAACTACAAGCCCTTCCTGAATGTGACTATATAGCTTCAAGTTTCACATTGCTTGGATTAAATAAGCTCCACTGGAGATCGGCTTGCAGGGCATTAGGCGCTGAAATGGGGCTGTCTAGGGAGCTCTTTGTCATTGAACCAGAAAATGAAACTAGATGGAAATGTTAAAAATAAACTTGTGAGTGGGAGAAAGGCGCTCAATGTCATTATGCTTATGAAAAGAACATTCTCCACGAAACAAACATTTCCCACCCTCCTCCCCCCAAAAACCTAATATTGAATCAGAATAACCTGCTTTAGCATTTTGCAAAAGTTCCATGTGGTGTCTTCTATTGTCATGCTCCTGTAATTCATGTTATATATGCCTCCATTTTTTGCCAAAGGTATTATTATTTTTTGCCCTTCTATTTAGTCATAGTGATGAAGTTTTAGAATATAAGTGAGGTTCAGTGGGGTGGAGTCTATAGCTGATGACCAAGAAAGAATTCTAGAGACATCTTTGGTGAAGAATGGTGGTTTATTAAGGCAGGGGGACAGGACCCGTGGGCAGAAAGAACTGGGGTTCTCCACAACTGGGGTTGAGGGCTGGCTGATTATAGACTGTGGGGTTGGGGGAAGGTAAGAAAAAGAGATTTCAAAAGAACTTTCATATGCTAAGGAGGATCGACTAGAAACCAGATACCAGAGGTCTTACCATTTTCAAGATTTTTCCCTCTAGCAAGGTGTTAACATCAAGATAGTTGCGAGAGATTACTGGAAGAGTGTCACAGATGGTGTGTGTGTTGGGCGAAGGTGGCAGGGTGTCCGCTTGTGCTTTGCCCTCAGCTTGCCTTCTGTTCCCTCAGCTATAGTGGAATACGATTCCAAAGAGTCAGAAACAAGAAAGTTTTCATTTTGTTTTGCATATAATCGTTCTCTCATTCTGCCTAATGATACTGCATGGCGTGTTTTTACAGGCAAACCTCAAAGATACGGTCTGTGCTCCAAGCAGTGTGATAAATTAAGTGTCTTAGAGATTTTTTTAATAGAACAATTTAGCAAGCCTTCACCAGATGAGTACAGAGTACAGAGTACGTGGTACCAATAAAAATGTTCTTTTGGCCTTCTTGAGTGTGGCAGCACTGCACACTTACACTTCCAGCGGGACACTTCATCATTTGTAATGAATTAGCGTCATACAACGTGATGGGTGATACAGAAAAAATTGGCTGGAGGTAAATAAGTCAATAAACATTTACTATTAGAACCATGTTAAAAATATGATATCAGTGATTCTGTCCCATAAAAGCCATAAAGGAGATGTTCATCGTCTGGAGAGACCCATGAAAAGTTGCTGTTATTTCTTTTTTTACACTTTCCTATATACCAAAGGAGCATAGGAGTCATACAAAATTTTTTGGAATTATTGGCAAACATATTCAGAGAAGGAAAATATAATCATACAGGTTGTAGTACATGCTTGGGGATTTTCCAAAAAATAGTTCATTTAAAAAAATACTTAAATAGTGATCTATAGTTTTTCTCACTAGTCTAAATGTTATGAAATCCCAAAGAATGAGAAGAAACTGCTCGGTAACATTTCCAAGAATCTAAGAAGTAGCCATCCCCTTACATACCACAGTCATCTGTAGAAAATCATACAATTATACGTACAGAAAGTCACCCAGAGATCATGAAATTCAGTTTTTTACTCCTGTTAGCATGTTGCCTCTCTCACTCAGCAAGGGATATGAGATATTCTACTAAGGGTAAAACAATAGTGATGCATTTTTTTTCCTTGACAACCTCTCCACTCCCATAGCATTAATGACTATATGCTGACGTAAAGCCCATAACTTTACATTTAACAAGTATTTGGAGATTATAAAAGGAAATTAAGTATTACATTAAATACAAACTTCCTTGCATAAAAAAACACACATTTATTCATACAATTACATGCCAAGTATATGAGTGTTATGAAGTTTTGTGTGTGTGTGTACACATTTAGTTTTATTGTAACAAAGCAACTTGTACACTTTAAACGTTTAAAACTGAGCATCATCTTTCCTTTCCAGTGAAACAAAAAGAAAATTTAAAAATAAACAGGAACAAAATTACAATAGAGAATGTCAATTCCAAATAAGATCCTACACGTTCTGCTGAGTCTCCCATCGAGTGGCAGGGCTCAAGTCATCATTAGGAGAGAGTTTTATTTTAAAAGTGTCATCTTAAACGGCAAGGATGTCTGTTAAACATCACAATTAAACATGCCAAAGGAGAAGCCATGTTGTCAAAATGCCCACTTAACCCACCCAAACATCTCAAACCCACCCTTTGCTGACCTTCTATAACCCCATTTTTTAAAGTTTTTTTTTCTTTTTTTTTTAAACAAGAGAAAGTAGACAGGTACATATTGGTAAATACTAACTGTCCATATTCACATGGAGACACAGTGTAATCTCTGAGCCCAATATACAGAGAAAGGAGGAAAAAAGCTACAATTCTATGCACTACTACACAGGGGCCTAGGACCCTCCAGCTTCCAGCAGAGCTAAGGGAGCAGAAGGTTTTTATTTTTTTTTTCCCCCACAGAGCACGGTGGTGTTGATTCCATAAAGTTTTTGTTTTTGTTGAGACAGGAAGGGACAAAAATGAATTTGGAACAAAAAGGGGTAGAGATTCTTTTCCCACTGTGTTCTGCTCAAGGTATTTCCCCCCAAAATAAGCTGAGAACCATGGTATAAAGGGAGAGAAAAAGGAGACTTCAAAAAACAGGGCAAATGAACACAAGAGGAGAAAAGAAGAAGAAAAAGGAAAAAAAAAAAAAGACAGCAACTTGCTCCCAGGGACTGAAGAAAATTAAAAAAGGAAGGTTGGAATCCATCAGTGTTCCATTAGCCATCTTCTCCTTCATCTTCCTCTCCTTCCTTCCCCTCATCAACATCTTCATCTTCTTCACCTTCATCCTCATCTCCCTCTTCATCAATATCTTCCAATCCTTCTTCTTCTTCTTCTTCTTCATCATCCTCTTCTTCCCCTTCTTTGTCATCCATATCGGGACCCAGGTAGTACTGTAATGGATTTGGCCAAATATCATCTTTGATGACCTCTCCTAACTGATCTGCACCTGCTTCAGAATGGTCAGTAAACCAGGTGAAGAAGATCTCTGGTTCCTCATGCTGTCTCTTCCTGCTGGCTTTATTCTGAAGTTTTTATGAAGTTTTTGTCTAAGCCTTTTTTTTCTTTAATTTAGTCTAAATAAACCTTTCAATCACTTTTGTCTCTGGTAGTTTGTCATGTCATAACCATGACTGACTGATATTTATGACCCGTATGAGTGATCAATAATAAGTTACTATCTTTTGGTTAAGAGTGAAATGTTGAGGCATATTGAAGAAAACCCCAGTGTTCCATTTTGTTTCACTTTTAACTACAGTTGCATTTTTTTCTCCATCTTGATCCCCTTTACCCTAAGTAGATTATATGTCATTTAACATCATGCCTTCAAAGCAGATCTTCAAATTTAGCCAGAAGCAAATTTCATGTTTATTAATTCTCAAAGCAAAAATCCACTTAGGACCTACTATGTGCCAGGTACTTTCCTTGCTCTGGGGATTCAGTAGAGAACATGGTGGGAAGACTTCTCTTGGGACTGAACATTCTTGCTCTTTGGGTGTGCTTCTTTGGTTTTCTCTCGAGGTCAGGGAAACTGTCGCATTTTAGCAAACTCTGATAACCTGCCCAATTCTTTTCTCTTTCTGAAAATCCAAGTATCATCCTATTTGTTTTTCAGATCTTTTTCTCCACGTCTCATATTTTCCTTCATGTCTTTTATATTATTCTTGATACTTTAAAATACTACTTCTACTTGATTTTATGAGACAAGAGGTTTTGTCCCATTTATGGACTTGAACTCGTTATTCTGGAAGACATTTTTCAGTTCTGTAGTGCGTGTTGGTGGGATGTGATGTGCTTTGTTTTCTACAAGGAAGACAAAGACCTTCCCCTGAGTCCTGGCTGGGCAACGGGAGCCTCCGGGGAAGCTGAGAACTCCCCCAAACTCAAAAGCAGCAGCAGGACCCAGCCCAGGCAATTATTAATTACTTATCTTCCAGGGAGCCAGTCAAGCTCTCTAGAACAGCACTCTCCAGGCTCTGCGTGGAGGGAAAGATCAGCACCAACTCTTCACTGGAACATGCACCAAGCTCCACGCCTGCCCCACTCCTTGAGGTGGTTGGCTCAGGAGAAGTGACAGAGAAATGTGTGTACAACTGGGTAAGCATATGTTCAGCACCATGTCTTCCCAGAACTTCTGTGGGAAACACCAGAGTACTATTTTTTTTTAAAAAGAAATCTCATCACATAACTTTCTGTTGTAGAATAGATTAGTAGAATCTCACTGCCATTAAAACTATTGAAAATGACATTTGTGACCTTGTGCCCTCAGAGTATGGATTATTTCTAAAGCTTTTCTGCCCTTTTCCTGTCAGCCAATCATACTGGATTGGACAGACTGCTTCCAGGTCTGCACACCACATTCCTTTTCACCTCAGAGCCCACTACTCTCTTTTCCCCTCTGCCTACCATTCTCCTCTCTCTTCCCTTCATTTGACTCCTGCTGACTCAACACTTCCCTTCTTCAATGGGTGCTTACTGAGTACTATTATGTGCTAAGGGCTAATGATACTCTGGTGATCAAAATTAATATGGTTTAGGTCTTCAAGGAGTTTTCAGTTCACTAGGAGAAGCATACCAAAAGAGTGTATATAAATATATACAACTTTATCATAAATTCAATGAAAAAAAATGATATATTTGTCTAAGGAGACACAGTTAATTGAGTGAAGGGGTTGAGATAATGAACTCTGTTTTCAGAACTTTTCACAATCACAACATTATCACAATAATCACAACATCATTTAATAATTAGAATTATATTAGTTTGCTTCTCATACCATCATTCTTCTCTTTAATATTCACTACTTAGGATATATCCTGATCCAGTTAGAAAAACACAGCAAATTGCAACAGCACAGTAAAAAATGAATTGCGTAATTTTTCACACCTTCCTGTTTTTGTCTGCCAAGTGACTTTGCAGTGCTGTCTACTAAGAGTGTATAGCATTTCTCCACCTCATGGACATAGGTTAGTAAGTGGTTTGTTTGTTATATAGCATTGTTTGTGACAATAATTGACAAAAAAATAACTATAGATACTGCCAAGTCCCTTCCGTACTTTTTAAAAATTTATTTGACAGAGACACAGTCAGAGAGGGAACATAAGCAGGGGGAGTGAGAGAGAAGGAGGCTTTGTGCTGAGCAGGGAGCCTTCTGTGGGGCTGGATCCTAGGACCCCAGCATCATGACTGAGCCACCCAGGCACCCCTCCCTTCTATATTTTAGAAAACCTCTTGGTGTATCCTAATCTTCAGTGTAAGAACATATTATCTCACAAACATTTCTTCTGGGACATAATACAAAGAGAATTACAAATTGCTTGTTTAAAATAATTATGGATTCACATTTTTAGTCATAGGAACCTCAACTGCAACACTCCCACCATGTCCCCAAAAGTCTGACTTACCGGTAACAAGGAAGCAAATCTATTGACTAAAACAGGGACATCCCTGTCTTGTACTCCCTATAGTGTTTATTTTTTGAGAAGTAGAAAAGCGGAGTTTAGATCTCTGCATTTCCTGTTGAGAAAGTCATTTGTATTGACGTTAAGATGCTCCCATACTCTAATGAAAGTGGAGTTTGGAACCCAAACCTTTATTAATGGTTTGGCAATATGAGTTAAAAATAACTCAGTAGCTGGGGCGCCTGGGTGGCTCAGTGGGTTAAAGCCTCTGCTTTTGGCTCGGGTCATGATCCCAGAGTCCTGGGATCGAGCCTCGCATCGGGCTCTCCGCTCAGCGGGGAGCCTGCTTCCTCCTCTCAATCTGCCTGTCTCTCTGCCTACTTGTGATCTCTGTCTGTCAAATAAATAAATAAAATCTTAAAAAAAATAACTCAGTAGGGTCACGAATTCAAGAAGATTTTAACAGAGATGGTGATGAAAGAGGTTAGTGGATGATTAAAATAAAGTGTAAAAGTCAGGTCAAAGATGTAATGAGTTGATTCTCATATGGTACCATTCTCAGAGAATAAAATCTGCTTATGTACACTGCTGATATGTGCTATCTTTTTTTTTTAAGATTTATTTATTTGACACAAAGAGAGAGGTTACAAGTAGGCAGAGAGAGAGGAGGAAGCAGGCTCCCTGCTGAGCAGAGAGCCCGATGCGGGACTCCATCCCAGGACCCCGAGATCACGACCTGAGCCAAAGGCAGAGGCTGAACCCACTGAGCCACCCAGGCACCCCTGATATGTGCTATCTTGAAATACACACACAGGCTCCATTTCTCCCTAAGCATCACTCTTTCTTTGCTCTATTTAACAATCTTCTCAGAGTAATTGCTTATACTTACTCTCTGCAGCCTGTTTTCAACAATATGCCAATGAGACTTTCATGCCACAACTACTTCTATCAAAATTACCTAGGAACTTCACATTGCTAAATGCAGGAGTCCTCCATTTTTGCCATCCTTTGCTTATCAGCAGAATTTTACATATTAATCCCTCCCACTTTTTTTTTTTTTAATTGAGAGAATTGACACATAATACTATAGTAGTTTTTGGCATAGCCATTTCCTAAAAATAATTTTTCAGTGGTATTCCAGGGTATTTCCCCCTCCCAATGTTCTCCCTTCTGTATCAGTGGTTATTCCTTTTAGCTTTCCATTATCCTAACATCACAGAACCTTTACACAAAATATTTGGATATTTCTCCCTTATTTAAATCCACTCCTTGATAATCATAGCTTTAAATATTATCTAAATATGAATGAACTCTAAAAGTATTCTCCAGCTTGGATTTCCCCCCTAAATCCCTGAATTCTGGACCTGTACAATACCACCTAATATATTTACCTAAGTAGTCAAAGACGCCTTAAACTCAACATTTCCAAAGCAGACTTGTCCGGTCTCCCAAAGCCTGCTTCCCCTGACATCTTCTCCATCTTGATTATAGCTACATTGTTCTTCAGCTACCTAAGCTAAAAATCTTGGTGTCATCCTTAATTATGCTTCTTTTATAGCCAACACTCACTTTGGCAGCAAATCCTATCAGCTCTACTTTCAAAATATATTTAAAATTTAATAGCTTACTACATCCACCACAGTGACATGATCCAAGCCATCCATACTTCTAGTCTGGGTAATTGTAATGGCCTCCTAATTTGTTCCCTGATTCTGATTTTGACCCAATTATCTATTCTCCACACTGCAACTGGGGCAAATTTTCCGTATCTATATTTATATTGACACCAATATATTAATATATAGACATATGGCCTTTTAGAATGTCAATCATATTATGCCACTCCATCCTCCAAAACCCATTAATGACTTGTCCTACTAGTCAAAGACAAAGCAAAAATCATTACAGTAGCCAACAGTGTCTCAGGAGATCTATACATCACTCTCCTCTAATCATCTTACCTCTCTGACACATGTCCTATTATTATCTCCCTTATTTCTTGTGTGTTAGCCACACTTGAGCTTTGCTTTTCAAATACACCAGGTAATACACACCTAAGAGCTTTTATATCCGTTAAGTGTTTGAGTTTGGGTTTTGGCTTTGCCTAGAAAGCTCTTCTATCAATAACACTCATGCTCAATTCCCGAGGCATCTATCCCCAGACACTTCTCCAGTGAGGTATTTCCTAATCATCTTATTTGAAATTGAGCTCCATCATTCTCTCTAGCAATTCTTTTTTTTTTTTTAAATTTTATTTATTTATTTGACAGACAGAGATCACAAGTAGGGAGAGAGGCAGGTACAGAGAGAGGAGGAAGCAGGCTCCCCACTGAGCAGAGAGCCTGATGCGGGGCTCGATCCCAGAACCCCGAGATCATGACCTGAGCCAAAGGCAGAGGCTTAACCCACTGAGCCACCCAGGTGCCCCTCTCTCTAGCAATTCTTTCCCCTATTTCTCCCTTTGTTTCCTGAATGGCTCTTAATGATTCCTGATATCACAGCTTCATGCTAATTACTTTTGTGTTTTTGTCTTTCTTTTCCTATTAGAATGTAAAATTTACGAGACCTGGGATTTTTGCTATTTCTTGATTGAGAACTTCAGAGCAAAGTATGAAATAAATTTTCAAAGAACAAATGAATAAAAAAATGAATCTCATGAATCCTGTTTGGCTGAAATCCTTGGTGAATAAATTAGCTGATTAGTTAAAACTGTCAGAGCAGATTCCAGCTCAAACCGGGTTAAGGATACAGGTTTTCTGATCTTTAGATATCCCTTATATCTTAAAGTCTTAGGGTTCTCTGGAGACAGGGCATGTATTAGATAAGAAAAAAATTATGTTAGTGCTTCCTTTTTCTGTCTCCTACTCCAGATGATGAAAGCATAGGAAGTATAGTCGATGAGGCAGAACAATTGCTCTGTCTCACCATAGCAGAGTACAATGGGCCATAGGAAATGAGACACACTGAAGAATTAAGTACGTCTTCTGAAATGTTGAGTGAGAACCATCCCATAGATCCCACGCTGTGTAGGCCTGTGTCTGCCTTTCAAAGACCGTGATAACCAACTAATAATCACCCTGATTAATTTCACCTATTAAGTGTAAATTTGATGACAGGATGGTTTAGCCTTACAGGTAGTACTTATAAAGACAATCTTGTATCACTGAGTGACATTGTTGAATTTCTATTCCCGTCAAGACCTAAACCCACATACATTTCACTCAACACTTTGGGGATTTATAATGTTAGCCGTCTCAGGGCAGTTTTCATCTGCTGTGCATAGAGAAGGATTTGAAACAGCAGGAGCATACAGTGCATGGGCACTGAGGAATGAAAGCAACAAAGAGCGTGTTTGCACATGCGCACACATAGATTATATTGAGAGCAAGGGCGCTAGAAAGGAGGACGACAAAAATCTACTTGACTTAATCATTTTCAGTTAAAAAGTGTATGTGACAATTGATTTGACTGTCCGTGTAGAGAGTTTACATTTCCAGATTCTCAAATTCCTTTAACTTCTAAAAATACCACTATGATATTACGGCTTTATTAAAAGACTGGAGAAACATATTCCTGATTTCTTGTGGAGTCATAAAGGTACGTGAATAGGTAAAAACTTTTAATTATATAGATGAATTTGACAAAAATGGAAGTTCACAGAAGTGAACAATTAATATTTTCACTTTCCCCCCATGCCAAGGAACAAATGTAACCATCAGGAAGGGAAGCTAGCCACTGCATAGATAGCTGGTCTTATAGTACATGGTAAATCTTCCTGCCTGGATGTCATAAAATAGTTAACTGCACAATGCTTACAAAAATCAGTAAATGGGGCACCTTCATGGGTCAGTGGGTTAAGCCTCTGCCTTCGGCTCAGGTCATGATCCTGGGGTCCTGGGATCGAGTCCCGCATCTGGCTCTCTGCTCAGCAGGGAGCCTGCTTCCCTCTCTCTCTCTGCCTGCCTCTCTGCATACTTGTGATCTCTCTCTCTGTGTCAAATAAATAAATAAAATCTTTAAAAAATTATAATTAAAAAATCAGTAAATGGAGAACTATTCAGTATCGGGGGAAACATGCTGATTCGGAATTCAAATGATCAGGACTAAGAAAGTGCCTTACCTCTTACTTTTTCCTAAAAAACACTGAATGTCTCAGAACAGAAATGTTGCTTTTGAGACCTCAGTTTGATAGGTAGATAACAGTGTGAGATGTCCAGATGGTGAAGTACTTGGCACAGGGTAAAGAAAAGGAAGGAAGGAAATGAATTAAAAGAGAAAAAACAAGAAACCTACACCAGGAGACTCTGTATTTCCAAACAGACTAAAGGGAACAAAGCAAGGAGGGATTGTACACATGATAATTGAGAGCAGGGCAGAAAATAGCACAACAAAAACATGATTCAGAATGACTCTGCCCGGCAGGAAGAACACCACTATGGCTCAGGAAATAGGTAAGATGATAAAGTGGTTGTGAAGATCAGTATGTTCCATATACCATACCAGTATCACCTCCAAGTGAACCTAGGCAACAGGGATGCTACAATTTTACTGAGGAAAAGAAGTTTTGTGGTCTTATCCTTGAATATGATCATGTTTGTTATATGGACCTAGAAAATGATGTTCTCTAGGAGAAACTTAAATCACTGATGTGATAACTATTTCCCACTCAACAAAGAAATTTCATAGAGTATATAGAGGCTCATGAAATGCATTTTGAATGTACTCTAAGAGGGCACCCGGGAGGCTCAGTGGGCTAAGCCTCTGCCTTGGGCTCAGGTCATGATCTCAGGGTCCTGGGATCCAGTTCCACATTGGGTTCTCTGCTCAGCAGGAAGCCTGCTTTCCCCTCTTTCTGCCTGCCTCTCTGCCTACTTGTGATCTCTGTCAAATAAATAAATAAAATCTTAAAAAAAAATACTCACTGTGGGTGGGAATGCAAATTGGTGCATCCACTTTGGAAAACAGTGTGGAGATTCCTCAATAAATTAAAAATAGAGCTTCCCTATGACCCTGCAATTGTACTACTGGGTATTTTCCCCAAAGATACAGATGTAGTGAAAAGAAGAGCCATCTGTACCCCAATGTTCATAGCAGCAATGGCTACGGTCGCCAAACTGTGGAAAGAACCAAGATGCCCTTCAACGGACGAATGGATAAGGAAGATGTGGTCCATATACACTATGGAGTATTATGCCTCCATCAGAAAGGACGAATACCCAACTTTTGTAGCAACATGGATGGGACTGGAAGAGATTATGCTGAGTGAGATAAGTCAAGCAGAGAGAGTCAGTTATCATATGGTTTCACTTATTTGTGGAGCATAACAAATAGCATGGAGGACAAGGGGTGTTAGAGAGGAGAAGGGGGTTGGGAGAAATTGGAAGGAGAGGTGAACCATGAGAGACTATGGACTCTGAAAAACAATCTGAGGGGGTTGAAGGGGGTGGTAGGTTGGGGGAACCAGGTGGTGGGTATTGGAGAGGGCATGGATTGCATGGAGCACTAGGTTTGATGCAAAAACAATTGAATACTGTTATGCTGAAAAGAAATAAAAAATTTTTTAAAAAGTGCTCTAGGAATATATGGATTGACTTACAGGGAGTATACTGAACTCCCTATACAAAGATCATAAGGTAAAATGAAGTTCTGAATGTTCTGAATGTGGCTTATCAGACCAAGAAAAAATTCTGATAACTTTATTCAGTAAGTGATATATAAAGTCTTATATTTGGGATGAACTCAAGACTCCTTTTTTGGTCAGTCCTTTTTTTCTGTTGTGCATTTAAGAGGGAATGTCTATGTGCAGTATTTTTTTGTATATAAATTATTCCTCAATAAGTTATTAAATAATTAGTAATAAATAAAGAAATAAAGTAATAGATAGTTGACCCCAAAAGAAGAATGAAGCTCTAGTTTTCAACATATACGCTATGGAGGGCACCTGGGTGGCGCAGATGGTTCAGCCCCACACAGAGCCCCAGTTCAGGCTCCCCGCTCAGCAAGGAGCAGGGAGTTCACTTCTCCCTCTCCCTCTGCCCCTTCCCGCCTCCCCCAGCTCATGCTCTCTCTCTCTCTCTCTCTCTCTCTCAAATGAATAAAACTTTTCAAGACAAAAAATATATGCTCTGGAAAAAATTAGAGGAGACTCATAAGATCTACCTTCTAAATTTATTTAAAGCGATAAAGAAAATTCTATGGACTCATCATCTGTTGTAGTTGTTTGTGCATTTTTTGGAAGCTTTACCATGTGATGGGGCTGGGGAAAATAACAACGAATAAGATAACTTTCCAGCTCTCAGAACTTTCAATCTTGAGGAATATAGAAAATACATATTTATCTCCCACAGTTTTACGTGTTCTGCATGGGAAAATAGAGAGGAGACCGCAGCAGGAACGGGAGCCTGGCTCAGCTGAGTGGGGAAGGGTAACAGAAAGGGAGGCTTCCACAAAATAATTTATGGATGGCAACGGAGAGCAAGACACCGAATGGGCAAATCTCTTGGATAAAGATCATGACGTGTAAGGCAACCAAGAGGCACGTGAAGAATTGAAAGATTGGAAGCAAGTTTGAGAGTTTTCTCTTTGTTATTTCTTTTGTCAGTTTTTTTGGTCACAGATAGTGAGAGCTGAAATAGAGCAGAGATGTGATTTTATTAAGAGGATGCTACTCCAAAGTGCTCTGCAATTTTCAAAGATTTGTCAAGTAAGTCTTGTCCTTTGACCCCTTGAACGGTGCCGAAATAAGTGATGCTGTTCCAGTTACACTCTTTTGCTGCTGAGGAAACTGAGGCTTATATGGTATCTCATGGTTATTAAGAAAGCAAGTGCCAGAATGGAAATTAACATCTTTATCTCTTGGCTCTTAGATCAATGTGCCATGTTGTCTTCTTTCCACTTGTCTTCTAGAGAAAGATAGACAATGGATCTCTCTTTGTCAATGAAGTCCATAAAATCCATTACAATTTAATGGAAATGTTAAAAACAGAAGAAATATAGTGATGTCACTCTTAAGGAACTCTCTTACATTCTGCTCTGTTGTGGTTTAAGTGTGGTAAGTGAAGTTATTTTATTGGGAAAGGGATTTTACTGCATTGTAAGGGAAAGCAGATTCATGGCAAGTCCTTGAATTGGGAAAAATCTTCAGTTTCTGAGCAGAGCCTATAATTTGCATTTGATCTTATAATTCTGGGACGAAGTAATTATAGCATGTTATATACAGATAAGACTGAGGAATAATTTCATTTTACATGCTAACAATGTTCACATTGGAAAAGATGTCACTGAAAGCAACACTGAGAAAGTCAGTGAAAAGTTGGCCTGAAAAACAAAAAAGTATTTTACATATGAGGTGGAGAATGATTTCAGTTTGAAGATGATGTTTATATGTGGAAGAGATCAAAGAGAAGCAAAAAGTTTATACGTAACACCATAACTTGAAATAGAAAGCTTATTTTCTTATTTTGACCTCATTAATTTATATGAACCAACAGTGTAAACTCATCATGCAATATTTTGTTTTCATCTGTACAATGGGAGGAAAATGACATTCTTACTTAGAGTGAAATTGAGGAACCCAAGAAGGAATCTCTTAGAGCATTTCTAAACAGAAAATATTATAAAGTAGTAAATTTGAAAGAGATGAGAACAACTTGAATGAAAAACAAGGAAGAGGAGAATTCACCATCTGGACTAAAATGAAAGAGAAGGAAAATAAGAGTTCCCTATAAATCTCAGAAACTATCTTCTAGGGGCGCCTGGGTGGCTCAGTGGGTTAAGCAACTGCCTTTGGTTCAGGTCATGATCCCAGGGTCCTGGGATCGAGCCCCACGTCAGGCTTCTTATTCAGCAGGGAGCCTCTTCCCCTCTCCCTCTGCCTCCTACTCTGCCTGCTTGTGCTCTCTCTCTCTGTCAAACAAATAAATAAATTTTTTTTTAAATGAACTAACCTGAGAAAGAAAGAAAGAAAGAAAGGAAGAGAAAGAAAAGAAAATAAAAAGTCCCTGCCTTAACTTGGCAGGTCACCTTAAAGAAAGAAAGAAAGAAAGAAAGAAAGAAAGAAAGAAAGAAAGAAAGAAACTATCTTCTAGGTTATTGAGGTTTCTATTTAGAACTTTTAGAAATCAAAATTTCACCTTGGTGCCTTAGAGTCTAGAGAATAATTTAAATA
Organism: Mustela lutreola; assembly: GCF_030435805.1. Classification (NCBI taxonomy): domain Eukaryota; kingdom Metazoa; phylum Chordata; class Mammalia; order Carnivora; family Mustelidae; genus Mustela; species Mustela lutreola. Next base: position 26,166,409 of record NC_081308.1, on the reverse strand, counting down.
ATGGAGCTTGCCAGATTTCCTTTTGTGTATATTATGTACTTTGTATTTTGCATACTTCAGTGGTATTGTGTATTGCCATTTTACCAATTTTTCAGTTTTTACAGGTTTTAGGGGTCAACCTGTTGCTCCATTTATATAGTAATCTTGAATTTACTTTTACTTGTTGAATAAAGATTTTTGTGGTTTAATCAAAGGACTATAACTAAAAGTATTTATTGAGTATGAGCATAAATTCTGTCTGAAAAAATAAAATGCATAGTTTAGGAAAAATCGATAGCTGCCTCCATTTAATTGATCAGCTCTTCATTTACAAAAGCAAATTAATGAATGAGGCAGCACTAATCATAACATAGATGCTTCTGATTATTCCTAGAACAAGGCTTCATATATGACAGTTTTCTTGACTTACTTGAGATACCTTATCCCAAGTTCTAAGCAATTTGGCCACACAAAAACTGAAACCTTTGCAGTCTGATTTTGATCACCCCTCCAAGATTCTCAATACAATTCCCGTTTAGTGTTCACTTTCCTTCCCATGCCATTAATTCCATGCCACTGTGAATTTGTTCCTGTAATTTTGCTTTCTTCATCTCATTTATTATAGGAAAACTCCCCCTCCCTAACCACATTAGGTTTTGCATTATGTCATTAAACTGCTCACCTCAGGATGCCCATCTTCATAGTTAACCCTGGGCTTTTCCAACAAGCCTAAGGTAACAGTTTGCTATTAAGATACCTTTTCGGGACGCCTGGGTGGCTCAGTTGGTTAAGCAGCTGCCTTCAGCTCAGGTCATGATCCCAGCGTCCTGGGATCGAGTCCCACATCGGGCTCCTTGCTCCGCAGGGAGCCTGCTTCTCCCTCTGACTCTGCCTTCCACTCTGTCTGCCTGTGCTTGCTCTCGCTCACTCTCTGAACAAATAAATAAATAAAATCTTAAAAAAAAAAAGATACCTTTTCTTGTATTGTCAATTATAAAAAAAAATTTGCTTTAACTGAAATTTGACTTTTTCTTCCAGCTCTCCTCACTGGAAAGTATTATTTTCTAACTTTTCTAATTCATTAGAAGACTGAGTAGATTTCCATGCTAATTGCAGACCATGCTTTTGCCTCCACTAGACAGCAATCACTTTTCAGAAATCATTACCAAACCCTGACATTAGCTTTTTCACAAGTGGTGTCAACAACTAACAATCAAAATGCAGTCCCTTTCATTGATGACTTCACCAGCAAACCCCTGGCTTTTATCACTATCTCCTTCCTTGCCAGATATTTTTACAATTTCACCATCAGCAGCAATGACCCTTCTGCCACCTGAAATGTCAATCACATCTAGATATTTCAAGGCCATTTTTTATAATCTCTCAATTCACCCTTGAAGAGATGGATCATGCTTTTCATGTTTGGAGATGATCAATCTCAATGTGCATCTTTTTTACCTTTTTGCAATTTCCCATCCTATGTTTTTTCCCATTTCTCAATTAATTAGCTTGGCCACCATATTACTTGACTGACAACTTAATTCAGTTAATTATTACTAATTCTTGCAGATAGGTACTGTATTAAAGTATTAGGATTTGTGTTTTTTAAAAGATTTTATTTATGTATTTGACAGAGAGAGAGATCACAAGTTGGCAGAGAGACAGGCAAAGAGAAAGAAGACGAAGCAGGCTACCTGCTGAGCAGAGAGCCTGATGTGGGGCTCGATCCCAGGACCCTGGGATCATGACCTGAGCCGAAGGCAGAGGCTTTAACCCACTAAGCCACCCAGGCGCCCATAGAGTATTAGGATTTGAAGAATTTAAGACAAAAACAACAAAGGTTGATAAACACAGTACCTCCACCTAGAAAATGTAATTCAGTAAGCACTAGAAAGCACTGCCACAATAGTTGGATACCCAGCATGTTGTAAAACAAAAATCCAACAGTGCCAGCTGAGGTGACTCAATAGGTAAGATGACAGCCTCTGTCAAGAATCCCAGAAAAAAATATGTGTGATGATACAAAAAGATACTCAGAAGATTTAACGACGTAATGGAGAGGTTACAGGGTTTAGAGTCAGGCTGAAAAAGATTCAAAGAAGGCTTTCTTGACTGAGGACAAATAGTTTGCACCAAGGCATCCAAATGTAGATGCCTGAACACTGTCCCCCCAAAACTAGCCAGAAAGTCACATCTCACTGATCACAAGCATAGAATCTGGACTACACCAGGGACAACGCGGCAAAGATGAGAGGGGAGCTCAAAATCAAAAGGAGATTCAAAGCCTTCTTATCCTCTGTTACTATAAGAACATTGAAAGACTTGTGATGTCATGACCTCATCTTGCAGAAAATGAGAACAAGAAGAAAGCATTGGAAAGGCAGAATTCCCCCCCACCCCTGTTTTAGTAAGAAATAACTGACATCCATCATTGTATAAGTTTAAGGTGTATACGTCATGATGGTGTGATTCACTTTTATAGTGAAATGATTACAAGAGGTTCAGTTAACATCCATCATCTCATATGGATCCAGGAAAAAGCAAAGCAAGAAGAAAAAAGAAAAAAAAAGTGCTCCTTGTAGTGAGAATTCTCACAGTTTAATCCAAAAACTTTCCTATATATCCTACAGCAGTGTTAGCTATAGTCATCATGTTGTAAGTTATGTCCCTAGTACTTGTTTATCCTATAATTGGTAATTTGTGCATTTTGAACATCTTCTTCCAATTTCTCCTCCCTTCAAACCTCCACTTCTGGAATCTTCAAGTCTGATCTCTTTATGTATATTTAAATTACTTGTACATTTAGATCCATATATATTTAGATCCCACATATGAGATCATACAGTATTTGTCTTTCAGTCATACCGTATTTCTCTTTCTCTGTCTGGCTTATTTCACTTAGTACAATGCCTTGAAGGTCCATGTATGTTATTGCAAATGGTAAGATTTCCTGGTTGTGTGTGTGTGATGGAGTATATTCCACAGTCGGTGTATATACCACAACTTCCTTATCCATTCATCCATTAACGATCACTTAGGTTGTTTCCAAATCTTGGCTACTGTAAACAATGCAGCTATGAACATGGGGGTACAGCTGTCTTTTCAAGTTAGTTTTTTTCTATTCCCTTTGGATATATCTCCAGGAGTGGAAATGTTGGATCGTAGGGTAGTTCTGGTTTTAATTTTTTAAATCTTCCATACTGTTTTCCATAGTGGCTGCACCAGTTTGCAATTCTACCAACAGTGCACTAGGGTTCTCTTTTCTTTGCATTCATGCTGACATTTCTTATCTCATCTTTCTGATAATGGCCATCCCAACAGGTTGAGGTGATAGTTCATTCTAGTTTTAACTTGAACACCTTTACATGTACCCACTGGCCTGAGAAGCAGAGTATTTATCTGAAAGTGACTAAATCATTGAAAATAGATTTTTATATTTGTGAAGACTGTGAGATCATATCTTGGCAGGTTAAACTACACAACTGACCCTTGAACAATGTGAGGGTTAAGGTCACTAACCCCTGTAAAATTGAAAATCCGAGTGTAAGTCTTGACTCCCTAAAAACATAATTACTAAAAGCCTATGTTGATAAGAAGTCTTACAGATAACTTAAACAGTCTGTTAACACATATTTTGTAGGCTATAGGTATTCTATACTGCATTCTTATAATTAAGGTAAAGAAAATTACAAGGAAGAGAAAAAATACATTTACAGGACTGTAGTGTACTGAAAAAGTTTGCACATAAGTAGACCTATGCAGTCCAAGTCTGCTGCTCAAAGGTCACCTGTTAAAAAAATATATAAAAATTTTTAAAAAGTCACCTTTTTCCCCCTTCTTTTAAAACACAGCAAAATGGAAAACTGCTAGCAAATTTAGATCTTTTATAGAAAACAAAAATTCTAACTTTCCTTTATATGTTTAAGGAGTATAATGAATACATTTTTAAACCTGCAATTACTATCTATTTTCTCTTCAGTATAGATCTCTGTAATGTGTCATCAGGAAAATAGCAGTATAAAACAAACACTTTCTGAGACACAGCAGAACTTACATAATCAAATCTGAGTTGACTTCCCAAGTCATCAGTTACCTGACACTTACTCTCAATGGTTGACAGATCTTCAGGGTAGCAGCTCATTTGGAATTAGCTATGAAGGCATTTTGCAAGTGCCATAAGGAAAGCAGCTATGTTACTCTGTGACCAAACCTTGACTTTCTCATAATGTCATCTCTTTCAGTGTAACTATCTATCTGCTGGTGACATTTCTGCAGCCATGCATATTTTTAGCTTGAAGGGAGAATCAGTGCTATCCCATCTGTCAACTAACACGAAAAATACAAAGTTCTGTGGAGAAGGTTGGGTTTTGCAACGATGATGACAAATTTTATCGGAACCATTAACAGCAGCAACCATCCTGCTGCCCTGCCATGAATTACAGACTTAATCTGTGCCAGGAATAGTGCCAGACCATTTGCATTTAACTGCACAATGTACACAAAGGATAGAAATGTGGAACATTGTTTCTCCCAATGAAACCAGAAATGGACAAAATAAGAACATTTGGAAGTTACATAGATAGTGGACTTCGAAGCTAATGCAGACTGATTTCAGTCTCTGATTTTAGAGTTTTATTTTTAAATTTGCTGCTGGAATATCAGCAAATGCCTGAGTTTGATTGATATACTCGAGGATGATGTGAGAAAGTGTGTGAGGCTCATGTAAATGAAATACTGTTTTTGTTGGATTATGTTCTGAAAATTGTTTCAATAAGCAGTTGCCTTCATTTTCCAAGGAAATTCTCAATATTCCAGAAGGAAATGCTATGGCTCTATACCTTGAGGACTGCCTTCTAGCTTAAAGATAGAAAGACATAAAATGTTTTATAATGAGTTCTCTTTAAAAAAATAAATCAAAACATCACAACAGCTGGCATGTAGAACCAAGCAGCAAAAGGAGATTGTAAATATGGCCAAACAAAAGTGTATGGGTTTTGAAAAGACTATAGGAAGATGTAATTTAAAGAACCATTCTATATTGTATTTATTGATATTTCGATTATGTATGATATGTGTCACTGCCTTTGACACTCTAAGTAGGAGTGTCAACAAATTTTTGAAATGACAAAATGCAATTATATTAGTGATTGGTGTAGCAAAAAAATGGCTTGATGAATTATCAAAATAAACTTGCAAATGCCTAAAATAAAAGCAGCAGGCCTTTTTATAAAAAAAATATTTATTTATTTGTTTGACAGAGAGAGAGAGAGATCACAAGTAGGCAGAGAGGCAGACAGAGAGAGAGGGGAAAGCAGGCTCCCTGCTGAGCAGAGAGCCTGATGCGGGGCTCGATCCTAGAACTCTGAGATCATGACCTGAGCCACCCAGGTGCCCCACAGCAGGACTTTTAACAATAAAAAATTCCCTGATCAATTCCCCTTTAATAATTTATCTAAAAACTGAGTGCTTATATTACTAATTTTGGTTCATTGATTTTTCTCTACTGTGGTAAAAGGTTATTTCTTAAATATCCTTAACTCTCTCATTTTCCAAATTTAATTGTTACCCTTTTTAATTAAATCAGGACACAATGTTTTACTCTGATAAAGTTTATGTTTTGGTCTTTTCCCCCAATTCATAAAGTGCTCTGTAACTTTAATTTATCTTTAATTTAATTTATCTTTATCCCTGTGATTCTCCCCAGACTCCCAACTTACATTGCCTGTCATAAAATGTTCTAAAATTTCTTGCATATTCCTTTTTATTCACCAAACACCTTCCTTTCTCCTGGAAACTGCAGCCCGGCCTCTCTAGTCTGGACTGACTGCCATCTCTAGGTCTGCTACTCCAGGGGACTGAACTCTGATGTCATTTCCTTTGTCACCTTTTATTTATGGTTTATTTCCTTATAATGCTAAAACATCTAAGTAACCTCCTAGGATCAGATAGGTGGAAAGAAGTTTTCTGATGTCTGAAATTCCTTTTTATTCTAACTCAAACTTAATTGAAAATACTGAATAGTGAACAGCTGTTTTAAAATCATCTCTCAAAATTAAACACAAAAGAAAACAAACAAAAATCACTGCTTTGTCATCTGCTATCCAGTGTTGCTGATGAGAATAGCGGTGCTAATTAAATGATCCCTCCTTCTCATGGTTTGTCTCCCCCTCTGATTTCCCCCAACTCCCTTCTCTTCTCTGACTCTGGACTCTGAGAAACAAAGGGAGGGTTTTGGAGGGGAGGGGGTGGAGGGTTGGGTGAGCCTGGTGGTGGGTATAAAGGAGGGCACGTATTGCATGGAGCACTGGGTGTGGTGCATAAACAATGACTCTTGGAACACTGAAAAAAATTTAAATTTTAAAAAATGATCCCTCCTTGCAGGTAACTATTTCCTCAGCCTCTTTTACCTCCTCACTCTCCTTCCTCCAGACCAAGAAGAAGAAGAAGAAGAAGAAGGAGAAGCAGAAGCAGAAGAAGAAGAAGAAGAAGAAGAAGAAGAAGAAGAAGAAGAAAGAAAGAAAGGAAGAAAACTTCTAAATTTCTTTAGTTTTTGTGCAGTTTCACAGCTCTTCATCACAGTACTGGGATTTATATTTTCATGGGTTTGGGGATGCTTCTTCAATATGAAGACATGTTTTTTCCCTTTGCCTTTTTGAGAATCCCCGGCAGATTGATGTTGAAGCTGCAATGGATAGTTTGTTGTCACCTTCCTCTTGCATATTCTGGGTCATCCATTTCTCTTTTCTTGGAATATTACCCATTGCCCGTTCTACTAATTGCTATTCAGCAAAGATACTTCCATTTCTTCTCCCCTTCCAATAACCTTCTGTCTCTCACTTCTTTTGAACAGCATCACACTCCATTACATACTTTTTCTGAAGTTACATTCATTCAAGAAAGACTTTGCTTATACATCTTGTTCTCCCTCTCTCCCTCTGCCAGGTTTCAGGCTTTTCTCGAATCTGTGTTGGGCTTGACTATCTGTTCATATTTAACGAGGAAACAATGCAAGCAGAATCCAGGAGCACTGTGTGATTTGTTGTGGTGGACTAATGAAGATTCAGTGCTTCAGTATGTGACTGGAGGACAGGGCAGGCTTTTATTTTTTTTTATTTTTTTAAGACTTTATTTATTTGACAGACAGAGATCACAAGTAGGCAGAGAGGCAGGCAGAGAGAGAGGAAGGGAAGCAGGCTCCCTGCTGAGCAGAGAGCCGAAGGCAGGGCTCGACCCCAGGTCCCAGGGATCATGACCTGAGCCGAAGGCAGAGGCTTAACCCACCGAACTACCCAGGTGCCCCCAGGGCAGGCTTTTAGAGTGGGGCTGTCCAAGTGCTGGTATGTAAAGAACTTTCTACCCCAGAGCCATTCATTTCTTTTTACCTGGGTAGCAGAATACAGTTTTTCATATGAAAAACATTTTATCAGTCCTAAAGGGGAGAAGTCTATTGTTTGAAATACTATTTCTTCACTCATATTTAGGTTTCCTTTCATGTCTCACATCTGCCCCAAGTTATTCCCAGCTTCTCAAAATACTGATCCTCAAGGTTATCCATGGGACAATGTCTTACTGTTGGCTCCATACTTCTGTATCAGAACCTCGGCTCCCTCTTGCTCTTCTCCCGGTTACTGGTTAACCCTTCTGATCTGTACTCTGGGTCTTACAACTGTGTTGAAATGTTTTGTCTACTACTGGCACCCCATTTTTTTTCTTTTACTTCATTTATTTTCAATTTAATCTATCTTCAGAAAAAGGAAAAAGATATGTATGACCAGTTTTTCTTTTTGATAGATGTTACTGTTTGGAAAATGAATGCACAGCTTGGCGAAGAAAGAATGTATAGCTTTTGAATTTTCAGATCTAATATGATGGTTCAAATTATTTTTCTTTATCTAAAGATACTTAGAGTTCTTAGAGAAATGTCAAACCACACAATTACCTAACTATGACTGGCACTGGCATGCAATGGTTTATTTCAAAAATTAAGGTAGGAGTGTGTGTGTGTGTGTGTGTGTGTGTGTGTGTGTTTGTGTGTGTGTTTTCAAGCCTGGAGTATCTAGTACTTTAGGTTCTTCTGATAATTTTATTCAACATATTATTTGACATCTTAGCCACAGCAATTAGGTGCAAGAAATGACAAGTATCCAAATTGGAAAACAATAAGTAAAACAGTCACTATTTGCAGAACCTATGATTTTATATTTAGAAAACCCTAAAGACTTTACCCAAAAAAGTGAGAACTTATAAACACATTCAGTAAAATTGCAGAGTACAAAATCAATACACAAAATTCTGTTCCATTTCTCTCCATTATTAACAAACTACCAAAAAAATTAAGAAAATAATTCCACTTACAATTGCATGAAAGAAATAAAATGTCTAGGAATAAATTTAACCAAGAAAGTGAAAAATCTGTCTCCTAAAATGTGTGTACAGTGGATAAAGAAATTAGAAGTAGATTGAAAGACACTCTGTGCTCATAAGTTGAAATAATTAAGATTTTTGTAAAGGTCTATATTACTTTAAGCCATCTATAAACTAAATTTTTTAAACAGAAATAGAACAAACAATGTTAAAATTTGCCTGGTATGACAAAGATCCTAAATAGCCAAAGCAATCTTAAGAAGGAACAAAGCTAGAGGCATCATGTTCTCTGATTTCAAACTATATTACTATAGTAATCAAGACAGAATGATGTTAGCAAGAAAACAAACACATAGATCAATGGAACAGAATAAAGAGAAATACAGTCATGCATGTATGAGAACTTATGTTAAAGAAGACCAGAATGTAAAATGGAGAAAGCATAATATTTTTAATACATAACATTTGGAAAATTAGACAAAAATATGCAAAAAAAAGAAAAATCACACTACTCTCTTACACCATATATAAAAATTAACTTAAATTTGGTTGAGGACTTCAACCTAAGACCTGAACCCATGAAATGCTCATTAAAAAAAAAAAAAAAACAACAGGGGACGCCTGGGTGGCTCAGTTGGTTAAGCAGCTGCCTTCGGCTCAGGTCATGATCCCAGCGTCCTGGGATCGAGTCCCACATCAGGCTCCTTGCTCCTCAGGGAGCCTGCTTCTCCCTCTGACTCTTCCTTCCACTCTGTCTGCCTGTGCTCGCTCTCACTCACTCTCTCTCTGACAAATAAATAAATAAAATCTTTAAAAAAAACAAAAAAAACAAAAAAAACAAAAAAACCTAGGTGGTGAATTCCAGAACACTGATCTTAGTCACATTTTTTTTTTTAATGTGACTTCAAAAGCAAAATAACAAAAACAAAAATAAACAAATGGGACTATATCAAACTAAAAAGCTTCTTCACAGCAAAGGAAACCATCAAAAAATCAAAAGGCAACCAATTGCAGTAATTTCTCCTATTCAAATCATGTATCTTAATAAGGGGCTAATATCCAAAATATATTTTAAAGACTCATACAATTCAATAGAAAAAAATCTGATAAAAAAATAGGCAGAGGATGTGAATAGACATTTTCCAAAAGAGGTACAAATAGCCAACATGAAAACATGCCAACATCACCAATCATCACAGAAATGCAAATCAATACCACAATGACATATTATCCTATACCTAGCAGAATTATTATCAAAAAGACAAGAAATAAGGGGGCACCTGTGGGGCTCAGTCAATTAACTGTCTGACTCTTGATTTCAGCTCAGGTCATGATCTCAGGGTTGTGAGATCAAACACCATTTCAGGCTTGGTGTGGGGCATGGAGCCCACTTTAGATTCTCTTTCTTCTTTCTCACCCTCTGCACTCCCCCCACTCCCAAAAGACAAGAAATAGCAAGTGTTGGCATAAAGAAAAGGAAACTTTTGTGCAATGTTACTAGAAATATATATTGGTACAACCAATATGGATAACATTACAAAGATTCCTCTGAAAATTAAAAATAGAACTACCATATGATCTAGGAATTCCACTTCTGAGTATTTATCTGAAGTAAATAAAAACACTAATTTTAAAAATATATAAGCACCCCTCTTCTTCTTATTGCAGCATTATTTATAATAGCTAAGATAAGAAATGATCTAAGTCTCCATCAGTTGATGAACGCATGGAGATAATGTATGTATGCGTGTGTGTGTGTGTATAATGGAACACTGTATTTTGTATATATAAGAATACATATATATAAAGAATATTAGGAATACATATATGTATACACTATATATCTATGTATAGATATGTAGGTATTTAGGAATACTACTCAGCCATAAAGAGTGAAATCCTACTATTTATAACAACATGGAAGAAGTTTGATGGTATTATGCCATGTGAAATAAGTCAGAAAGAGAAAGACAAATCCATATAATATTACTTTCATGTGGAACCTAAAAAAAAATGAACAAAATAAAAAAATACTCATGGATACAGAGAACCAGGAGAGTGGTTGCCAGAGGAGAAGAGGGTGGGGGGTTAAGTGAAATGAATGGAGTCAAGAGGTATGACATTATAGTTATGAAATAAGTCCTAGGGATGTAATTTTATAGAAGGATGACTGGAGTCAATAACCTTGTATTTCATTGCATATTTGAAAGTTATTAAAGGCAAATCATAAATGTTCTAATCATAAACAGAAATGTTTTATATCTTTGTATGAAGACTGATAGTAACTACTTATTATGGTAGTTTTACAGCATATATAAATACTGAATCATTAGTTTTATATTGTATAGCTTAAACTGATGTAATTAGTGTAATTATATACTAATATATAATAAATAATAAACATTTAATATTTAATGATTTAATAATAAATATTTATCAATATTTGATAAAATAAATAAATAATGTAGTGATTATATGTCAATTACACCTCAATAAAAATATTCATAAATGATGGTGACATTAAAGAAAACATTGCTTTGGATAAGCAAAGGTAGAAATCTACTTACTATTTCTGTCCTTATATCTAGAAACAAAATACCTGTGTGGATGGACAATATTAATATCTGTATTTCTGCTGTACTTTCCAGAGTTTGTTGCACAAGATATTTCAACTGTTAAAAATAAGGGGTCACGGAGTGGTGAGTGGTTGAGAGGGGAACCATTGCATTACTATGTAGAACTACTTTTTTCATAAAGAGATGTTGATGTCAACAATTCTTGATGATAAAATGAAAAACAATTCTAGGTAATGCCATAAAATGGCTATTTCTCAAGAACCAACTCACTTGAGCACATTAACCATGGTGTGAAATGTGGACAAAGAGAACATAAATCCTCCGCTAAGAAATCAAAAGTTGTAGCAGAGGAAGACTTTGAAGCAAGATGCTTTACCCAAAGGGGGCACTGTGGGAATGCTTTCAAGAAAATGGGACAGATTTTGCTTGGTGCTTTGAAGATAAAGACTCAGTTCAAGAGGAGGAGTCAAGATGGCAGAGGAGTAGCAGGCTGAGATGATATCAGGTAGCAGGAGATCAGCTAGATAGTTTATCAAACCATTCTGAACAGCTACAAATCCAACAGGAGCTCAAAGAGAAGAAAAGCAGCAAATCTAGAAACAGAAAATTGACCACTTTCTGAAAGCTAGGACCTGTGGAAGGGTGAATCCAAAGCCATGGAAAGATAGACGGCAGGGGAGGGGCCAGCTCCCGGCAAGCAGAGGAGCAATGGAGCACAAAATCAGAACTTTTAAAAGTCTGCTCCATTGAGGGACATCACTCCAGAGGCTAAGCGGAGGTGGAGCCCTCGTGGGGACAGCATGGTCTCAGGTCCAGTGGGGTCACAGAAGGATTGGGGGTATCTGAGTATCATAGAGCTCACAGGTATTAGAGCGGGGAAGCCAGCTACAGAGATGGAGCCAAGGAGTGAACTCTCAACTTGGGGTTACCTTAAACTGTGATCCATGGCACAGCAGACCACTGATCTTTGAGCAGGGACCCCCAAAAGTGGCAGATCCGGGGATACCACCCCTGGAAGAGTGGTAGGGATCTACTGGGTTTGGAGACTTCAGGCGGGGCTGTGTGCCAGAGACAGAGATGCTTGGTCACAGGCAGGATGAGCTCGGAGTGTGGCCAGAGACCAGGGAGACGGGAGTGATTGAGCACTTTTCTCTGAGGGTGCACTGAGGAGTGGGGCCCCAAGCCCTCAGCTACTCTGGGCTGGAGATTGGGAGGCCACCATTTTCATTTCCTCCAGAGCTCTATGGAAAGCTTTCAGGGAACAAAAGCTCCCCTCGGTTTCAGAACGAACCCGAGTAGATTACTTAGCCCAGCCCCTAGCAAGGGCAACATAATTCCACCTTGGACAAAGACACTTGAGAATCACTACAACAGACCCTCCCCCAGAATATCAGCAAGAAACCAGCCAAGACCAAGCTCACTTATCAAGGAGAACAGTAGAATTCCAGAGGAGGATAAAGCAAAGCATGGAATTCATGGCTTTCTCCCCACGATTCCTTAGTCTTGCAAAGTTAATTAATTTAATTTTATTTATTTTCTTATTCTATTTTTTTAACTTTCACTCGTTCTTCTTTTAACTTTTTAAACTAGTTTATCTTAACAATAACTTTCATTAAAAAAACTTTGAAATTTCATTATTGTAGTCATATTTTATCCTTCGTTGGATCTAACTTTATTTTTGTATACACATAGGGTTTTTTGTTCTAAAAATTTTGGGGATACAACTTTGTCTAATAGATCAAAATATACCCTAAATCTAGCACAGGGCTTTGTTATAGTCTCCAGCCTGAGCAAATTCTCTCTATTTTCTTTTTCTTTTTTTCCCAACCAACTTATCTTATCAACTCCTTTTTTAGAATTTTTTAAAATTTTCATCTTTATAGTCATATTCAATCCCTTCACAGTGTTTACCTTTATTGTTGTGTTTGTGTGTGTGTGTGTGTGTGTGTGTGTATATATATATATATATATATATATATATATATATATATTTATCATTCCTTAAAATTTTGGGAGGTAATTTCTTCTAAGAGACCAAAATACTCCCAAAATTAAGTGGGTGGCTCTGTTCCATTCACCATTCTAATATATATATTTTCTTTTTTCTCAAATATTTTTTGAACTTGTTTTTTACCCCCTTTCTTTCCCCATGATTTGAGGTCTCTTCTGATTTGGTTAACACACATTTCTCTGGGGTCTTTGCCAACCTTTTAGGATTTTATTCTCTCCTTCATATATTCTTATCTGGATAAAATGACAAGGCAGAAAATGACCACAAAAAAAAAAAAAAAAAAGAACAAGAGGCAGTACCAAAGGCTAGGCACCTAATAAATACAGACATTGGTAATATGTCAGATCTAGAGTTCAGAATGATGATTCTCAAGGTGCTAGCTAGGCTCAAAAAGGCATGGAAGATATTAGAGAAACCCTGTCTGGAGAAATAAAAGCTCTTTCTGCAGAAATAATAGAACTAAAATCTAACCATGTTGAAATAAAAAAAAGCTATTAATGAGGTACAATAAAAAATGGAGGCTCTTACTGCCAAGATAAATGAGGCAGAAGAGAGAATTAGTGAGATAGAAGAAACTACCAAAACTGAACCAGGAAGAAATAGAAAACGTGAAGAGACCCATAACCAGTAAGGAGATTGAAGCAGTCATCAAAAATCTCCCAACAAAGAAGAGCCCAGGGCTAGATGGCTTCCCAAGGAATTCTACCAAGCATTTAGAGAAGAATTAATTCATGGGGCGCCTGAGTGACTCAGCTGGTTAAAGCCTCTGTCTTCAGCTCAGGTCCTGATCCCAGGGCCCTGGGATCGAGTCCCGCATTGGGTTCTCTGCTCAGCAGGGAACCTGCTTCCCTTCCTCTCTCTCTGCCTGCTGCTCTGCCTACTTGTGATCTCTGTCAAATAAATAAATAAAATCTTAAAAAAAAAAGAAGAAGAATTAATTCCTATTGTCCTGAAACTGTTCCAAAAAAATAGAAATGGAAGGAAAACTTCCAAACTTATTTTATGAGGCCAGCATTACCTTGATCCCAAAGCCAGACAAAGGTCCTATCAAAAAAAAGAAAGAATTACAGACCAATAACCTTGATGAACACAGATGCAAACATTCTCACCAAAATACTAGCCAATAGAATCCAACAGTACATTAAAAGGATTATTCACCACGACCAAGTGGGATTTATTCCTGGGCTGCAGGGTTGGTTCAACACCCACAAATCAATGTGATAAAATACATTAATAAAAGAAAGAACAAGAACCATATGATACTCTCAACAATGCTGAAAAAGCATTTGACAAAGTATAGCATCGTTTCTTGAACAAAACTCTTCAAAGTGTAGGGATAGAGGGTACATACCTCTGTATCATCAAAGCCATCTGTGAAAAACCCATTGTGAACATCATTCTCAATGGAGAAAATCTGAGAGCTTTTCTACCAAGGTCAGCAACACGGCAGGGATGTCCATTATCACCACTGCTATTCAACATAGTATTAGAAGTCCTAGCCTCGGCCATCAGACAACAAAAAGAAATTAAAGGCATCTGAATTGGCAAAGAAGTCAAACTCTCACTCTTTGCAGATGATATGATACCTTATGTGGAAAACCCAAAAGACTCCACTCCAAATCTGACAGAACTTGTACAGGAATTCAGCAAAGTGTCAGGATATAAAATCAATGCACAGAAATCAGTTGCATTTCTATACACCAACAAGACAGAAGAAAGAGAAATTAAGGAGTTGATCCTATTTACAATTGCACCCAAAACCATAAGATACCTAGGAATAAACCTAACAAAGAGGCAAAGAATATGTACTCAGAAAACTATAAAGTACTCATGAAAGAAATGGAGGATGAGACAAAGAAATGGAAAAATGTTCCATGCTCATGAGTTGGAAGAACAAATATTGTGAAAATGTCTATGCTACCTAGAGCAATCTACATGTTTAATGCAATCTCTATCAAATACCATCAATGTTTTTTCTCAGAAATGGAACAAATAATCCTAAAATTTATATGGAACCAGAAAAGACCTCAAACAGCCAGAGGAATGTTGAAAAAGAAAGCCAAAGTTGGTGGCGTCATAATTCCAGACTTCAAGCTCTATTACAAAGCTGTCATCATCAAGACAGTATGGTACTGGCACAAAAACAGACACCTAGATCAATGGAACTGAATAGAAAGCTCAGAAATAGACCCTCAACTCTATGGTCAACAAATCTTCGAAAAAGTGGGTAAGAATGTCCAATGGAAAAATGACAGTCTCTTCAGCAAATAGAATTGGGAAAATTGGACAGTCACATGCAGAAAAATGAAACTAGACCATTTCCTTACACCACACATGAAAACAGACTCAAAATGGATGAAGGACCTCAATGTGAGAAAGGAATCCATACAAATCCTTGAGGAGAATATAGGCAGCAACCTCTTCAACCTCAGTCACAGCAACTTCTTCCTAGAAACATCACCGGAGGCAAGGGAAACAAGGACAAAAATGAACTATTGGGACTTCATCAAGATCAAAAGCCTTTGCACAGCAAAGGAAACAGTCAACAAAATCAAAAGACAACTGACAGAGGAGGGAAGGTATTTGTAAACAACATATCAGATAAAGGGCTAGTATCCAAAATCTATAAAGAACTTATCAAACTCAACACCCAAAGAACAATAATTCAATCAAGAAATGGGCAGAAGACATAAACAGACATTTCTGCAAAGAAGACATCCAGCTGGCCAACAGGCACATGAAAAATTGTTCCATATCACTTGGCATCAGGGAAATACAAATCAAAACCACAATGAGATATCACCTCACACCAGTCAGAATGGCTAAAAATAACAAGTCAGGAAATGACAGTTGCTGGCGAGGAGGGGAACCCTCCTACACTGTTGGTGGGAATGCAAGCTGGTGCAATCACTCTGGAAAACAGCATGGAGGTTCCTCAAAACGTGGAAAATAGAGCTACCCTAAGACCCAGCAATCACACTACTGGGTATTTACCCTAAAGATACAAATGTAGTGATCCAAAGGGGCACGTGCACCCAAATGTTTATAGCAGCAATGTCCACAATAGGCAAACTATGGAAAGAACCTAGATGTCCATCAACAGATGAATGGATAAAGAATATGTGGTGTATATATATATATACACACACACACACACACACACACACACACACACACACAATGGAATACTATGCAGCCATCAGAAGAAATTAAATCTTGCCATTTGCAATGACGTGGATGGAACTAAAGGGTATTATGCTGAGTGAAATAAGTCAATCAGAGAAAGACAATTATCATATGATCTCCCTGATATGAGGATGTTGAGAGGCAATGTGGGGGGTTTGACAGGTAGGCAAGGAATAAATGAAACAAGATGGGATCGGAAGGGAGAGAAACCATAAGTGACTCTTAATCTCACAAAACAAACTGAGGGTTGCTGGGAGGAGGGATGTAGGGAGAGGGGGGTGGGGTTTGGACATTGGGGAAGGTATGTGCTATGGTGAGTGCTGTGAAGTGTGTAAACCTGGTGATTCACAGACCTGTACCCCTTGGGATATTAATACATTATATGTTAATAAAAGATAAAGAAATTTTAAATAAAAAAGAAGAAGAAGTTCAAAAACTAAGTAGAAAGAGTTAAGGGTCCCCAGAAAAAGAAAACGGAGACATAGCTTCTATGACACAAAGTCATTTTAGGCTCCCAGCTATTTTCTGCCATCTATACTCTATTTGCCCAAGCACAGGTCTTGTAGAACTTCTAGAAAGTGTTAGAATTACAAAAAAAAAAAAAAAAATCTTGGTAGTTAAGGACTTTAAGCGAAAAAAGTGACTGCAAAATATGAACAGTCTATCAGACAAGGAAAGAGCAAAGCCCTATCAGAGACACTAAATGAATAGAAAACCCCCCTAGTGCTGGGTCAGAAGTAAGCAAGGCCCTGCATTCCCTGAGTTAAGGAGCCCCAACCCCCATCTAGTTAATTATTTACTTTTTACTTTGCTTATTTTTTTTAGTGTCAACCTTTCATTTAAATTCCAGTTTGTGAACATACACTGTAATATTAGTTTCTGGTGTAAAATTTAGTTAGTCATCATTTATACATGACACTCAGTGCTAATTACGACCAGTGCCCCATCTAGTTTATACAGTCTCTCGGAACATGCCCACAGCCCTCTTCCCTTCGTCCAACAGTCACCTCTTCTTGTTTATAATGTGTAAATCTCCACTCAAGGAGTAAAAGAAACCTCAGGAACATAACATACAATGCATGTATAGGCATGTTTTCTAAGTAATCATGCATGACATCATACCCACCTGTACATGTGATGACAAAACTCCCCTTTGTGAACATTCATCTTAACACTAAATAAAGGAAACCCACTCAGCCCTAACTGGGGAGTCACAGCTTTGTAACTTGTTCCCCAACATCTTCTTTGCTTCAAAAAACATCCTTTGTATGACAACTCTACCTGGTATAGTCACTCTGTGACTGTACCACCAAGAAGGGAGCTCAGTTCTGTATTAGTCTTAGGAGACAGTTTTTAATACAGAAGCCATTAAACAAGTCTCTGCAAGACCTTGGAGAAAATGCTTTGGCGTCAGATGGCAAAATCCTCTGATTTAAATGGAAATGAAATGTTATGGAAAATCATGTTGACGAAAAAAAATTTGAAAGTTGTTTTTTGTGCTTAGGCTTGAGAGTGTGGAAGGAAATCAAATCTCAAGTCTTATTGAAGCAAGGGAAGCACTACAGGACAAAATGAACATTTATCTTCCTTTCTAGACTGAGCAAGTGTAACCCTTTTTCTGAATCTTTGGCTCAACCAGAGTAGTGGACTTTGTGAGAAGAAAATGTCAGTGAGCTGTAGTATGTAGTCTGATGGCACTCAAATTGAGATGACTGCTCTGTCCTAAGCCAGCAGTGTATTTCTCTCACAGTTCCTGTTAAGACTATCTTGCCATTCATAAGAAAGCAGTGAATATTTTGCTATTGTTTTCCATTATTTTACATGTGAACAAACTGCTGTGTTTAACAAGCATCCTGAGCAAGAGTAGATTTTATTTCATTTCAATTGAAAATAGATCGCTTTGCATTCAACTCAACTTTGCCTGAGAATTAAGTATTTTGTGCAGCAAAAACTAGGCACCGGTCTCACATTAAAGAAATTTCAATTCTTAAAAAAATTTCAATTCTTTACTTGTAACAATTCTTTACAAGTATAAGCTTGTAAACGGAGTTCAAGGAAATAAAGCCTTTATAAGGTAATTCTGTAGTTACTATACCTAACTGTTCACTTCCATGATATCACTCTATAAGGAATGTTTTTACAAAGTCATAGGAATTTGTATCTTAAACTAATTTGTTTTCATACTGTTTTGGATTATGGCTGAGTTAAAATTTGCTATTGAACACTGTCAATAACATTAATGAAAATCAACTTCAATTTTACTTCAGTAATTTAACAAAAACTTATATTTACCTTATGAACTTAAAAAATGTATACAAAGAAACAAAATTAAATTCAAGTCAGTTCTTCCTAAGAGCCTTTTTTGTTCTTCCCAAGAAGTTTGCCTTTAGTTTTAAGAATGGGGAGCCTCGAAACTGATGCTAAATAAATCATGTACTATTTATCTACTTTATCAGCAACTTGTATAGGAGAAATTTGTGACAAGAATTTAAGATCTAATTGAATACATTTTTTTTTGCATGGAAAAACTGTAATTTCAATTCCCTGCCTTCGTGACATAAAGTGGATATAGTTTATGGGTGCCACTTCCTAATGGCGCACAGGAGAAGAATGAGGCACAAACACGTCAGCTGTAAGAGAGAGTAAGCAGAGGACTACAGCTGAAAGGACTGTGGCTTATAGAATGACTCCTCAGTCCTGTGTTTATTAGATACAAGATAGCAACCAACAAAGGAGGAAAAGAAGGATATACATTAGTCATAGGCCTTGTAAGTAAACAAGAAGGAATGTGAGTCATACATTGATCATAAGTCTTACAGGTAAAAAGAGTAGGATGTGCCTGGTCAAGAAGCATGGAATTTGTAGTTGAGCAAGTACACTTAAAGGGATTATTCTAGCAGGAGGCTTTCTCTGAGGCAGGGGAGACAATGAAAAAGGGAAGCAGGTGGTGTTCCATGGTGAGCTCGCTTCAAGGACGTATATCACCGTCTCCACCAGAGGCCTGCTGCTACTACTACAGGTCTTTCTCAAGGTCATCTTGAAGCATGCTTGCGTGACCAGTACAGCATCTCATTAGTTATATTTTAAGTAGTATATTATTCTGAGGGATAATTACAATGGGGATAGTAAACTACACAGAGAGTGAGCTAATGAATTGGCTAAAATAAGCACATCCACAGGAAAATGCCATTCTCTACTTAAAATAACAGTGAAAATTATTATAATAATAATATATCTATAAATTAGTGACCTCATTAAGTTACTAAAAGCTGTGAATATAATAACTGCCTGTGTGGCTAAACCTAAAATTACTCCAAAAATTTCCCCTGAATGAAATGATTAAGAAATATTGTTCTTTATTATAAATTATATAGATATATTACATAGATACAAATACACAGATAGAAGGAAGAAAGAAAGAAAGGAAGAAAAGAAAAGAAAAAGCATCTTTTTCTATTATAATGCCCTACTACTGTTCACATACTCTAGTGTACACCTTCTAAAAATCAGGACAGTCTTCTACATCACCATCACACAAGCCTTCCATCACACTAGCCACCCTTCCACAAGGAAACCAACATTCCTACAATGTATGTTCCCATTCAGAGATCTCACTGTAATTTGGCAGCCATCACATGAATGTACCTTCTCAATTTCTAGTCCAGCTACTTGCCCAGGAAACAGTTGCTTGTGATGTTCATGTTTCATAAATCTTCAATCTGAAAGAGTTGCTTAATCTGTCCTTTTATATTCTTAACAGTCTTGAACTTTTGCAAGTTTTCACATTATAAAATGATCCTTCACCTGGGTCTGGAGGATGTTTCCTCATACAGACTCAGATTTCTCCGTGGTAAAATCATCATTGTGAAGAGTGCTTTTTCAGTATTACACCAGCATGTTGTTCCTTAACAAAGCTTCAGCCACCAGCATTATTTTCCCAGTTATTAATGCCTAGCATTACTTCCTTATTTTGTTATTTTATTAAAGAAGAGCTTTCTTTTCTCCCTTATGTATTTGTATCAGTGTGGACTCATGAGTTCCTTTTTTATGGAAGGGTATAATCTGATTTCTTTTTAGTTTTTTAAAAGATTTTATTTATTTATTTGACAGACAGAGATCACAAGTAAGCAGAGAAGCAGGCAGAGAGCGAGAGAGAGAGAGAGAGAAGAGGAAGCAGGCTCCCTGGTGAGCAGAGAGTCTGATGCCGGCCTCAATCCCAGGACCCTGGGATCATGACCTGAGCTGAAGGCCGAGGCTTTAACCCAATGAGCCACCCAGGCACTCTATTCGGATGGTTTTAATTATTCTGATGCCCAACTGTCCTAGATAATACTCAGTGAGAGAACCATCAAATAGGTTGTGTCGGTTTGTTTATTTACCTTTTGAAGGGCATCTTGGTTGCTTCCACCTTTTGGCAATTATAAATGAAGCTGCTATAAACATTCCTATGCAAGATTTTATGTGGATATTTGTCTTCCAAATTTGTTCTGTATGCAAGTTTTCAACTTAACTAGGTAAATGCCATGACTTGAGCTGAAATCAAGAGTTGGTCATTTAACCAAATGAGACCCCCAGGTTTTCCATCTAGTTTTCCTAAGCACAAAGTAACTGTGATGTGCCTTATGGAAAAAAAAAAAAAAAAAACACATGTTTTAGATAAGCTTTGTTCAGGTTTGACATACAAGGTTATCATGTGTTTTATAGTAATGAATTCACAATATATATTAAAAAATAGGTTTTCAATGAGAAACATGCATCGGAACTCTCTGTACTTCCAGCTCCTTTTTTGGTGAAATTAAAACTGGTCTAGGGGTGGCTGGGTGGCTCAGTCTGTTAAGTATCAGATTCTTGATATCAACATTCTTGACCATGACTCAGGTCATGGTCTCTGAGTTGTGAGATTGAGCCCCACATCTGGCTATGCACAGGGCGTGGAGCCTGCTGGTGATTCTCTCTCTCTTCTTCTTCTTCTTCCTCTGTCCCTCCCCAGCTCTCTTCAAATAAATAAAAAAATTAATAAGTAAGTAAAATGTTTTTAAAAAACCTGCTCTAAAAATATGGTCTATTCATAAAAATAGTAATAAATAAAAATTCAACCATTCAAATCACTGCAGTACAAGTAGACTAAGTTCTCAGAAGACTGAGATTTTTAGGCTAGGTGAAAAATCTATACTCAAGTATATGCTTTTAGTAAAGATACATGTTAAATTGAAAAGCACAAAGACACTGAAACTAAAAAGAAGCAAAATTATATACTATGCATCTTGAATCGTAATAAAGCTAGAGTGACTAGAATAATTGTCTAAATACAAGAACAAACAGATAGTGAGACGAGGAATATTACCAGAGGGCAGAAGTGACAACTCATAATGATTACAGGCTCAATATATCAGAAAATCTTAACATTTATAACTATGTATTCTGTTGGAGGGCACGGCACGGTTGGAGTCGAGGACCAAACCAGGCCCTGACTTGTGTTTCCTTTAAAGTCCGGACACCTTGACAAGGGATTAAGGACGGGAAAGTTGAGGGACACTGAGAAAGGGTCTGGCTATGTGTCGTGTGCTGGCGTACGTGACCTCCCACACCCTCTCCCTACAGAAGGGAACAATGTGGTCAGGGTCATAAATTCTTAGTTGGTCCTCGTTGTTCCTGTACCTCCCATAACCACTGCCTGGTTGATTGTCTTGCTAATGGCTTTAGCAGTGATTACCTGGCATCCCCAGGGTTTGCTTGTAGTTAATGTAAACTTGTTATAGGAGCTTGTGGTCATTTGACTAGATACTGATGTATTACTCCTCCTATTGTGGTCTGCCTTATAAATGATTGTAAGAGGTGGAATAAAATTGGCACTGTTGGACATCCTCCTCAGTGCTCCTCCTGCCTCCATCTCTCTCTTAAATTTCTTTTCACCATCCTCTTATCCTCACATTTTCTGGTCGATTGGTCATGCTGGCTGTGACAGTATTCCCCCAAATAATGGAACTGTGAAATAGCTGAAGTATGATTTGGCAAAAGTACCAGGCAAATCCATTATCATATTTGCAATCTTTAACACTACTCAGTAATTGACAGACCACCTAGGTGAAATATCAATACAGATATGGAAGATCTGACTATCACTATTGATTACTGTATCCCAAATGGTATTTCTAGAAAACTACATCCAATAGCTAGACAATACAAGTTCTTCTCCGGAACACATGAAGCGTTTACCAGTGTAGACACTGAGCTGGGCCAGAAAACAAATGTCCCTAAATTTCAAAGGAGAGCACTCTTTCAGAATATGTCCTCTGACACAAACAGAAGCAAATTAGAATCAGTAGAATTAGATAACTAAGAGAGTCCTAAGTACTTAAAAATAACAACAAAAACTTGCTTTTTAATAACACATAGGTCAAAAAAGAATTTACAGGTCAATTAAGAAAATTCCAAGTGATTTTAAAAAAAAAGAAAATTCCAAGTGATTTTAAATAAATCATGATGAACATATAACATACCAATATTTGCAGAAGGCATTTATTATGCTTAGAGAAAAAAACATAGCTTTACATTCTTATTATATAAAATAGGAAAGGCCTAAGATCAATTATCTAAATGTTCATCTTATAAAGCTAGAGAAGATCAAATTAAATGACAAGGATGAAGAAGAAGGGAAATAATTCAGTAAGGAATCAATGATGTAGCAAATAAATAGTAAATTAACAAAGCCAAAAGTTCAGAAGTTTGTCCTTTGAAACAATCAAGAAAATTGTAACAACTTGTAACAGCAGAACAGAGAGGGGAACACGGATACAAAGAAAAGAAAAGAGAAGACAAACTGCTATAGTGAGAATGTAAAAAGATCTTACCACTAAAATTCCAAGAATATAAAAAATGAGTAACTACTTTGTTGACTCACAAAAATTATCCCAATTTCTGTGTCATTTTTAAGGCTTTCGGACAACTAATATCATATCAAAATGAACAACTCAACATAGAGGTCAAACACCACGTGAAGTTATCACTGAGAAAAGAGCAAAGTAACACCTTACACACAATTAAAATCTGACCTAGGTTCATGGTCACAAAGCACATAAAAGCAATTATTTACTATTTGAAAATGAAAATCTCAGAAATCAGGTGAGAATAAGTAGGAAAGAGTTAAATGAAAAACATACCGCAGAAATGAAAAATAAGTTGTAAGAAATACTAGAGTGACTAAATCCACTTATGATTCCTAAAAGTAAGAAGTTTAAAAATTTTTGTCCTAATTTTAAAAGTCACATGTGGTGTTGAGGACTGGGTGTTATACGTAACTAATCAATCATTGAACACTGTATCAAAAACTAATGATGTCCTATATGTTGGATAATTGAACATAGTAAAAATAAAAGTTGAGTATTTTTAGGAAATTAAATTAAAAAACAAAGGTATAATATGAAATTTAAACAAAACAAACCTTACTTTTTAAATAGTATAATGTAATAACTAAATAAACCCCTTAATCATTTGTTCAAGAAAAATAAAAGATGCAAAGGAAAAATAACAAAGATTAAATAGGGAATATCAAGATTAAATAGGGAATATGATGACAGGTCTGAAGAGGAAACAAAAGTTGCACTTTGATGACACTAGAGAAGATCAAAATTTCTGTACTGGATGCAAAAAGTGTTAACCATTAAGGGATCATAGTAGAAGTAAGAACTTTTTTTTTATCAACTATGAAGACAGTAAAAAGTCTGATTGCTGTTGCTAGGACTTCTAATACTATGTTGAACAAAAGTGGCAAGAGTGTGCCTGATATCAAAGGAAAGGCTGTCAGCTTTTCCTCTCTGAGGATGATATTCGCTTTGGGGTTTTTTGATAGATTTTATGAAGTTGAGGAATGTTCCCTCGATCCGTATACTTTGAAGCGTTTTAATCAGGAACGGATGGTATATCTTGTCCAATGTTTTTTCTGCATCAATTGAGAGGACCATGTCGTTATTCTCTTATTGATTTGTTCTACCACATTGATTGATTTGTGAATGTTGACTCACCCTTGCATCCCATGGATAAATCCCACCTGGTCATGGTGGATAGTCATTTTAATGTGCTGTTGGCTCCTATTTGCTAGGATCTTGTTAAGAATCTTAGCATCTATATTCATCAGTGATATTGGTCTGAAATTCTCCTTTTTGGTGGGGTCTTTGCCTGGTTTGGGGATCAGGGTAATGCTGGCTTCATAAAGAGTCGGGAAGTTTTCCTTCTGCTTCAATTTTTTGAAACAGCTTCAGGAGAATAGGTGTTATTTCTTCTTTGAAAGTTTGGTAGAATTCCCCAGGGAATCCATCAGGTCCTGGGCTTTTGTTTTTTGGGAGGTTTTTGATCATGGCTTCAGTCTTGTTACTAGATATCGGTCTATTCAGGTTATCAATTTCTTCCTGGTTCAATTTTTGGAGTTTATAATTTTCCAGGAATGCATCCATTTCATCTAGGTTGCTAAGCTTATTGGCATATAACTGTTCATAATAACTTCTGATGATTGTTTCTACTTCTTTGGTGTTAGTTGTGATCTCTCCCTTTTTATTCATAATTTTATTAATTTGAGCTTTCTCTCTTTTCTTTTGGATTAGTGTGGCCAATGGTTTATCGATCTTATTGATTCTTTCAAAAAACCAGCTTCTAGTTTCATTGATACATTCTACTGTATCTCTGGTTTCTACCTCATTGATCTCTGCTCTAATCTTGATTATTCCCCTTCTTACATGTGGAGTTGGTTTGATTTGTTGTTGATTCTCCAGTTCTTTAAGGTACAGAGATACCTGGTGTATTCTGGATTTTTCCATTTTTTTGAGGGAGGCTTGGATGGCTATGTATTTTCCCCTTAGGACCACCTTTGCTGTATCCCATAGGTTTTGGGCCGAAGTGTCTTCATTCTCATTGGTTTCCATGAATTGTTTCAGTTCTTCCTTGATCTCCTGGTTGATCCAAGCATTCTTAAGCAAGGTGGCCTTTAGCTTCCAGGGGTTTGAGTTCCTTCTGAACTTTTCCTTGTGGCTGAGCTCCAGTTTCAAAGCATTGTGATCTGAGAATATGCAGGGAATAATCTCAGTCTTTTGGAATCGGTTGAGTCCTGATTTGTGACCCAATATGTGGTCTACTCTGGAGAAGGTTCCGTGTGCACTTGAGAAGAATGAGTATTCTGTTGTTTTAGGGTGGAATGTTCTGTATATATCTATGAGGTCCATCTGGTCCAATGTGTCATTCAATGTTCTTGTTTCTTTATTGATTTTCTGCTTGGATGATCTATTCCTGAGAGAGGCATGTTAAGATCTCCTACTATTAAAGTATTTGGATCAATAGGACTCTTTATCTTGATTAATAGTTTTCTTATGTAATTGGCTGCTCCCATATTAGGGGTGTAGATATTTATAATTGTTAGATCATCTTGGTGGATAGTCCCTTTAGGAATTACATAGTGTCCTTCTGTATCTCTGACTACAGTCTTTACTTTAAAATCTAATTTATCTGATATGAGAATCGCTACCCCAGCCTTCTTTTGAGGCCCATTGATATGAAAGATGCTTCTCCATCCCTTCACTTTCAGTCTGGGTGTATCCTTAGGTTCAAAATGGGACTCTTGTAGACAACATATGGATGGGTCCTGTCATTTTATCCAATCTACAACCTGTGTCATTTTATGAGTGCATTTAGGCCATTCACATTGAGAGTGATTATTGATAGATACGTTTTTATTGACATCGTGTTACCTTTGGAGTCTTTCTTTCTGTAGATTGTCTCTATATTTCTGTTCAAGGATATTCTTAGGATTGTTCCTCTTTTATAGAACCCCCCCTTAATATTTCCTGCAGTGTCGGATTGGTGGTTGCATAGTCTTTTAAGCCTTGCTGGTCTTGGAAACTCTTTATCTCTCCAACCATTTTGAGTGTCAGTCTTGCTGGATATAGTAATCTTCTCATTTAGTGCCCCGAATATATCTTGCCAGCCCTTTCTGGCTTGCCAGGTTTCTGTGGACTGGTCTGACGTTATTCTGATGGGCATTCCTCTGTATGCAAGGAGCTTCTTTGTCCTAGCTGCCTTCAAGAGGGTCTGCCTACAATTATAATTCTTCATTCTTGATATTAGGTGTCTCGAGGGCTTTCGAGAATCTAATTTTGTGGGGAAACCGTTCTGCCTCTAGTACATGAATGCTGGTTCCATTAGCAAGATTGGGAAAATTTTCATGGCGAACTTGTTCCACTATATCTTCTAGACTTTTTTCTTTCTCCTCCCCTTCAGGGATTCCAATAATTCTGATGTTGGAATGTTTCATGGCATCATTTATTTCCCTGATTCTGTTTTCATGGCTTCTAAGCTGTTTGTTCCAGGCTTCCTCCTGATCATTTCTGTTTGTCCTCCAGATCACTAATTCTATCTTCTGTCTCAGTTACCCTAGCTTTGAGAGAATTTAGATTAGATTGGAACTCATTGAGAGCATTTTGAACATCAACCCTGGTGGCTTTCAGTTCTTCCCTAATCAATTGCGTTTGGTCATCCATGGCTTTCTCCAACCTAGCTATTGCCTGGATAATTGTTAGCCTGAATTCCCTTTCTGACATATTGTCTATGTCGGTAGCCATTAGCTCTGTTGCAGAAGTTCCATCCTCTGTATTTTTCTTCTGTTGGGCATTCCTCCTCCTAGTCTTTTTGGTAAGAGATGGCTGAACAGATGTAGCTGGATGTATCAACCATGGTGCAGACAAGGTGCACCCTGGAATGCTTCTGAACAATCAAGAGTCCCCACCCAAACGAAAGAAAAAAGAAAAGAAAAAGAAACAAAGAAAGAGAGAGAGAGAGACAGGAAAAAAAGGGAAGATAAAAGAGAAGGCTCAGCCCAAATGGGCCCCAAGTTAAGATTTATGAAGTATACAAACAAAAACAAACAAAAAGACTGATAAAAGTATATGATGAGAGAAAAAAAAAATATATATATATAAGCAAAAAAAAGAAGAACCTCATCAAAAAGAACCCCAAGTATAAGATTTATATACTATCAAGACAAACACAAATACACAGAAGCACTGGTGGAAGAAAAAGATGGAGAGTCGTTATAAATTCTCAGTGTGTGCGAGGAAGGTTATTTTGATTCTTCCTGGATGTATCTCAATCTCTTTGTTAAAGGACTCAACTTTCCTAAGATAAAGGGGGATTAAAAATTGGTTTACCTATAGGGGTAGCATTGATTGGGGAAAGGGGATTACCTTGAAGTTTAACTCTATATGAATATTAAAAAATAAAAATTAAAAAACTAAACTAAACTAAAATTAAAAAAAATTGAAAAATAGAAAAGCAAAAGAAAAACATGGGTATATGTATCAAAAATTTCAGTTTAAAAGGTTATTATGGAATTTGATGTACTGGACATCTCACTGTGATGGTAAATAGGTTACAAAAATTATGTATATATAAAAAAAATGAACCAGAATAGTGGGAACAAATTAAAAATAAAAGTTGTATCTATGAAGTAGTGGTGGTTGTTCCCTTGTTGTCTTTTTTTCTTTTTTTTCCTGGTTGGTTTTCTGAGGGAGGGGCCTGCCACATGGGTTGTCAGTCAGTGTTCCCTGAGGTAAGTCCTTCCATCCCACTCAAGGGGATGGGCTCTGAGGAAACCAGTTTTTCAGGCTTTTGTTCTCTGGAGGTTTTTATGTTTGTTTGTTTTCTCTCGCCTTGACGGCTTTTGATGGTTTTTGTAGGTTTAGAGGAAAGCAAACTGCACCCCGACCTCCCTCTCAGAGAGAAGCCTCAGTCTGTTCCTCTCTGTGTGCTGCAGAGCACATAAGTTCCCCCTCTGCCACTGGCAGAGCACGTACTGAGTCATGGTGCCTGGGGACGCAGGAACTCCTGCTTGTACCCAAAACCACAAGAGCAGCGGCTGTCTGGGCAGCTCCAGACAACCAGAGAGGTCCCAAGTAGCGATCGCACATTGAGGTTTTCCCGCTGGCCCAGGCTGGGAGTGCCAGGTCTTTCTGGGACCGAGAGTGCTAGGCTTGCACGCACCTCTCTCAGGGGAGGGTGTGGGGTGTGCGCATCTCAGGCTCTGATAGCATGGTGCAGCACACGCGTGGAGACTGCAAAAAGGCTGTGCTTCTGCCGGCTGGTGAGGTTCCCAGGCCCTCACGGGACCCCACGCGCTCTCAGGTGCGCTGGTGGCTCCGGGACCAAGACCTGGTTTCTCCACTGCACTCTCTCTGGCTCAGTGCCAGGGGTGGCTGTCCTGGGTCTGAAGACTTAAGCCCCTGTCCCTAACCGCCCGGATTCCCACAATTTCCACCCCGTAATCCTTTGCTCTTTTTGAGTGCTTTCAACCAGACTCCAAGTTAATGCTGGTCCCCAGTCGCAGGGTACTCTCATACTGGGGTATTACTTTCCAATGGGTGGCCTCTGGTGGATCCCTCCCCCTCTTTTGTTTATCTTCTGATATCAGTCCAGCGTTCCCACTCCGTTTGACCTGCCCACTGGTGTCTTCTGCCCCTGGAGAGATCCAGACGTGTATAATTCTGATCTCAGGCTGATTTCATGGGTGATCGGAGTTCTTTGGTAGGTAATCAGCTCACTTCAGGGTACAGGTTGAAATGGCGCCTCCTCCTACTTCCCCACCATCTTGTCTCCCCCCTAGATTTCAAATTTTATTGATGTAGTTTTGATGAGCTTTATTTTCCTAGGAGTTTTTGGTACATGGCCTGGCTTTTTAAAATTATTGGCAGGAAGTTATTCATAATATTTTCTCATTCTTTAAGTATGTGTGATAGGTAGTAAAATATCTTTTAAATATTTTGATTTTAGTTTTATTTTTCTCAATTAGTCATTTTGAAAAATCAGTCTTTTAATTGACTTGTCCATTCTTTTTTTTGTTTTGTTTTCAGTATCATTAACCACCATCTATATCTTTGATTTTCTTTAATTTTTTAGTTTGCTTTCTTTTATTATAAAATACATATCTTAGTTCCAGTATTTATTTTTTTTAACATAGGAATTTAAAGCTACAATTTTCCCTCCAAGTCTGGATTATTTTACAGTTTTAACATTAATTATTGGGGCACCTGGGTGGCTCAGTGGGTTAAAGCCTCTGCCTTCATCTCGGGTCATGATCCCAGGGTCCTGGGATTGAGCCCCATGTCGGGCTCTCTGCTCTGCAGTGAGCCTGCTTCCTCCTTTCTCTCTCTCTGCCTGCCTTTCTGCCTACTTGTGATTTCTCTCTCTCTGTCAAATAAAATCTTTAGAAAAATTAAATTAATTATTTAGTGTAAAATTAAAAAAAAAAAAAACAAAAACAGCAATATGTTAATCAACTAGGAAAGAGTAATCAACCATAGCATCTATTTAAAAAAAGAAAAACATTACCTCTTTGGCAAAGTGCTGATAAAAAAAAAAAAAAAAAAAAAAAAAACAGGAAACCCAGCTGAACAACATTCTAAATTGAGAAGTTATTTTTTTAATTAACATGTTTATATATAAATTTTAACCTAGTAAATTTGAAAGTATAAATATAAAAGACAATTTTAAAAGGCGAAAGATTTATGCGATCTGAAGAGAAACAAGGGGAGGTGAACCGTGAGAGACTATGGACTCTGAAAAACAATCTGAGGGTTTTGAAGGGGCAGTGGGGGGAGCTCGGGGAACCAGGTGGTGGGTATTATAGAGGGCACGGATTGCATGGAGCACTGAGTGTGCTGCAAAAATAATGAATACTGTTATGCTGAAAATAAATAAAAAATAAATTTAAAATAAATAAATAAATAAATAAATGAAATAAAATAAAAAGACAATTTTAGATAGATATAAATGCCAAAACTGAGTGAAGAGTTGCAAAGTTAATAACTTCAATACTCTATAAGGTTGAAATACAGGCAATAAAAGGAAATAAAAAATTGAAATAATTTCACTACAAGTGTTTGAAGAGCGATCATAGAGATTTGCAGACTAAATTATCAGAAAACTCAATGAGACAAAAGACAAAATGCTATTTACTTTTTAGAGAATAGAGCCCATCTATAAGAATTCCTGTGAGTATGTAGTTTTTTTTTTTAATATCCCCATTTAATCTGTAGTAACATTTGTATTTAAAAAATACACAAAAAAAAGAAAAAAAGAAAAAGGAAAGCCTGTTCTTTAATGCTTTTTTTTCCATAAGAAAAGTAATAGCTCAAGGAAAAAAAACATTTTTTTAATTCTGAGAATTAAAAATTAAAAATAAATAAATAAATAAATAAATAAAATTAAAATAAATCATCTGTTAGTTGAAGTGTTCTTTTAATTGTCAAGGCAACAGTAACATAAGGGATCAAGGTCTTGGATTTCTGGTGTTGATTTACTGTCCACTGAATTTGTAGGAAGCCAAGAACCAGAGAGTCAAATGCAGGTAAAACATTTGGAGAACTTGATGGTATAAATACCTGTTATTTAATATTTTATGACAATATTTTTTGTCCTGTGTATATGTGCTGCTGAAGAAAGCACAACATCTGTTAAATTTTAATTTTAATTTTAACTCTACTGGATATTATAATCAAGTTTCTTTCTGTCATGCAGTTTTAACAATTGAGTCACTAGAACAGAGCCTTTGGTATATACCTCACGGAGTTGAAATAATTGGGTATTCTGGGAATATAGTCATAGAAGGAAGAACCAATTTTTCTAGAAAGTCATAAGGCAAATATCCACCAATTATGCACATTCTACTTGGCTCGACTCTACAACCTAAAAGTCACATTCTTAGATTGTTGCAAAGTTTCCAGTACTCATGGACACTGCATTCCGTCACACCAAATATAGCAGAAAGAAAATATGTCTTCTTTGAATATGTGTAGTAGAAATTAGCAGTAAATGCCCCTTAAGTAAATTGAAAGACACGTTTTCCCCAGGTGATCTGAATATTTTTAAATGTTTTTACACATTCTATCAAACATCTGTTCTTTAGAATATAGAGTTACTGCATCACCATGAATTAATGTATTTTTTCCAGATGTTAATGTGATAGGTTTGGATTTAAAAACTTAGTCCTGTGGTTAATAGGAAACAAAGGTAGAAATAATCTGTTCCAAATACTGCCTCCTCACCTCACGGATGTTTAAAAGAGAAAAGGCAAGAACTCAGCTATAGACAGCTCAAAATCATCAATAAATTAGGCCAGTGACCTTCAAATGTTTTTTTTTTTGTTGTTGCTGTAGCTGTTGTCCTTTTGTGATCTGGAAAGCTCTTAATTCAAAGAAATCTTTTGTGGGGATCCACCACATAACAAAGAAAGCAGAGCAGCTCTGGATAAAGCAGCTCTGGGTCACTGGGGCCTGCTTTAGCCTGTTAAGGTCACACACTATACTTACATGATGAAGTCTTTTTCTAACTTAGATGGAGTCCCATAGATAGGTCACAAAAGGCTCTATCTATCCCTCTTATCCATAAGATGCAGAGATCCATTTTATCTTTCTGAAAAGATAGCTTTTCCATTAACCATTATGCCTAGTATAAATAATGACAGTTCCTTTTGTTATGACTATACACTTGTTAAAACACAAATGTCCTTGCAGGGGTAATTAATTCAATCCATTATCAATTATTAACACACTAAAATAAATTACTTTTCACAATCCTTCCTTAAGGCAAGAAAATAGATAAAACATATTCTACTCCAAAATATTACAGAAGAAGCTTTGACTGAGTCGAACTTACGATTCATCAAATTTCTGTAAGATGCAGGTCAGTTGTATTTTAATATAATTTTAATTAAATTTTATTATAAAATAACATACAGAATCCTGGATTTAAAAGCTCCATAGAATTAGGGAAGCAGTCAGAAATTAAGACATGATGGCTAAGAGAAAAGTAGTCAGGATTACAAATCTCAATGGTAACATGCAAGTCTTGGCACTTGTAATGTTGCCGATCAGCTAAGAAGCTGGTGAGGAAACAATCCTCTACAGGTCTTCCGTGACTCTACACATCTCATGAAGAGCTGTTGACAGCTTTTGTTCTCAACTGTCACTTCCAAGTTTCATACAGAAAACAGCCTTAGAAGAAAGAGTCAGTGTCTCTTTCCAGGGTAGAGGCAGATACATTTCTCTGCTAGGTTACTCAAGATAATGCCTCCTTTTGGGGAAAAGGTAAAGCAGGTTTGCCAGCTCTCGCATCCTAACTACACTGTGTTTCCTGCTAGGCCAGGAATAATACAGTTCTTTCTTTCTGGCTCGGGAGTCTTGGGTTTTCTGCCACCATCTATAAAACTATAGCAGGCTAAATTGTTAGCCTCTAGTGTAAAATCCCTACCTTTCTACAATCTTTACAGCAGTGCATTACACAGAAAAGTTCAGGAACAGAAAGTATTGCTCCCAATAAGTAGTGCGATGGGGCCGGTACTGGCCAAGAATAGAAGAAACAAATGAGCTCTCACAAGTTACTGGAAAAGAGGAGAGACTAAAAAGACAAGAAACTGTTCATCAAAGGGCTTCCTTGTGTCTTGGACATGATTATTAGCCTTGAGACCACCAGGTCCAATTTTATTATGCTCCTTAGTCCTGTTTCTGTAGGTTATCAAAAAGAAGCCCAAATCCATACCCATATAGTTCTCCTGTCTCCCTTGTCCCTCACTACACAAAGTCCTTGTCTTCCTTCCTGATTGTTATTGTTCCCCAGCATTAATCAGTAGGTGAACAGAGGAACAAGAATGGGGAACTGTGGTTCAACATTTCCATTTTTTACGAGACTTTCATTTCCTTTGAGCTTTCCCTCCCAAAGCAACTTCTTAAACCGTGGTTTTAATCTGGACCCTTAAATGTCTAATATGAAAGGTTTTCAAATTTATCTTTTATCATGAAAGTTCAGGTCATCTGTCTACATTGTCTGTGTCAATAAGCACCTTTTTGCTTTCAGTTCTCAAAGGTAAGCCAGTACGCGAAGAATACTTAATTTCAGTGTAATAATCATGATAGAATGAGTCCAAGGAGTTCAGACAGGCTAGGGTGTAGGATCATAGGTCAAGATTGATTTTAGAAGGCATGGAGAAGAAATTGGGGGTAAAGGGGGTGGCTACCATATGTATTATTTGGATGGGGCAAAGTTAGGCATAAACTTCCATAACACAAAGACATTTGCCAAATAGTCACCAAATCTTGGCTTTAAGTTAATCGATTTCCCCCAAAGTATCTATGAATAAGTGAGGACCATTGCCCAAAACAAGTTTTTGTGCATTGCTGTTTTTAAAAACCAGTTTGAAGTGAAAAACCTAAAGCTATTTCCTTCTTCCAAGTTTTAATCCCATACAAAATATACCTGGTTTGGTTCACTCTCTGGGGCTTTTTGGTAGGCTTTCCCCCCCCCCACAATTTTGCCCTGAGCTTTTAGTGCTCTGTTGAAGGGTCACTTTCTGAGGGGCCTCCTTAGTGACAGGAGACTTGAACTCCTGCTCAACTACACTTGCTCAAAAACCAGGACTTGTATGATACTGATTTTGCGGGTATGTTGATATTTGTTTTATGGACCAATTTTCTTCAGACCAATTTTTATAAATTTTGTGTTTTAAAAAAATATGTGCCTTACCCCTACTGAGTGTGGTATTTCTATTAGATCAGATGTGATGGCATGGTTCAAATTGTCTGTATCCTTAATGATTTTTATCTTCTTCATACATTAAACTAGAATAAGTTAGTATCTTCCACTATGCACGTGGATTTGGCTATGAGTCTTTCATTTCTGTGAACTTTTGCTTTATGCATTTGGATTCTATTAATAAATGTGTATAAATTATAGCAATGATTTCTTACCATACTAAAACTTATAAAGATCATTAGGAAAAAAAAATTTGCAGGGTAGAGGGCTGGCTTAGTTGGTTGACCGTGTGACTCTTGATCTCAAGGTCAAGAGTTCAAGCTCCACCTTGGGTATGGAGCCCACTTAAGAAAAAATAAAAACAGATCTTTGGAAATTGTTTTTTTGGATTGTACTCTGTTCTGTGTGTTTAGATCTGTTGGCTCACAACTAGACCATAGTAAATAAATATTCTCCAAATCAAATCTATATTGCTAAAATAAGGATCTTTTTGAGGAGCTGCTCCTCCTTCAGTAAATTCAGGTGTTTCTCAAACTGCCAACTGTAGTATCTCCTTCCGCTTGTCCGCACTTGGAGTAAAGGTCCTCTCCACACTTCTTGGAAGAGGAAGTTTCCTTCCCTGCTAGTCAGAACACTGGACAGATGGGTGCCTAGGGCTACCAGGTGGGGTCGTTCCTTCTGTGGAGACTTCATTCTTAGAGCAGAGAACAAGACAAGCCAGCAGAGAGCAGGAATGTTATGGCGTGCATGTGCGCATGTGCGCGGCAGTGGGAAGGCCCACCTCCATTGTGTCTACAGGTCCATGAATCTAGCTCCACTGTTTGTTGGTTACAGGAGATACATTTTTGCTCCCCATCCCCATTTGACCCCCACCCCCAACAATAAGGTAGTTTGTGGGGCTCCACGCTCAGTGCACAATCAGCTTGGGATTCTTTTCCTTCCTCTCTATCTGTACTACCCCCACCCCAAGCTAAAGCACAAACACACTCCCTCTAGATCAATAAATAACATATTTTTTAAAAAGATTTTTCTTTTAAACACACAATAACGAAATCAAGAGTAAGTTCCTAAAGGGAGTAAAGAAGACTCCTTGGAAATATGTGGTAAAGATATTTTCTTCTTATCTACGGTCATGGTACATGATCACAGATTTGTGAGCTTGGTTTTAATATTCTAATGATTCTTGCTTATAATCCCATTCTCTCTATCCTTTTTTGAGGAGCCTTCTATTTTTTTTTAAAATATTTTATTTATTTATTTATTCGACAGACAGAGATCACAAGTAGGCAGAGAGGCAGGCAGAGAGAGAAAGAGGAGGAATCAGGCTCCCTGCTGAGCAGAGAGCCCGATGCGGGACTCGATCCCAGGACCCTGAGATCATGACCTGAGCTGAAGGCAGCAGCTTAACCCACTGAGCCACCCAGGTGCCCCGAGGAGCCTTCTATTTTATCTCGATGCAAGAGAAAGGGGATCAAGAGAAGCAAGTTGTCGGACTAGAGCTGTAGTGGAGTACTGCTTTGAAATTAATCAAATATGTGACCTGGAACGGCTTCTACCTGGTCATTTCCATCTGTTTAGTTTGCGCATCATGAGTCCTTTGAAGTAAACTCAAGCCACTGAAATACATGTAATTTGTTATTTATAGCCCACCTGCATTAAGTTATTCAAATCTCGAACATAATGAAATCAAACTTCATTTTCTTTCTCTTTTTGTGAGCTTTCAGATACAGGCACACTTTTTTTTTTTTTTTTAAAGTAAGCTCTATGCCCAGCAAGGGGCTTGAACTCATAACCCCAAGATCAAGAGTCACATGCTAGACCAACTGAGCCAACCAGGCACCCTAGCTACACCTTGTTTTATTGTGTTTCACTTTATTTCATTTTGCAGAAACTGCTTTTTTTCCCCTACAACCTGCAATTTTGTGGCAACCCTCCATGAATCAAGCTTATCAGTACCATTTTTCCAACAGTATTTTTCTGTTTGTGTCGGTTTTGGTAATTGTATCAGTATTTTTAACTTCCACAATTAGATTTTTGTTATGGTCGTCTGTCATGAGTAATTACAAATTTCAGATAATGTCCGGCATTTTTTAGCAATAATTAAGTATGCACATAGTTTTTTTTAGGCCTAATGCTATTACACATGTAACAGATGACCACATAGTATAAATGTAACTTTCATATGCACTGAGAAACAAAAAAAAAATTCACCTAGATCTATTCTAGTATTTGCTTTATTGCAGAGGTCTATAAATAAACCCACAGTACCTGAGGTATGCCTGTACTGTGTTTTTTAATAGGTGAGAAAATGGTCTAGAAATAGTATCCTACAACCAACAAGAAAACTCACTTTCCACAAGAGGTCATATTTCCTTTTAGCAGGTTTTAGCTAATTCTACTTGTGTGTTTGCTATTGACGGCATTGAGATCAGTAAGAAAGCAAGCTTTGAAATAAAGGACACTAATTTTTTCTGGCCTAAGTTCTCTTTCCAAACCTGCTCATGCACTTCTATCATCAAAGGCTAAGGAGAGGGCGCCTGGGTGGCTCAGTGGGTTAAGTTGCTGCCTTTGGCTCAGGTCATGATCTCAGGGTCCTGGGATCAAGTCCCACATTGGGCTCTCTGCTTGGCGGGGAGCCTGCTTCCCCTTCTCTCTTTCTGCCTGCTTGTGATCTCTTTCTCAGTCAAATAAATAAATAAAATATAAAAAAAAAAGGGCTAAGGAGAGGATCTACAAAGGCTGCGAATCTCAAAGGTATTATGAGCAATTATGGCTTAGGTTATGACGTGCTGACCACACCTATGCTGTAGCAGGTCAACACAATCCAAATTTACTTCCGGCCTCTACTCCCAGTGGCCACCTCTGGGGCTGAGATTGAGGTATGTTTCTTCAGGACACTTGGTTCTACGATCACTAGAGCAGGGGGAAAGAGCGATTCATTTAATGGCCGGTGGTAGACACCATAACATAAAACCTGGGCAGTGTTGGCTGTTCTTATTTATACCCCATGAATTAGAAACGATGACACAGAATATATGCTTTGACTACAGCGGTATGAAAGAGCAACCATCTGCTTAGGGTGATCCAGATTTGGCGATGATATAATCCAAAGGCTGAAGTCACTTCCAGTCCTTGGGGTCAAAGATAAAACTTAAGGTTTGTTCAATAAATACATTTTTCCCTTTGCCAACAGCCTGTTTCTATTGCTTAAAACCAAAAGCTTTCACACCGAGTCCAAGGGTCTCCTAATCTGCTACCCCAGGTCCAGGCGGGTCAGTTACTAAGGTATACATGGTCATTTCACTCCAAAGGAAATAAATCACATAGAGATGTAGATACCTTTTTCTCCAAAACACTTTAATGTATATTCTTGTAGACTAGGAGGTTTTTCTGCCACTTAATTTTGAAGACTAAAACTTCCTTTATTAATGCCCTAGTTACAATAGTAGCTCAATGTTCTGAGTATCTACTATTTCAGGCCTTCTGCCAAGTGAGCCTATAGCTAGTTAAGTACAAGGCCCAGTGTCACAGAATTTGACAGTGGCATAGGTCATCTTCAGCCTTACCAGACTTTAGAACCTAAACTTGAATTATGGTTTTCTAAATCTCAACCTAACCTAGACTTGTCTATCTCAAAACTAAAGACAAATGCCTTTTCTTCAGATTTTACTTTTAAGTCCTCTCTGTACCCAAAGTGGGGCTCAAACCTCCCTGGTGGTCTAGTGGTTAGGATTCAGCGCTCCCAAAGTGGGGCT
The DNA here is from genome assembly GCF_030435805.1 of Mustela lutreola. NCBI lineage: Eukaryota > Metazoa > Chordata > Mammalia > Carnivora > Mustelidae > Mustela > Mustela lutreola. The sequence continues at coordinate 26,128,976 of NC_081308.1, read as the reverse complement.
CAAATGTACAACCCCCAGATCAAGAATTGCATGCTCTATGGACTGAGCCAGGCAGGTGCCTGACAGATGCAATTCTCTTTTCTCCCTGGGAAGACTAATTTTACTAAAAGATTTCAAAGCATGACAACTAGCTAAGATGTTCCCCCTTTCCAAGAAGTCAATGTGTATCCACAGACACACTGTGCCATTGTGCAAGCTGCGCGATCTGGCACCACACACCACAGGGCTGAGGCCAAGTCTCCCCCACCTGAACATCCTGGAGTGGGAGACACCTCAGTACTGGCTGAAGAACAAGGGGAGCAGCCAAGTTGCCACAATTCCTGTCATTGCAGTTCAGAAAAAAACACAGAGAATGCTGACCTAGGCAGATTCCTACAGGCAAGAGAGGACTTGTTTAAGTCTAGTCTTCCCAGAGGGAGATTCCAGCCACTAGGAAGGAAAACACACACAATATCAGTCTGGATGCAGGGAAACAGTAAGAGCTTTACCAGGCCCATCCCTCACCATTGACCTCCGGCTGCTCCAAGGCAACACTCCACAGGCTGAGCTAGGAGGCAAAGCCTTCCTCCCCTAACCTCTCTCATGGTGGAGGAGAATGGTGATGGAATATTCCAGAGGACCAAGGTGGGTGGTAAATGGAGAAACCAGTTGCTCTCCAGCAGTACTGAGGGTACACAAGTGGAACCCCCCTGATTGACAGCAAGGTAAATAGAGAAAAGCAGCAGCTAAGAGGGGCGCCTGGGTGGCTCAGTGGGTTAAGTGTCTGCCTTTGGCTCAGGTCATGATCCTAGAGTCCTGGGATCAAGCCCCACATTGAGCTCCCTGCTCAGTGGGGAGTCTGCTTCTCCCTCTCCCTCTGCCTATTGCTCCCCTGCTTGTGCTCTCTCTGTGTCAAATAAATAAAATCTTTTTTAAAAAGCAGATAAGAATACCCAAAAGTATGAAAGTGATACTGTGTTTACAGACTACATTCATCAGAAGTCCACTATTGAGCCTCTGGGGTTATCACACCTGGGGGTCTCCCTACCAGGTCAGAATGCCCCCAATGTCCTGAGAACCAAACACACACTTGCACCCACTCTGCAACTGGCTTTGTGTACAGTCCTGAGTGCAGTCGTGCAAGAGAGCTGGGGTAGATACGGAGTGTGCTCGGAAAAACAGGCCCGCATCAATGGGTAAGGGAGAAACCACGAACCTGAACTATGATGCCACCTTCTGGGAAACGAGAGAGATTACTAACAGCCAGCCCAGGGAGTTCTCAGAACCGAACAGAGAAAAACTTAACAATTCTGCTGTAAAAAGGAGCAAGGAAAGATCAGGTAGATTCCTATCAAAGCAGAGAAAAGGCCAGGTAACAGCACCGGCAGACAGAATAACCCATCCAAAGGCAACTAGCAAGGATTTAAGGTATCTGCTACTTCAAATGTGAAAGCAGGGATATAAAACTACAGGAAGCATCAAGAAATTAAGAAAACAGGTCCTTGCCACAAGGTAATTGTTCAATAGTAAAGTTTTGGAGCAAGGGATTTTATCATCTAGATGATCAGGAACGCACAATGGCTGCTTGTGAAGAAACTCGTGCTACAAGAAAACTCAGACAACGAAATCACAAAAATAAACATGTTCAAAATGAAGTATTTACCAGAAAGAAATCATAAGGAAAGAACAATCAAAAATTCTGAAGCTGAAGAACTTAATGAATTAAGCAAAAGACACAATGTAAAACATCTGCAGTAGAGTACAGCAAATTCAAGACAGAATAGTGGAGAAAATGGGATTTTTGAAGTAACAAAAACAATTTTATCATTTTTAAAAGATATTTGAGATAGAGCTAGAGTGAGAGAGAGAGAGACAGAGAACACAAGCAGGGGGAGCAGCAGGCAGAGGGAGAAGCAAGTTCCCCACTGAGCAGGGAACCTGACACAGGGCTCTATCCCAGGTCTCTGGGATCACGACCTGAGCCAAAGGCAGACATTTAACCCACTGAGCCACTCAGAAAAATCTTGAAATGGGGGGAAAGCCTATGTAATCTGTGGAATTCCATCAAAAAAACATATGAGAGTAATCAGAGTTTGAGAAGGAGTAGAGAGGGAGAGAAGAAGGCACAAAGTTTAAAGAAATGGTAGCTGAGAACTTTCCAAAGCTAGGGTGAGAACGGACATTCAAGTTTATGAAGCTAATAGATGACCCCTTTATCTCAATGCAAAAGACTTCTCCTAATATATTGTAATGAAATTGTTAAAAATCAAAGATAGGGAATCCTAAAAGCAGCCAGGGAAAAGCAGATTGTCATCTCCAGAGGAACTCCCACTAGGCTACTAGTGAATGTCTTGGAAGAAAACCCTCCAGAACGGAAGAAAATATAACTATATATTGAAAGTGTTCAAAGGAAAAATAATCAGCTGAGAATACTCTACCTTGCAAAGTTATTCTTCAGATATATAAGAGAAATAACCAGTCTCCTAGACAAACAAAAGCCAAGGGAGTTCATCACCACTAACCATGCCTTGCAAGAAATATTGAAAGGAGTTCTTCGAGGTGCAATGAAGACACTCATCAGTGACATTAGAACATATGGAAGTATCTAACACACTGGTAAGACTTAAAAACCTCTACGTAAAAGGACGGTGCACTTAATGGTATTAAAAGGTCTAAGTATTAAAATTTATAAGAATTAAAATTTGTTAATGGGGGTACCTGGGTGGCTCAGTCGATGAAGCATCTACCTTTGGTTTGGAACATGATCCCAGGGTCCTGGAATCGAGCCTCGCATCGGACAGCGGGGAGCCTGCTTCTCCCTCTCTCTCTCTGCCCCATGCCCCTGCTCATGCTCTCTGTCAAATAAATAAAATCTTTTAAAAATTGTTAATGAATAAACACTATAGAAGAGATGAACAAGGACATCAAGAATATAAAGAAGGGGAGCAAAAAAGTGAAACTTTTGTAGAAACTTGCTGTCAGCTTGAGATGAACTGTTTTATTTATATGTTCTGTAAGCCTCAAGGTAAGCACAAAGACTTAGAGTGGATTCATACAAGATAAAGAGCAAACAACCTTACCACCGAAGGGGAAAAACATCACTTATTTACAAATGTAGACAGAAGTAAAAAAAACAAAAAACAATGGAAATATGACATAACCAGAAAACACTTAGAGCACTATTAAAATTTTTATGAATCACTAATTATGGAATTCACCAATCAAAAGGCAGAGTGGCTAGATATATTATTAAAAAAACAAAGACCCAACTATATGCTGCCTACTAGAAAATCCCTTCAGCTTTAAGGACATACAAAGGCCCAAAGGAAGAGATAAAAAGGATATTCCATTCAAGTAGAAACTAAAAATCAGAGTACAAATGACTATACGTTTATCAGCCAGAAATGCTAAAAAGAGACAAAGAAAGGGTCAATCACCCCCCCCCCAAAAAAAAGAGAGAGAGAGATCTGAAGTATATAGACATCCAACATCAGACCACAGAAGTCTATTACACAAATACTAACACATCTGAAGGGAGAAATAAATGTACAGTAATAGTAGGGGATTTCAATAGGCTATTTTCAGCAATGGATAGATCATCTAGACAGAAAACAAAATGAATACTAGACCCGAATGATCCATTAGGCCAAATTAATGTGACATTTACAGAACATTACATCCAACAGCAGAATACATTCTTCCCAAGTACATACATAACCTTCTCCATGATAAACTGTAGAATGTCAAAAACAAGTGTACCAAATTTAAGTAAAGTCAAGTCATACAGGCTATCTCTTCCAACCACAATGGTATGAAACTAGAAATCATGAAAGGAAAGCTAAAAAAAAAAAAAAAATCGACCAGTATGAGCAAATTAACCACACTTAACAGCAAAGCCATGGAGAGCAAAGAATACTTTTAAAAACTTATACATTTAAACAAAACAAATCCAAACAGAAGCAAAGCATAACAAAAATGAGATGTTGCAAAAACTGTTTTCAGAGTGAAGTTAATAGGGCTAAATGTTCATATTAAGAAAATAGGAAGACCTTGAAAAACCTAACTTTATACCTCAAGAAACTAGATAAAGAACAAAGACCAAAGTTAGCAGAAGGAAGGAAATAACAAAGATCAGAGTGGAAATACAAGAGACTTAAAGAAAAGGAAAAGACTGTTTCCTTAGCTAAGCAGAAGCTTTTGATCTTGATGAAGTCCCAAAAGTTCATTTTCGCTTTTGTTTCCTTTGCCTTTGGAGACATATCTTGAAAGAAGTTGCTGTGGCCAATGTCAAAGAGGTTACTGCCTATGTTCTCCTCTAGGATTCTGATGGATTCCTGCCTCACGTTGAGGTCTTTTATCCATTTTGAGTTTATCTTTGTGTACGGTGTAAGAGAATGGTCGAGTTTCATTCTTCTACATATAGCTGCCCAGTTTTCCCAGCACCATTTATTGAAGAGACTGTCTTATTTCCACCGGGTATTTTTTCCTGTTTTGTTGAAGATTATTTGACCATAGAGTTGAGGGTCCATATCTGGGCTCTCTACTCTGTTCCACTGTTCTATGTGTCTGTTTTTTTGCCAGTACCATGCTGTCTTGGTGATCACAGCTTTGTAGTAAAGCTTGAAATCAGGTAACGTGATGCCGCCAGTTTTATTTTTGTTTTTCAACATTTCCTTAGCGATTCCCAAGCGATACTGCTTGGGATTCTCTCTTCCCCTCTGCCCCCTAGATGCATGCATGTGCACTCTCTCTCAAATAAATAAATCTTTTAAAAACTCATGATGAGGAGAAGGGAGTTGGGGGAAATCGGAGGGGAAGATGAACCATGAGAAACTGTGGACTCTGAAAAACAGAGGGTTTTGGAGGGGAAGGGGGTGGGGGGATGGGTGAGCCCAGTGATGGGTATTAAGGAGGGCACATATTGCATGGAGCACTGGGTGTGGTGCATAAACAATGAATTCTGAAACACTGAAAAGAAATTTAAAAAATAAATAAAAATTTAAAAAAATAAAAAATCATGATAAGGGATCACCATATATCCATCAAAATGGCTACTATCAAAGAGACAAGAAATAACAAGGGCAACAAGGATATAGACAAAAGGGAGCGCTCATGCCCTGTTGGTGGGAATGTAAACTGGTATGGCCACTGTGGAAAACAGTATGGACCATCTCAAAAGTTAAAGACATAAATACAACATAACTCAGCAATTCCACTTCTAGGTATTTACCTAAAATAAACCTAACAATTTGAAAAGAATTATGGACCCTTATTTTAGCAGCAGAACTATTGACAATAGCCAAGATTATGGAAGCAACCCAAGTGTTTATCAACAGACGAGTAAAGATGTAGTATTTATACAGAATGTGGGATTACTCAAACATAAAAAATAAGAATGGAATCTTGTCATTTGCTACAACATAGGTGGACTTGGAGAGTATTATACTGAACAAAGTAAGCCAGAGAAAGACAAATACTGTATGATTTACCTTCTCTGTGAGATCTAAAACACACACATACATACACACACACCCACACAGAAACAGAGTCCAACACAAAGGACAAACTGGTGGTTTTTCAGAGGGATGGAGGGTGGGGGAATAGGTCAGATAGGTGAAGGAGAATAAGAGGTACAAGCTTCCAGTTATAAAGTCAGTCACAGGGATGAAAAATACAGCACAGAGAATACAGTTGATAATGTTGTTCCAACTGCACAGGATAGCAGTCCTTACCATGATGAGTACTTTGTAATGTATAGCAATGTTCAATCACTATGACATACAGCCAAAACTAATTGAACTATACTTCAATTATAAAAGGAAATTAAAAAAAATTGTTTAAATAGCAAAGTAAGTAAAATGGTCATTATTGCAGATGAGAGACCAGAAAACTTTCAAGATGCAACAGAAAATGGTTGGAACTAATCCATGATTTCAGCAGAACTACACAACACATCTATATAATATTATGTGATACATATTATTTATCTATATCATTTTAAAAATCAGTCATGTTTCCATAGACTAACAATGAAACCTCTGAAAATAAAACTAATCTATTTACAATAGCATCAAAAACAATACTTAGGAATACACCCCACAAAGGAAGTTAAAGATCTGTGCAATGTTAAGACTTTGAACAAAGAAACCGAAGATAAGTGAATGCCAAGAAAGATACCAGAAGTTCATGGATTGGAAATATATGACCACAGTGTCACTACCACAAGCCACCTATAAAATCAGTATAATCCCTATTAAAATTGCAGTGGCATTTTTCAAAAAACAAAGTTAACTTAGCTAAAATTTGCAAAGAGCCACAAAAGACCCCAAGTAGTAAAGCAATCATGCCGAAGAACCCAGCTGCAGACTTCACATGTCCTCATTTCTTACTATACTATAAAGCTAGAGTTGTTTTATCAGCATTAAAAAAAAGATACATGATAAACAAGGTTCTATTTATCAGCCTACTAATACTTCTGGGTTCTATTTATCAGCCTACTAATACTTCACAAGGAAGCCAAGAACACTCAGTGGTTTCTTCAACAAACAGTATTAGGAAAACCAGATATCCACACGTCAGAAGTTTAAGTTGGACGCCTGTCTTACACTAGTCATGAAAATTAACTCAAAATGGATTACGAACTCAAAACTAAGACTAGATACGTAAAACTACTATAAGAAAACAAGGAAGATGCTTCTCAACACTGGTTTTGGCAGTGTTTTTTTCAGGTAAGGCGCCAAAAGGCATAAGCACTACTACCACCGAGTGGGACTTTAGCAAATTAAAACATTTCAGCATAGCAAAAGTAAAAAAATGGAAAGGCAAACTATGCTTAGCATTGTATCCTCTATGTCCATCCACTTTGTGGCAAATGGCAAGATTTAATGTTTTATGGCTTAGTAATATTTCATTGTGTGTGTGTATATATATGTCCATTATTATATACACACACAAAATATACACACAGCATGTTATATATATACACACAGTATATGTTATATATATGCACACACAGTATGTATGTTATATATACACACATACACAATAAATCTTAATCCATTCATCTTTTTTAAACATTTTATTTATTTTTAACAATTTTTTATTTTTTTATAAACATATAATGTATTATTAGCCCCAGGGATACAGGTCTGTGAATTGCCAGGTTTACACACTTCACAGCACTCACCATAGCACATACCCTCCCCAATGTCCATAATCCCACCACCCTCTCCCTACCCCCCTCCCCCTGGCAACCCTCAGTTTGTTTTGTGAGATTAAGAGTCTCTTATGGTTTCTCTCCCTAATCCATTCATCTTGATAGACACTTAAGTGGCTTTGTATCTTGGCCACTGAGCTAGAGATTATTAGGCTGAGTGAAATAAATCAGTCAGAGAAAGATAAATACCATATGATTTCACTCATTGTGAAATTGAGCAAAGAAAGGCAAACCCATTAAGAGATTTTTTAAAGATTATTTATTTGTTTGTCAGAAAGAGAGAGAGCACAAGCAGGCAAAGTGGCAGGCAGAGATAGAGGGAGAAGCAGGCTTCTCCCACTGAGCAGGGAGCCTGACGTGGGACTTGATCCCAGAACCCTGGGAACATGACCTGAGCCAAAGGCAGATGCTTAACCGAGTGAGCCACCTGGGGGTCCCAAGAGATTTTTTAAAAGATTTTATTTATTTATCTATTTGAGAGACAGAATGAAAGAGAACAAGTGAGAGAGGACGAGCAGGGAGAGCAGCAAACGGAGAGGGAGAAGCAGACTTCCCGCTGAGCAGGGATGCCCCCCAACCTTAGGCTCCATCCCAGAACCCTGGGATCATGACCTGAGCCAAAGGCAGACACTTAACTGACTGAGCCACCCAGGTGCCACACGAGATTTTTAAATACAGAAAATAAACTGGTGGTTGCCAGAGGGGAGATGGATAGAGGAGTGGGTGAGATTAGTCAAGGGGATAAAGAGCACATTTATTTTGATGAACACTGAGAAACGTATGGAATCGCTGAATTCTTATACTGTATACCTGCAACTAACAATACTTTATGTTAATTACACTTGAACAACAAAACAAGGCAACTTACTGAATGGTAGAAAATATTTGCAAACCATTTATCAAATTAGGATTGGATATCCAAAATGCATCCAGAACTCATATAACTGAACACCACCACCCCCCAAAAAAATTTGATTTCAAAAATGGAGGGGTGCCTGGGTGGCTCAATCAGGTAAGGGTCTGACTCTTGTTATTAGCTCAGGTCCTGAGGTCGGGGTCTTGAGTTCACACCCTGCTGGTTGTGCAGCCTACTTAAAAAATAATTAAAATACAAAATTTTAAAAATGGGTAGAGGACCTAAGAGACATTTTTCCAAAGATGTACAGGTGGCCCACAGATACATGAAAGAATATCACCCATCATCAGGGAAATGCAAACCAGCTCATTGTGATGAGCTTTCACCTCACACCTGCTGGAATGGTGATCATCGATAAGAAACAGATGTTGGCAAACATTTGCAGAAAAGGGAAGCCTTGCACACAATTGCTGGAAGCATAAACTGGTGCAACCGCTGTAGAAAACCATATGGTAATTCCTCAGAAAGTTAAAAATACAACTAACACACCATCTAGCCATCCCACTCCTGAGTAAAAATCCAAGGAAAATGAGAATGTCTTGCTAAGAGACTAGAACTGTTCTGACCACTAAAAAGTATGTAATGTGGCAGAAGTGTTCATTATTGCTACAATTAGAGTCTAATTTCAATATATAAATTTATCAAATTACCATGTTTACACATTAAATATACACATTGATGTAGGTCAAATATATTCAGTAGAAATGAACATTGAAGGGATGCCCAGCTAGCTTAGTCAGTAGAGCATATAATTCTTGATCTCAGGGTCCAGAGTTTAAGCCCCATGTTTCTCACAGAGTTTACCAGCCCCCATTGTTCAAACTGGAGGCAAAGTAAATACACTTTTTCTTAAGAAAAAAAAAAAGACATGAAAGTAGCATTTAAGAATTATCTGTATTCTCGTTCATTGCAGCACTATTCAAGATAACCAAAACTTGGCTACACCTTATCTTTCTATAATGGGATGAACGCATAAAGATGATGTGATGTATACATACACAACAGCTTATTCAGCCATGACAAATGAAGAAATCCTACCACTTATGACAACACAGACTTTGAGGATGTTATACAGAGTAAGTCAGATAAAAACAAATGATGTATACTATCACTTGTGTAAGAAATCTAAAAAAGCCTACCTTGTAAAACCAGAGTAGAATAGTATTTATCAGGGGTAGGGGTGGGGGAGTGGAATCTGGGAGATGGTATTTAAAGGTCCAAGGCAACTGATAGGTAAGTGGGTCCTATGCACAGCATAATGATTACAAGTCACCCACGTCATTTTCTAAACTTCTAGACTAGCTCTCCATTGCTCCCACCATCAAGAACAGTTATGTGACATGATCAAGAGGTTAGCTATTATGGTGTTTTTCATACTGCAATATATAAACATATGAAATCAATATGTTGTATACCTTAAACACACACTGCTGTATATATCTCAATAAAAATATATTTTAAAAATACAGAAGCCCTCACTCTTCATATTTATTCGTTTCTTATTAGCAGGTTTTATTTTTCCATTCTGACACAGTGCTGGAAAGGGTAATACTTTTTTTTTTTTTTTTTTTTTTATCCTATGTGGCACGTGTAGTGATTGATATCTAGTAAAGAAGATCCAGAGGAAACATTCTGATGGACCAACAGCTTCTGCAGCTACTACCCATTCGCCTTTGATGAAAGCCCAGACTAGCATCAGAACTCCAGGGCGGTTAAAGTTGCAAATGCTTGCTTGCTATTCTCAGGCGGTCCCTGCATTAAAGCAAAGTGTTTGTTTCGCTGTAGCGAAGCAGTACATGTTTTTAAAGATTTTATTTATTTATTTATTTATTTGAGAGCAAGCATGAGCCAGGTGGGGAGAGGGAGAAGCAAAGTCCCTGCTGAGCAGGGAACCTGGCGAGGGGCTGGACTCAGGGCTGGATCCCAGGATGCTGAGATCAGGAGCCAAGCCTCTGAGCTTAATGGACTGAATCACCCAGACACCCCAGGCAGGAAATGTTTTTAAAGGTGGATTTGGAATTCTATTTAGGTGAACACTGGACAGGTTTTTAAAAAATTAATATTGCTCACTAGCTACGTGCACCTTTAAAAGTTCTCTTCATCCCAGATGGCCATCAGTTTTATTTAGTGCTCATGTTCAAGTCCCTGGTATGGGTTGCTCCTTAGGTTCAAGTTTATCTTGTCCTTTCCTCCACTTCCTTCAGCCTCAAAACACACAAGGGTCTTCCAATCAATCTTCTGTTTTGGCTGAAGCTATGTAGCAGTTAGCTTTTACTGCTTAACTTCTATAAAAGTCAGCAGCTAAAACCCAGCATTTATTTAGCTCCCAGGACTGCGGGTCAGTGGGCAGATTCTTAGCAAGGCTACTTGTGTTGATTTCACTTGCTTTCGTTCATGGCCAACTCAGCTGCCACCTGGATGATGTAGACGATGACTCCCTTATGCCTGGCAGGTTGGTGGCTGTTGGCTGGAGTGCTGTTAGTGACAGGGCCACATGGCTCCTTGTCCTCTGCAGGACAGCCGGGGGTTCTTCACAAGGTGTTCACTGGAGAGGCGCAAGAGAGGGCAAACCCAAACTGTACAAACACTTCTCAAACCTGTGGTTGCATCACATTTTTGGTGTCTCATTGGCCAAGGCAAGTCACATGGCCAATTGCCAGTCGAGGCGGATAAATCAACCACACTGGGAACAAAGGCAAAGATTTTGGCCATGTTTGCCATCTCTCGAGGCTAGTTCCCATTGTTTCCAGCATCTAAACTGGGTTCCCAGCGATCACTAGTGATCAAGTACTAATAGCAGCTCATTTTTATTAAGTGTTAATGTGGAATAAGGGTTACAATCTTATCTCCTTGACGCAACCATCACATAACTAATCTGACAACCTTTGGAGGAAGTGTATTTGAAGTTAAAGAACCAACAATGACTTCTAAGCAATCACCTACTAGCATTTTATCCAGGTAATCGCACTTTCAAAATCTTTAATTATCTTAGAGACTTAGAGATACATAGTCCTGAACCTCCTTCTTTTGTAAATTTAGTCAATAATATTCCCAAGTGCTTTTCTACTAGGAGGCAGGGAGGGAGTTAAAATTGTTTGTGGAAAAGACACAGCGCACTCCTCCTGTTGCAAAAGAGAGCAGTTTTGATTACTTGGTTACACTACATGTGTGCGTTTCACCAGAAATGCCTGCGGCTTCAATTTAAAACCCCTCCCATAGTGATAGAAGTGGCTCAGCTCGTATTATTTAATCTTCCAGCTCAATAAAACATTCGTATTTCCTCAAGCACGGATAAGGCCATCTGGAGCCCAGAATGACCAGACAAATGGCAACACTGGTTACTATTACTTCTCCTCAAGGAACATTAACTAAAACGTCCTTTTAAAGTAAAGCATCTGGACCTATTTATCACTGTTTAACAATGTCAAGAGGGTTGCATCCCAGCCAGAGTACTGCATGAAGACGATGAGTATGCACTAGAAATTCAACGGGAAATCACTGCTGACATCTCTCCTTCCCTAAGACTTAGAGCCCTAAGTCAGTGTCATGTGTGGCCAAAGATCCCCTATGCAGGATCCCTAATTTTAGAGGCTGCAATTTCAAAATACACTGAGAAGTGGCTCCTAGATTAGACTCTACAGAAGCATATGTAATTCCATGGACACTGGGCCTTTTTCAGACCCATTGAAAGTTAAACACATACACCCACTCCTGAATTTTTGTTTTAAAGATTTTTTTATTTGATAGCAAGCGATCAAGCAAGCACATGAGTTGAGGGGAGGGGCAGAGGGAAAGGGAGAAACAGATTTCCTAATGAGCAGGGAGCCTGATGTGGAAATACACCCCAGGACCCTGGGATCATGACCTGAGCCAAAGGCAGACACTTAACCAACTGAGCCACCCAGGCGTTCCTGATTTTTTTTTTTTTTAAGTTTTATTTAAGTTCTCTTTGTACCCAGCATGGGGCTCCAACTCATGACCCTGAGATCAAGAGCAGCCTGCTCGTCCAACTGATCCAGCCAGGTACCCTAAGGCCACTTCTGAATCTTGAAGGCCTGTAAGTAATGGACTCAGAGATCAGGTTTGTGTTTAGAAAACTGGTAGAGTAGCAAGACTGGGGCACTAGCTTTAGCTGGGTAAAAAAATAAAATAAAATAAAATAAAATAACCGGGGAGGGTATGTGCTTTGGTGAGTGCTGTGAAGTGTGTAAACCTGGCGATTCACAGACCTGTACCCCTGGGGATAAAAATATATGTTTATAAAAAATAAAAAATTATTAAAAAATAAAGAAAATTAAAAAATAAAATAAAATAACCTCCTAACACAGGCCTAAATAAGCCATCATTTTATACTCATCATTCTGTAGGCAAAGCAAGTTACATAGCCAAGCACTCACTCAGTGCACCCCTCCCCACGTGGCACCCAGGAATCACAGGTGTGAAGACAGAAAGGTGTGAGTAGCTCGGGGACCACTCATGCGGGAGGTCTGTGAGGTACTTCTGAACGTGTGGCTTTTCTAGGACACCACTTTTTTTTTTTATACTTGTATACATTTGAGAGATGAAGAGGCTTTCGAGAAGGTTAATAACGAGGATGATCAGGGGTCAAAATAATATTTATCTTCTGTTCTGATTGCTACTTATGCTTAAGAAAAGGGGACTTGAATTTATGCTCATTTCTCTACTGGTAAGAGTTTAGTGTTGCACAAACCGAGAGAGATCTTTTTGTGGACTGTAGAGATATTCAGTAATTATGATCACAAGGTATTATCCCACAGAACTTCACCACTGTTCACAGATGGATAGCCACGGAAGTACTCATTTAAATTTTGTTTACAAATTAGTGCCGTAGCTACACAAAGGAAACCACGTAATTGATTATTGCAAGAATAAAGGAAATGTTGTTGGTTTTTTGTATACAGTCTTATTTACCCCTTCAAAATCCTCTAATTAAATTACTCACTCATTCCAGAAATACCTAGTATATGATGTGCAAAAAATGCAGTGCAATTCGGATATGAATTTTTCATTCACTATCTCCTTCCTATCCCAGGCTTATGCATTCAGCAGTTCTTAACTCAGGAACTAGCTGTTGAATTTATTTCGCATGCCAAGTGCAATCATAATTCTGCCCATCAAAGTTATCCAGTCATATTCTGGGTATCCGTTTTGTGTCAGGTACTATGCTAAGGGATTAGGGTGCCAAGGGGGGAGCAAAGTTCCATACTTCTTACCCTCCAGAGTGTATAGTATAGCTGGGGATACAGACATTCATCCTAGGCACCACACCAACAGGAGCACACTCAACCGTCGAATGAGACAGGACGTCAGTACAGTCCAGGAGGCTAGAACCTGCCCTAGGTCATCAGGAAAGGCTTCCCTCAGCAGATGATGCCGGGGGGGGGGGGGGGGGACAGAAGAAGGTTGGAAAAAAAAAAAAGTCTGTGGGGGCAAAACAGAAAAATTCGGGATGCCTGGGTGGCTCAGTCAGTTAAGCGGCTGCCTGGCTCCGGTCATGATCCCCATGTCCTGGGATCAAGTCTCACATCGGGCTCCCTGCATGGCAGGGAGCCTGCTTCTCCCTCTGCCTCTCTGCCTGCCTCTGTGCTCTCTCTTTGACAAATAAATTAAAATAAAATCTTTTAAAAAAAAAAACAGAAAAATTCGTGGTCAAAGCGACAGCATGCCACAAAAGGCTCTGTGGCTGTGGCACAGCCCATTAGCCGACCTGAAGGAAGAGCTTGGGCAGAGAGAGAGGCCTGTGGAGGTGAGGCCAGAAGTGGGGGATGGGGCGGCAAAGGCCGGGAAAGGGAAAAACAGGGACTTTCCTGTTTGGGTCAATGAGAGCGACTGAAGGAGTGGACACAGAAGGGGGAGCTGTGCATCGTCACATTTGCCTGAAAATGCTCATTCTGTTACACCCGTCAGCAGATCCGAATGGGGCCAGGGGTGATGCCGGAAGAGGAGAAAGAGCAATCCCCGTTCAACTCTCAGAGCAAGCCTGGACTAGGATGCTGCCTCTATAAGTGAATAACAAGGGAAGCATTTTGGATTTCTAGGAAGTAAAAACAAGAGAGTTTGGTGATGTATATGTGCAGGCTGATAGAGAGGAAGGCATCAAAGCTGATGCATAGCTCCCCAAATGGCTCCATAATACCTGTAATAAGGATTCTACCTGTGATCCTGCACCCAGTTGCCATGCGCGGGTTATCTCCCGCCCCAACACACCACCAAGCAGCTCGGCAAAACCAGCCAGGCGTCCTACAATTCAACTGGATTCTGACACCATTTACCTGCAGATAGCGTGACATACCCCAGGTAAAGGGCTCAATCCCACTGGACTGCCACCCCCAACCCCCCCTTCACATGCCAGTCACAAATCCAAGTCATCACCGAGCTTCTCACGGATCAGCTATAGATCAGAAGTTTCTAGAATCCCCTCCCCAGGTTCAATTCATTTGCTGGAGCAGCTCACAAAACACACAGAAACCATTTACTTACCAGGTCCCTGGTGAATCAGAAGAGGATGGAACTCAGGAAGAGCCATATGTAGGAGACAGACAGGACTGGCTAAGTGGGAAGGGGCACAGGGCCGCCAAGCTCTTGGAGCCCTCCCGTCTCCCTGCACCTCCAGCGCTCCACTGTCTCAGAAGCTCTCTGAACGCCTTCCTTTTGGGTTTTTGTGGAGGCTTCAGGACCCAGGTGTGACTGATTAAATCATTGACCCTTGGTGATTGAGCGTGATCTCCAGTCCGCAGCCCTTTAAGAACATGATTGGGTCCACCGGCAACTCCATCTTCAAGTGTTTTCCTCAAACTCACCTCATTAACATAAACAAAAGACCCCTTTACCACTCTCCTCACAGGAAACTCCAAGGGTTTTAGAAGCTCTGTGCCAAGGACCAAATATATTTGTCTTACTATAAATCACAACACCACACTACTGACTTGTGAGAGAGGGAAACAAGATTCTTTTATATAAGACAATCCGGGAGGCGGCTGACATGGTGTATCACTTTTTACTGGGTCATAACCATCCCCCCAATCATAATGGCTTAAAACAACAATCATTCATGGACTCACAGTTCTGAACTTTGGCAGTCTGGGCTATGCTCAGATGGGTGCTTCTTCTGCTGCTGGCATCTGGGCTTTCATGCACTGGTCAGTGAACTATGAGCCCTCAGCTGAGGTGACTTCCTAACTGTTCCACGGGCTCTCCTCTTCTGCAGGCGAGCTGGCCTTGTTGACATGGTAGTCTCAGGGCATCAAGCAAAAATGAAAAATGATATCCCAACGTGCTACGACTTTGGAAGCTTTTGCTTGCTTCCCATTTACTGTTGTCTTATTGGTAAAAGAAGTCACATAATCAAGCCCAGAGTCTTCGTCCAAGAGAATCACTCAGGGGCTGGATATAGGGAGCTGGAATCAAGCCAGCAGCAATTAATCAAACAGCCAGCCACACATGGTTTTGAGGGGAATGAGAAATTCTTTTCAAGGCCTTCCAGCTGCAGTAGGAATTAAATTTATACGACTCATTCACAAGGGAAGAAACCCAAAGGTTTATTAAGTGTGCATGGAGGTCCAATAATGAAATTGAGACCTGAATAAATGACCAAGGCACACAGTTTTTATCCTTTGTAGAGAAAGACATAATAAATCTGTGAGAAATTGACAGAACAAAGAAAACTTAACTTTGGGAGTGTCAATTAGCCAGGAATTCTAGACAGAATTTGGATTGCGGTAGTAAATTAGTAAAAAGTAACCAGGGTTGTTTAGAAAGCCTCTGGCCTCTAAATTCCCCACACCTGGTGATAAGGATGTCTCTTTACTTCCTGGGACAGGGGCAGCTCCTTCCACATGGGAGACTTATTTCCTGCTTTCCTGGGATAGGGGAGGCTCTGAGCGTCCTTTCTGTATAGGTTTTCTCTTCAGTAAGTTTTACTAAAAATAATCAAGGGGTGCTGGGTGACTCCGTCAGTTAAGCGCCTGCCTCTGGCTTGGGTTATGGTCCAGGGTCCTGAGGTCAAGTCCATGTCGGTCTCCCTGCTCAATGGGAAGACTGCTTCTCTCTCTCCCTCTGCCTCTTCACCTGCTGTCTCTCTCTCTCTGAAATAAAATAAAATCTTAAAAAAAAAAATAGAGTCCGAGGCTCAGCTGACTGAGCCTCTCAGGTGCCCTTTGGATTTTTTTTCATTTGCTTCTCTATCCCCCACTTTCTTTCTCAATCTCTGTCTCTCCTTCCCCTGCATTCTCTCTCTCTCCTTCTGTGT